>NC_140171.1:14896544-15044044 GCF_963971535.1 Notolepis coatsorum
TTACTGAATGGTTCGTCACTGCGTTATTTGCGTTATATACGGCGTAGATTGATAGCGAGCGGTAGTGATTATTATTATTATTATCCTCATCCCCACCCGCGTAGAATGATATGAGGCGAGTCTGGCCACTGGCCAATCAGAAATGCGGTGTGGTAATATTGAGTTGAATTTCATAAATAACCTTGTATACTGGCTAGCAGAGTGGGTTTTCAGTGCTAAATATAGATGAAACAGGGGTGACAGAGAGCTATTCTCCACCCCCACTAGGTGATCAGATTAGTACTGTATGGTAATTTGGCCCAAAGGGTCAAAGTGTATTCACACCCCCCCACCAGAGGACATCAGGCCAGCCCCCACCCGTGAGACAACACACAGAGAGCCCACGGACCAACTGTATTATGTAAAGCTATTATTGGCTAGAAATTAGGGTATATAGGAGGAGACAAAATGGGTAGTTCAGGAGCCCAGACCGAACCAACCCCAGGGGTCTGCGGCTCCACCCCTCCACCATCGAGAGACTGCTGTGCTGTTTGCATTTTATGTGAGTAAATACATGGGAAACACCATTTGTTGTTTAAGCTTAATGTCTGAAACCAGATTTACTCATGTATAATGTGTGCAGTATGGTAAATGTATGTTCAAATTATGTTAACGAGTGACTGCTTTATGTACATTATTGAGGTTTGAGATGCAAACCTGATTGTGATATTTCTGTACACAGACAGCCCTGTTAATGTTCTCTGATAATCTTTTGTATGTAAAAGGCAACCTTCTATTCACTCTTGGCCCTGGCTCAAATAAATCAGTTGAGTTGAACTACAGTTCTGGTTTGTCTGGTGTACACGTTTATTCCTCATCTGCTAAGTCAGATGAGGAGACCAACAATTCTATCAAGTATGATCCCTTCCTCCTCCTTCCAGATAATCAATCTCATTGTATTGTACTACAATAACCTCAAATTATTGTAGAAAGTCTGTGGGAATTTACCACAGAAATGGTGCCGTTCTTCCCACCCTTTGTGTCTCCCCCTGGAAAGGTGCGGTAGGGTCTTGTCATATCAAATCTGGACCTTGCTGTGTGTTGGGGACACGGGGCAAAGAGCTGGGGTGTTGCTGCTGGGCTTGTTGTCTGAATGGAGGAGAGAGAGGGACAGGATGGAGGATGGTTGTGTACGCCACTGGTTGGGACCCACGGTGAATATGGCTTTTGCATGCAGGGTTGGGGGAGCGGTGTCTTAGGTTAGGATGTCCGGAGGTATGGAGATCGCGCTTGTTGTGCAGTGAACATGCAAACGTGGGCTTTTTATGTTTGTATGTTTATTCAGACACAGGAGGCCGGTCTCGGCCTATGCGGGCCACGGGGGTTGGGTTGGTTAACTCGTATGGAATATACTTTATGAACTGTACGGGGGGGGTTGCACCAAGAAGAGACGGCATGTCGGGGGATTTTGCGTATTGGTGGCGCACAGACTATCTGATCATGGTGTAAGGGTGGCGTCGCATGACGGCAGATAAAAGGCTTTTCTGGCTAGGAAGCACGGTTATCTGGTGTGTACGACAGGAGCGCGTTCTGGGTATGTAATTGCCCTAAAATTATTCTCAGGAAGGGGGCGCGGGTAAGTTGGGGAGATTTGATTGTTCTGAAATGTGCATTATGACCCTGCTTAGAGCCACAGAATAGGCGGGACGGGGACCGTGAGTGGGTCAGTATGGGCATAAATGCGTCGGGCTAAGGGCTCTGTTACTATTTCAGAACATGCAAGTCAGGTATGGTGAAAGATGGGTGGACCTTGACATGATCAGCGCAGGGGGTCTGTGCGATTGCAGGATTAAAACGTAGTGATTAATAGAAGATAAGGGTGCCGGCGTGTTCAAGACAAGGCTCGATAAATGGACTGACTGAAGTCAGGGACCAATCAGCCTAATTTAAATGAAGATATATTTGCCGAGCGGAAGAGATGTGTCCTTTTTAATCTTGAGCGAAACCGGCCTGTTGATTCGATTACGTTCGCTGTGATACAAAAACAATTCGGTCGAAATGACTGATAAGTACTTAATGGTTGTATGGGGACTATGGCTATGGTTAGGAATTGTATGGGGGACTATGGCTGTGGTTAGGAAGGATTGGCGAAACGTAGGAGCTTATTGTTGTTTTGTTATGATATTTTAATGACCAACGGACCTAGGTCGGAGGCGAGTCCTACTGGTGGTTGGGGCTAGCTAGCTTAGCTCTGTGGAAGAGTCCGCGGTGAAACTGGGGACGTTACGATGGCGTTATGAGAGAATTGTTTAAACACTGTGGCGGCGATTGCAGGTAAGAGGCGAATCTAGACGTAGACTGGAGAGATTGTGGCCGTTTTGAGGGTTATTATTGATACGGTAGCGATAGTGTATGATATTAAGAGGTCGCTGCTTGATGACGTCATGGTGTTGTGGAGAGTGTGTAACGTTCGCGGTGCTATGAAGTGAGGCGGAGAAGGTAGGAGGAAGGATTCGTGTTGAACTATGTGTGCGGCGTTGGTTTGTGTGAATGTTTTAAAAATTATTTTCGATTACAATGGTTGGTTATTTTAAGCTTGTGTGAGTTGTTTATGCTTTGATTGGTACTGAGCGAATTGCGTGGATGAACGGATCTTGAAAGGCACGGCTTCCATGAGGGCCTTGAACGTCGCATTAGAGCTGGCTAAGCTAGTTAGCTTGTGTGCCGTTGTTGTATGGCGTTTGCGGGTGGCATATGTTACGTTTCGAGTTTTGAGAATGATGTTGGGGAAGGGGTAGAGAACGTGATGAATGTCGTGGCAGGTGATGAATGTCGTGGCAGGTTATGAATGTCGGGGCATGTTATGAATGTCGTGGCAGATGTTGGTTGTCGTAGCAACGTTATAGCGGTCGCTTCGGTTGCCACTGCGCATGCGCGGTACAGCGTGGATTGGGTCTAGTGCATTCGTGATAGTTCGCTCAGGGGACAGAAATAACGGGTAAGAGAATATTCTGCATTATGTTATATGGTTGTATTTGTATATTGTACATTGTATTTTTGTGTAAACAGGGGTATATTTTTAACCAGGGGGGAATGAGTAGTGATTGATTAAAAATATTGTTTAGTTAAAAACATACAGTTGTTAAAAACATACAGTTGTTAAGGGGAGGCAGATCAGAGACGGAGTCACCCGTTTTAAATACATCATAACTTTTATTGGAAATTGGTAAAATTTTCTACAAAGTAGAATGCAGTAGAATCAATTTATCACTCGTGTATGGAGAAAGGAGCATTTGGACCTAACCACTAATAATGTTTTTCTAAATGAAAGATGCTGGTGTTTGTAATATGCATAAATATTGTTTTGTGAAGATGTGAGTTTTAAAATCTGTTTAGAGTGCAATTGTTCAGAGATGAATGAGGTTGTGGTTATGCTTGTTTTAGATTGGTAAATCTTTAATACACTGTTAAAATGTTGACACAAGCCTCCGACTTATAGGAGATTATAATTTTATGATGTAGGCTTGTGGGCGTATATGTTATTTGGTTGCATTGTTATGTTGAAATACTGTTAGAATGTTATATCTTTAATGCCATTGATTTACATAAGCTGATGGTTTATATTAGGAATTGATTGCAAAATCCTTGGGTCACAGTGGGATAATTTAGTGACAAGGGGTTTGGTTTATATGCTGTTTTGATGACTGTATGGTGGTGTTTTTGCAGTAATTGTAATGATTTGCTGTCTAGTCTGTAATTTTTCTGTGTTTGGCTGTTAGGGACGGGAAAATGTATTACTTTTAGACTCTGGGGGACAGCTGCCTCTGGGGGATGAAATGTGTGAGTTTAACCCTTTTTTGGTGTTTACAGGAGGGCCCAAGGGTAACCCTTTTTTGGTGTTTACAGGAGGGCCCAAGGGGGGTCGTGTATACAGCTGCTTACAATGGCTGTTCTTTTTATGACAGGATGGCGTGAGATTAGATGCAACAGGAGAGAGGTCAGAGGTGAAGATGCAGGAGACAGTTGTAGAGTGAGAAAACAGTTGGCAGTTATTTTTATGACGGGGGAAGTGTTGAGACAGGAAGCGTGCTAATACAGAACACAGCTGATGGAGGAGTGAGCACAGTAATTGAATTAGGATAGCCAGTTCAGATGAGGTTAATTACATTGGAGGGCTACCTGTTTGATTAGAAGGATTAGCTTTGGCTCTCAGGACACTGGGTATGTTTTGAGGTCTATCGCTGAGGGGGTTCCCAGACTTCCTCTGGATGTGAGGAGTAGAAGATACAGTGAGGACTGTATGGTGAGAAAGTGTGTACTGGATTAGCCAAATATTGAGAGCAGAAGAGTTGAGCGCAGACGAACTAACCTTTGTTTGTCAGAGATGTGAAGTGATTAACGAGTGGGGTGAAAGGATATAAGTTTATAATATGAATGTTGGGTGGATGATGTTGAATTGTGATGTTTGATTGGGTTTTGCTTTTATTTCTTTTCTAAAGAACTCTCAGGATTGAATGTGTTGTGACACTGTGAAATTGGATGTTTGGTTGAGTTGGTACAGGTGATATTTTTTATTTAAATTTGATTTTTGTATGTATGTGTGAGATTGAGATGTCCTTTTGATTTCAGTGAATGATTGAGCTGGGGGTGGGGGCCAGGAAGCCTTAATTACCCATTCACACACACACAGGCACACACAGACACACACACACACACACACACACACACACAGACACACACACACACACACACACACACACAGACACACACACACACACACACACACAGACACACACACACACACAGACACACACACACACACACACACACACACACACACACACAACTTAGCTTTCACTTGAGGTGAAACTAGTCTTAAAAATAACAAATTGTGTTTAGGTATGATATATCTGTGTTGATGTAATCAATTGGATGAGGGTATTGAATTTAGATTTCTTTTCTATTTTTGATCTATGGTTGTGTGGCCTGATTGGGTGTGAATGGGGCCTGTAGAGGGTGGATGTGCTGGCTTAAGAGGTGTCAAAGTCACTGACATGTGTGAATGGAACGGTTGGGTGATGAGATGTTGAATGGGTGGTTTTGGAAAACCTGGTTTTTATTTTATTTCATTGATTTACTGTTTTAGGTATGAAGGGTTTAGATGTAGGGTTTTAGATTTATTTTATTTTCTTTCTAAAGAACCATTAAGGTGGTCTGCGGTTGGAGCTGGTTAATTTCATTGATTTGCTTTCACATCTGTTGGAATGTTTTTTTGATTATTTGCCTTTTGTTGTTTCTCTGTCATGATCTGGTGAGAGGACTGTTGAAGGCTGGGATGCATTGGGACAGATCGAGGCTGGGATGCATTGGAACAGATCGATGGCAGTTAAGTGGTCCCATCACATTTGCATAATGATTGAACATTTGGCTTCTCTTGAGAATATTTGACATATTGTGTGAAGAAAATTTGTTTTGTGTTTTGTTCCCTTGCAGTTCAGTCGGAGGGGGAGGATGGACCATCACAAGTGGAGGGATCATGGGAAAAATGTGTAGGAATACATTTCATTAGATTATGACACGATGGTGTGGACCCGTTCAGTCAGTTCCTGTGGGGGATTGTTGGATTGTGAGGAGAGGTCGCTTGTGACGCTGGCCCCTCCTTCAATATAGCCCCGAGTACAGAGGCCGGAGGTTTGGGACAAATCTGTAGATCCATGGAAATACAGTCATGGCTCGAAATATGACGAGGTCACAGGCCTACAGGCGTTGGCTTCAGCTGAGGCTGGCCGACATGGGGTGGAGGGGGGGGGGGCGAAAACGGTCGGAGACTGTGCAACCAGAGCGTTGAACAAGGGCCTCTGTGTGAGTGATTGGTATGTTGAACGGGAAGTGACTGAACGGTAACGACTGATATAGATTATGACACAACGCAGGAGTACTAGACACATACACATAGGTAGAATATTAGGTGTAGATTATGGCCGACATGGGGAAAAAAAATTTCCTTGCGTGATGCTCCGCCCTCCCTGTCCGTCTGTGCGCAGAGGTGGTAGGAATTATGTCCATAGGTATGTTCATAAAAGGGGGGAGAGGTGGTGAGAAGACCAACTGAATTGATTATGCAAAATGTGATTGGGCTGACTTGGAAAAGGAATTAAGAAGAGAGGAGAAGCAAAATGTATGAAAGAATGAATAATAATTTCTGTGTCCTCCCCAGATCATGTAAACGAATACTGTAATTTAAAAAAAATTGTGATGGGTTATACTTTAAATGTGTAATGTTTAGATTAAATTGTTTTAATTGTTTTCAACAAATGTGGGAAAACAAGAAAACAAGAAGGCCAAAATTGATGAGATGTACGAAAGAAGAATGGAAAAAATTGAGAAGAAAAATTGAGAAAAATTCAAAATTTATGATTTTTGTTATTTTGTTAAATTGTATGGTTTGTAGGTATAGAAAATCAAGTCAATATATCATATGTGACGATAAGAATCGTCAAAACGGGGAAATGTGGTAATATTGAGTTGAATTTCATAAATAACCTTGTATACTGGCTAGCAGAGTGGGTTTTCAGTGCTAAATATAGATGAAACAGGGGTGACAGAGAGCTATTCTCCACCCCCACTAGGTGATCAGATTAGTACTGTATGGTAATTTGGCCCAAAGGGTCAAAGTGTATTCACACCCCCCCACCAGAGGACATCAGGCCAGCCCCCACCCGTGAGACAACACACAGAGAAACCCGGAGGTGGGGGCTGCCACCGCTCACAGAAGACGCCCACGGACCAACTGTATTATGTAAAGCTATTATTGGCTAGAAATTAGGGTATATAGGAGGAGACAAATGGGTAGTTCAGGAGCCCAGACCGAACCAACCCCAGGGGTCTGCGGCTCCACCCCTCCACCATCGAGAGACTGCTGTGCTGTTTGCATTTTATGTGAGTAAATACATGGGAAACACCATTTGTTGTTTAAGCTTAATGTCTGAAACCAGATTTACTCATGTATAATGTGTGCAGTATGGTAAATGTATGTTCAAATTATGTTAACGAGTGACTGCTTTATGTACATTATTGAGGTTTGAGATGCAAACCTGATTGTGATATTTCTGTACACAGACAGCCCTGTTAATGTTCTCTGATAATCTTTTGTATGTAAAAGGCAACCTTCTATTCACTCTTGGCCCTGGCTCAAATAAATCAGTTGAGTTGAACTACAGTTCTGGTTTGTCTGGTGTACACGTTTATTCCTCATCTGCTAAGTCAGATGAGGAGACCAACAATTCTATCAAGTATGATCCCTTCCTCCTCCTTCCAGATAATCAATCTCATTGTATTGTACTACAATAACCTCAAATTATTGTAGAAAGTCTGTGGGAATTTACCACAGCGGAAACCAGAAATGCGGCTACGGAAAGAAATAGACCCTCTCTATTGTAAACAAAACAAACGCTCGCTATGAATCTACATAAAAAGAACGCAGTAACAAACTAACAAACCATTTAGCAACTACTTGGAGAGATAATTAATATACAACATGGAAACGAGATAAAGAACATGTTTGAGGCGCTGCTGGAGTCAACTGGACTAACGTAACGTTACTACATCTCGACCACCGCAGACTTTGGTGAGTGCAATGTGTTCACTGAAACTCAAGTTGATCAACGGATTTTGACTGTACGAAATCTGCCAGGGAATCTCATAATACTAATCAAACAATATAAATATAGTCCTTTAATTCATGCACAATTGATATCCTAACTATTCTAACGTTGCAATGCTTTGATTGATATCTTAAACAACGTTGCAACTTGCAAGATGGTGAATGAATGAATGAATGAAAACTTTATTTAACAGATTGCAGAATGAGTACAATACAGTATGGCTCAATACATACAATTGTTAAGGGGATGCAGACCTGAGAAAGACGTTTGTCTTGTTTCCATCAGGGTCCCCCATTTTCAATTCATATAGACATTTATGACATACACAACATACATGACATTTATGGCATAGGGACATATAGGTATTTAGTACTGATACATTTGTGACATAAACGGTATTCAAATATACAGTACTGTTACCCCTAGCTTTGGGTAGGGCATTCCACATTGTTGTGGCATAATTGCGAAACGTGTTTAGTCCCTTGTTTGAGCTGAATCTGGGTTTAACATGATTTGTTGAGCTTCCTCTGGTGTAGTGGTTGTGGTATTCACTGACCTTTGGGAAGTATTTTGACATGTACATGGGCACCCCGGTAGTATAGTGTATCTTGTAGACCAGGCCCATTGCAAGTTGCTGTACTCTGTCGTCTACTCTAAGCCATCCTAGGTTGTCAAAGTGGGCAGGGGTGAGGTGGGTTCTGGGGTTCAGGTCAAGTAGTAGTCTGACCAGTTTGTTTTGTGATGTTTGTAATTTTGTTTTAAGCGCCTTTGAGGTGCTTTGGTACCATGAGGTGCACGCATAGTCGTAGTACCCTTGAATTATAATGGTTATAATGAAACGCTCCGGCGACATCAAGGCTGTTCTTTCAACCGGTGCACTTCTTATTATATCGACTCGGGACAACATTTGTTTGTGTCAGATTTGTGTTTGTATCTAGACCACATTGCTTAGCAGAGTTCGGTGATGTGAATGGAAACTGTCAAGTTGATCAACCGATTTTGAGTACTATATACTACATGGGACTCGGGAGCAATCTTTTTTTTTATTTTTATTTTTAAATAACTAAATAGTTACTTTTCACAGTAACTCATTACTTTTGGGTGTAAGTAACTAGTACAGTAACAAAGTTACTTTGAAATGAAGTAACTAGTAAAGTAACTGAGTTACTATTTTTCAGTAACTAGCACAACACTGTATATAATAGAATCCAATAGAACGACATTGTGCAATAAAACAAGTAAACAGAGTAGGGCACATCGGTATATGTACATGAGTTATTTACAGAGCATGGTAGGACATGCTTGGTTCTGTGGTAGTGCAATACACATGTATAATACATGCTATATTATACAATCTCAAGTTATACTATACTATTCTTAAAGTGACCTTTCTTTTTGTAAAGTAGCCATAAGTGTGAGCGTGTGCAGCATGAGTGTGTGTTTGCTCATGTTAAAGTGGCTGCTAGTGTGTGAGCGTGTACAGTGTGTGTGTGTCGTGTGTGTGCTCATGTGTGCTTGTGTGTGGAGAGTTCAGTGTTCAAGGCTCTGATGGCCTGGGGGAAGAAGCTGAGCCGAAGTCTCTCTGTCCTAGTAGCTGGTGTTTGCAGGCGTCTGCCTGACCTCAGCAGCATGAACAGGCTGTTGTTGGGGTGGTGAGGGTCTTTCATTATTCTGCAGGCTCTGGATTTGCACCTCTTGTTGTATAGAACCTGCTGGGGTGGTAGTGCAATACCCGTGGTATACGCTCGGCTGAGCGCACCACTCTCTGTAGGGCCTTCTTGTCCTGTGCCGTGCTGTTTCCATACCAGGCAGTGATGTTTCCAGTCAAGATGCTCTCTACAGCTCCGGAGTAGAAGGACTGGAGTATCTTCCCAGATACTCTGAACTTCCTTAACTGTCTCAGGTGGTAGAGGCACTGCTTCGCCTTTTTTACGACTGAGTCTATGTGTGTTGTCCATGTCAGATCCTCTGAGATGTGGACCCCCAGGTACTTAAAGCTGCTCACCCTGTCCACAGTAGCCCCGTTTATCCTCAGTGGTGTGTGTGTGTCTCCTGCTCTCCTATCCTATAATCCACAATCAGCTCCTTGGTTTTACCAATGTTCAGGAGCAGGCTGTTGTCCTGGCACCAGCGTTCCAGTACCAGTAAGGACTGTCCAGTCCAGGTAAGGACTGTCTTGATCCTACAATGATTTCATATCGATCCAGTCGAACAACGTATGTAGTATTCAAAACGAATGCCGTTGATGATGATCAGAGCATCAAAACACGACCCCCCCCCCCCCCCATTGAGGCATTCATGATGAAACATAATACCTATTATATACCTTTGATTTGGAAATAGTAGCGTGTCCAGGCGAGCAACGCAAACGCATTTAGCAAAATCGCTCCATAGCGCCGTTTTCAGGAATTAGCCAGGATCACCCTGAAACTATACAATATTCACGACGGGATAACACGCAAACGTATACATGAAAGAATTTATTATTTTTCACATGTTGAACGAGATTTGGTTACTGTCAAATGAGCCATAGTATTGTCGTGAATAGCCAGAGTACTGTCAAATGAGCCATCTTGATAATAAACCACCTAACGTTATTGGCATATATTGGAGCACAGTTAGTTTGTCTCCCCAATTTTTAGCATGTAGCAACAATCAGATTTGAAATTTGTTTCAAAATGGCGGCACTCTGGCCAGAATAATAAACCTACTGTACATACAGTAGATTTCATTATCTGTTCTTATGCACTTATGATACGAAATACAAATTGAACTCTGGCATTTGAAAGATAAGATTTGGCACAATCCATAAATGTGCGAAATTGGCTATAATAAGGTCATATATGCCAATAACGTTACGTTTTGTGGTTTATTATCCCGAGTAATAAGAGATATTAAAGAAATTCATACAGAAGCAATTTGCTTTTTTTGACCTAGAGTCCTCTGGGTAGGGTGTTTCTGAAAAAAATCCAACGCTCATTGAAAGCTCTCAATGTCCTCTTCAAAATGGCGTAAAAAATGACAATTCCTGACGGTAAATATAAAAAAATTGCCAACTTTTGCGAATTAAACAACAGAAAAACTAAAACTAAAATCTATCTAATAACACTTTAACCTATTGGTAAACTAACGTATTGATGATAATATACATTATAACTGCTGTTGTGACATGGTTATGATGTTTATACTTGAATACGTTTGAAAAAAAACTATAATTTTGTCAGACAGTCTGGAGAACTTGATTTATGACGTGATGTCATTTTGGGACCGCTACCGGTCCCGTCGGGCTTAAGAGGTTAAGCATCGGGCAATAATGTTTATGACAGTAAAAATTTGGCATGATTATCCAAAATGGCCATCCGCTCCCATTCATTCAGAGGCTCTCGTCAAAACAATGAACTTCTTCGTCTTCTGGTGTCACTTTACCCCACTCTCAGTTCAAAATCTGAGGTCAAATCACATTTCTGATGAAAAAGCTTGCGGCCGCTGTCAAAAAAAGGCAAATTTCAGGGTTCAGAATAGCAAAAGTGTAGGATTTTACGTAATTTTTAGACGAGCAATTATAGAAATGGTGTGAAGGACATCTAATTATTATAGAAATGTTGACTTTAGCACAAATACATGTTTTAATCTTATTCAGAGAGCTTCCAGGGTGTCCATAACGGGGTTGAAGAATAATGGTGTCCATATCATACAATAATGACCAAAAATAATAGAGATTTCATGCCTGAGATGGGAAAATATATTTTTCTGGAAGTTAAATATGTCATTCATCTTGAGGGGTGTTCAGAAAAGTAATACCTCTTGGTAAAAAAAATATCCCAAAGTCCAAATCGGACTGGATTAGTGGAATGACTCATATATATATATGCATACTAGGCCTGTCCCCGACTAAGGATTTGTATAGTCGACTTTGATTGGCCAAAATGTGCCCAATAGTCGACAGTTATTTTTAAACATCTTTGGTAACTCGTAGAAGACGACAGAAAGGCAGCCTTTCGGTCGAGAAGAACATTTAAAAAAAACGCAGTTGTCGTCATGTCAGATCAACGAGTAATCCTGTTTAATAATCGTGATTTCAATAGCAATCGAAATAATCGTGATTATGATTTTGGCCAAGAACTCTTTTCCCTCCATACTCACCTCCTCCTCTGTCTGGTGGTTGTTTTGTGTAGGTAGAGAGAGAGAGAGAGAGAGAGAGAGAGAGAGAGAGAGAGAGAGAGAGAGAGAGAGGGAGAGAGAGAGAGAGAGAGAGAGAGAGAGAGAGAGAGAGAGAGAGAGAGAGAGAGAGAGAGAGAGAGTGAGAGAAAGAGAGAGACAGAGAGAGAGAAAGAGAGAGAGAGAGAGAGAGAGAGAAAGAGAGAGAGAGGTAGAGAGAGAGAGAGAGAGAGAGAGAGAGAGAGAGAGAGAGAGAGAGAGAGAGAGAGAGAGAGAGAGAGAGAGGAGCGGCAGAAATACAGTCTTTTGTTTCATTCATTCAGCCTCTGGTGAAAGAGAAGCTGATTATAGAGGAGTAGTGTCCCTCGGTCCAGCCAATCACATCATACTGTATGTCTCCATCTCTCAGCCAATCACATCCTCTGTCTCCATCTCTTTGTCTCCACGCCGTCCCCTCCTCCCCGACTCTCTCTCTCTTTCTGTCTCTCTACCGCTTTCTCCCTCTCAGTCTATTATCTGTGTTTCGCTGGCTATTCCACAACTTCCAACTTCCTCTCTCTCTCTCTCTCTCTCTCTCTCTCTCTCTCTATCTCTCTACCTCTCTCTCTCTACCTCTCTCTCTCTTTCTCTCTCTAACTCTCTCTCTTTCTCTCACTCTCTGTCTCTCTCACTCTCTCTGTCTCTCTCTCTCCTCCTCCTCCTCCTCCTCCTCCTCCTCCTCCTCCTCCTCCTCCTCCTCCTCCCCCTCCTCCTCCGCACCTCACTCACGCTGGCCGTTCTTCCATTCAGTCCCCGGCTCAACTCGGGTGTGATTTCTCCATTGTTCTCCACTGTGAAATTGTTTAATCTACGTTGAGCACCGAGCGCTCGTAGTGTTGTGTGTGTGTGGGTGGGTGTTTGTTTGTTTATTTATTTGTGTCTGTGTGTGTGTGTGTGTGTGTGTGTGTGTGTGTGTGTGTGTGTGTGTGTGTGTGTGTGTGTGTGTGTGTGTGTGTGTGTGTGTGTGTGTGTGTGTGTGTGTGTGTGTGTGTGTGTGTGTGCGTGCGTGCGTGAGTGCGTGCGTGTGTGCGTGCGTGCGTGTGTGTGAGCGCCAGTGCATGATTATGGAGACTGAAAGGAAGAGGAAGGTGTTTATAAAATGAGAGACTACTCAATAAAATTCATGTCTTTCCAATCTGTGGATTATGGCGCCCTCGTGTGGCCGGAGCATAGTTTACCCTTACTTAGACAATGCTTTGCAAAAAAATAAATAAAAAATGCTTAGAAATCCCTTAATCATCCCTAACCCCTTAAGCCCTAGCTGTATTTATATTTTATATTGTATCTATAGTGTATATAGATACGGGACTGTATAGGACTGTGAAGCTCTGTACCCCCCTCCCCCCTGTACCCCCCCCCCCCCCCCATGCTGCTTTGACACCCGAATTTCCCCAACGGGATTAATAAAGGATCATCTTATCTTATCTTATCTTTTTGAATTATCTTTTTTCCCCCTTTCTTTTTCCGCTTTTCTCCCCTCCCAATGTTAGTCGTTATGCCAATTCCCAATCCCCTTCCTGGTCGTTGCGCACTGTGGAATAATATATTGATTCCCCAACTCTCATGTAAAGACACCCCCCTCCCCTTCCCTTTGTCCCCTATCCTGTGTTCCCCCCCCCCCAACCATTTGACATTTGACCTATCAAATGGGACCCCCTCCTCCCCCTTTTAACTATATAAGGCTCCTCCCGACAGCATTCCTGATCTCTACCTGGGTCATTTCAGCTGACCACCTGGGGCGAGAGCCTCAGCCATTCTCTCTCTAAATACTATCTGTGTATTTCTATCTGTCTGGTTAATAAACCTTGTTATTAACTGGGCCTCGGTTGACTGAGAACATTCTTCGGGATATCCACAATATCGCACAGCACTCTACCCCCTACCGTCGGTCCGGGAGGGTGGAGACTATCACATGCTTCCTCCGACACATGTGTAGCCAGCCCACCACTTCTTTTCACCTGGCAGCGCGGACTCTCACTGGGAGAGTGTAACATGTGGCAGGTCACACTACCTCTCCCAGATCCTTCCCTTGCTGTGCAAACACCTCGACCGAACTGTAGGAGTCGCTGTTTACAACGACCAGGACCCACCCTCGCCGTGTTTCCCACCAGCTAACATTGCCAATTGTGTTAGTATGGACGGTCGTCGGTCGGCCAACCCGGAAGCACCACAGCTGGATTCGATCATCTTATCTTATCTTATTAATTAATGTTGCGTTTCTTTTTCAAATGTAGCCAAGAGTAAAGACCCTAACCCAAACAATATACAGCAAGTGTATATTGTCAGCACTACCTTTGTTTGTTATTAGCTAAATATGAGTTTATAAATATCTCTGTGCAACCCCAGGCAGAAACCGTATGAATTGGACGCGAGGGAACAACGCGTCATGAAAACGTTGTAGTCCTAACAGAGAGGAGACCCAGGGCTTTCGATGGACATCGAAATTTCATAAAACTACACTACCCAGCTCACACCAGCCTCTGTCAAAGCTGTTGAAAATATTCTGACGTTATTTTTGTGATTATATCTCACGGGTCGTAGATTTCATTCCATTCAAAAGTGTGGCTAGGTTGTTGATTTCATAGCTTGTGTGTTAGTAGGCCCATCACGGACACAAATGTATGCACTGCACAAGTACTGAAAAAGTTATTATTTCTTTCTACAATAATGTAAAGCTCAATTTAAAGCAAATTTTTTATTAAAAGTATAATCTGTAAAGCCTTCAAACAGCGACTTCTAGACAAAAGAACCCCACTTCGTAAATGGTGCATTTATATAGCGCTTTTATTCAAAGCACTTCACAATAATTTTTTCCTCACATTCACCCATTCACTCACACATTCACACACCGATGGCGGAGGCGACCATGCAAGGAGCCAACCCGCTCACCGGGAGAAATTAGGGGTCAAGTGTCTTGCTCAAGGACACTTCGACACGCTACCCGGGAGGAGGGGGAATCGAACCAGGAACCTTCCGATTACCAGAGGACCGCTCTACCTCCTGAGCCACTGTCTCCACTTAGTATTGCACTTTGTTTAAATGTTTCGTTGGAGGTGTTGCTATTGTTTGCCAGGCCTCAGAGAGATCTGGACAAATGCACAGTGTAATAATCTTCTCAAGACGGAGCCTGAGGTGTGGCCAGTGATAGCAACCTACAGTATTCCCACTCAACTCCAACCCACACATCAGACCAAACACATTTCACTACCGCACTACCAACTGGTTAACCCTTTCACTGTGACAATACAGAAGGTTAACCCTTTCACTGCCACACGACAAAAGGTTAACCCTTTCACTACCACACTACAGAAGGTTAACCCTTTACTATCACACTGATTGTAAAGGGTTTACCTTCCGTAGTGTGGTAGTGAAAGGGTTAAACCAAGCGCAAAGACAACGGCTCTTTTGCCTGGTGTAACGGTATTACAGATTCTGCATTTAAAAGGGGTATTTCACTATGTAAGATCATCTACTAGTAAACTAGTGACCACTGCTGTCCCTGTCGTCTGCTGTCAACACCACCACTCCTCCCAGGTGTCAGGCTCCTCGTTCACTTCCATTCATTTTGAGGACCAAGTCTGAATATCATACTTATGAAATATAAACAAACTGCTGCCTATTTCAATAGAACAAACAATTCTCCATATCATGTAAAAAAACACAACGTTACCTCCTCGGCCGGTTTGACTATAGTATTTTTATGATTTACCAGAAGTGCTGAGTCCAATGTAGTCTGGTGAAAACGCACCTCATCATCCATAAGTGTGATCGTTTTGTCCTCTTCATAATAATCTCCAATAGTTCGCTCGCCATTGCATAGGCAGTTCCGAGGCTAGTGGCTACTACTCTGGCCAGCAGTGAGTGAGCAAACCCACCCCCCCCCCCCCCCCACAGTAAACTAGCCCAGTTCAAAAGGTAGGCGATACTGCCACCTATCGGGATTCGATCGTCATTTCAACAAGGTCCGGCTGACTGTTTAGTATAATAATAATTTTAAATAATAATAATAAATAAAATAAACAAGTATACTCGTTTTTGGCGGTGAACGGTGTACTCCCTGGCGCCAGCATTTTTTACCATTTTCACGATGTTTGCAGACCCATCGTATATTCTATATTATAGCTATGGAGACAATAGTATGGCTCATTTGACAGGCAATATTTATACTCCAACAGGGAACAGACCGTTTATTTCTACATACCTTCGTCCCTGCGCAATCCCAGGCTAAAACCCGTCCCGTTTAAAAATAATCCAGTCTCGTTTCCTGGAATGCGAGATATTACGTGTTTTCTGTGCAGCATGCGCATTTCGTGCGGGTTGCTGGCCTGAGACCTATATTATTTCCAGGTCAAAAGTAAACATGACCATACATAGAATGTTTTTATTCACAAAGCCACCATGGGGGGGGGGGGGGGGGGGGGGTCCCTCGCGGACTCGTTTTCTGACGCTGGGATCATTACAAAGGCATGTTTCATGATGGGGTTCGGTAAAATAGACGTTACCTTTGTCAGCAGGTCCACCAAAACCCCATCCACTCTTGCTCAATTCAGAAATAGGTTGAAATGCAGATATTGGCCATTTTGAGTTCTTTGACATGTTCTCTATATGTCTCCTTATTTGCAAAACTTAATATGACTCGTAAATGTGTTAATTATTGTTAGATTGTCTGACAGTATTATTTTCCTCGCTGTGTGAAAAAACTATAGTTGTGTCTGAGGGGAGTGGCTACCGGCTACGTACTTTCTGTCTCTCACCTGGAAAAAGTGTTAGGTAGCAAAGGCCAGTGGGTATTTGTAGTTCTGCATGCATCTTAACACATTGAACACCAGAGGGCGGTACGGTCATTGGCCCGTTGTCTGCCATCGCTTTGTTCAATGGAGAGAATGCCGTGTTTGCGAGTGCTTAAACCAGTGGCGGCTGGCCACTGGGGGCGCTCGGGTGCCGACCCCCCTGTTAAAAGAGAGAAGAACAAGAAATATTTTATTTTTGTTTTTTGTTTTATAGCCCTATAAATAATATAAACATGTTTAAAATTAATAATATTTACTCATTTTAAGTATGTTTGTGTTTCCAATGCACAATATAACATTAATATATCAAATAAAAATAATCGTTTTCCTGAACAGGAAGTGACTCACTGTCGCATAGCCGCATTTCTCCTAGCCGTATTTCTCTCGGCCCGGGCTAGACGCAATAGCGCTCTGAGTGCGCGTGCACGACGTGCACTGTTTCATCGCTGTATCCGTCGCAGCCAATCAGTGCGTAACGCGCTGTGCGTTGAAATATGATGTATTATGTTGGAAGCCGGGCGCGATTTGAAGCGGTCTAGGCAAGCAGCCTCTATAATTTCCGTAGCCGCATTTTACGGAGACGCTCTCTGATTGGCCGACGTCAGTTTTTTTTTTCGTAGCCGCATTTCGCGGAGACGCTCTCTGATTGGCCAACGCCAGTTTCTGTTGTGTAACTTGTGTTGTTGTGAGATGCAGCTATATGTCTTAGAGCGTGACGGCAAGTTCTTTCGACGGTTAAGCTTAGGCACTCTTTCAAAGTTGGTTAAGGTTAGAGTTTGTCTTAGAGCATGGCGATAGAACGCCAGGTAGTTTGCAGTCTGTTCGACACGGAAATGGGCAAAGAAATCTTCACAGTACTTGTGTTGTGTGGTGCTAAGCTAACACTTGGCTAACAAGAAGCTATAATATGGCGGATGCAGTCTGGACAGTGGTCTGGATATACATCAACAGTCTGGGACTGTGGGACAGTGGTTTATACACTTTATCAAGAACCTCCTGCCCTGGACGTTTCGACTAAACAGTGGGTCTCTCTCTCTCTCGCTCTCTCTCTCTCTCAACACAGCGATGCTGTGTTCCTGTGTCTCCGAGAAATGCGGCTACGGAAAGTATTGACGGTGCTGCCTTGCTGAGATGATAATAGCGCTTCAAAATGCGCTGCTGTGTTGTGAACTATAACATTAATTTCGCTGCTGCTGATGCATAATGTATGAATGAATGAATGGTGAGTTGTTTAAAATGACAACATATACATGTGTTAATTATTTTATTGGATTGATCCGAGAGACAGAGAGAGAGATTGCTCCAGAGCATTTATTAACGGTACATTTTCAACTCGACCTAACGTGAACCCCCGGCTGCGACCACCCAACAGTAGATAGTACGGGCCGCCACTGGCTTAAACTATATGAAATATTATAGCTATGGATCTAATAACGCTGTCGATTGTCAGTGAGTTTCTTCTGGTCAACATGCAAGAAAACAGATTGTTTTTTCATCCGTACATTTCCATTTTATACCGTGGTGAATATGAGTATAGTTTGGGTGATTCTGAGTAATCACAGGAAAAGACGCGAAAATAGCCCTTTAGTGAAATCCAGTTATCACGTTGTCATTTTTCGACTGATTATCAAATCTTCCTGAAATCAACGCTAGATTATCGTTATTTTGTCTCCTCATGCACCCATAAAATGGGGCTTGGAGCGGGCCCCCCCCCCCCCCCCCCCCCTCCCGGCCACCAACGGTAAACAGCACACACACAGTCCACACAGACAGCTTCGATCGTGGGAGAAAAAAATATCATATCAACGCAAGATTGGATATATAGTGTCCTTACCTTGTCTCTGATGTAATGAAAAAAAAAGTATCGAATTATCTGATCGCCATTCCAAGTACTGGTCGCGGAGGTCCGTCCCACGTTATCCGGCATTGCATATGAACGAGGGGGCAGGACAGCCTAGTTGATGCATCGTTGTAAGCGCTTGTCGTGCCGGAGTATTTAAACCCCGCCAGCACGGCTCAGCTCGGCCCAGAAAACAAACTACATCATTTCAAATGGAGTGCAATAGCGGCCGAAGGCGTTAGTGGGCGGTATTGACCGTCTGCCAGCTCAGACACATTCAGAACAGCATGCACAGGCTTCCCCGATGAATTATGAATGGCAATAGCTAATAAAAGAAAAACGGATCCAATAACGAGTATACGCGTGGTTGGCGCTCCACGGTTGGACGGCAATAACGAGTATATTCGTTTTTGGCGAAGAACGAGTTAAGAGAACAGCCAACAGCCCCTTTGAAGCTCTGTAGCTCAAAACGGGCTATTGTGTTATCATCTTTGTTAATAAGACATAGATTGAAAAGTATCCGCCCAATTTGTACAAATGACTTATTTTGAAGGTATGAACCTGTACTTTCATATCATGTAAAAACAAATGGAAGATTGCTCAATAAGACCCTATTCTCTGTGCCTGGTCACATTTAGTCATAGCCTGTATTGTATTATTTATAGAATATAATCCACAAAGAGATGTGAAGGAGAATTGCCTAAAAACCCTCTAGGCCGGGACTTGTATGTGGCATTCACCAAGAAGCAAAATTATACTGAGATTACATCAATATAAAATACCCCCCTCCCCAAACACACACAAGGAACATTCATTCATAATACATTAGGGGTGTAAAGGTACACGTATCCGTACCGAACCGAACCATTTCAGTGTGTACCGTACCGTACCGAACGGCTGTGTAGTGTACTAACGACCGCCCACCGGGGGCTGTTTTTTCACAATCTAATATATTTATTATAAATCTTTTTTATTTTTACAAGTCGATTATTAATTTCAATATAGAATATTCGTTGACAGCCCTACAAGTACAATTAGTTACTGCACACTACATCACCCCTGAGTAGAACATGGAAAGCCAAACTTTCCCCCACTGTACCGAAAGCCCGTACCAAACCTTGACTTCAAAACCAAGGTAGCCTATGTACCATACCGTGTTTTTTGTGTACCGTTACACCCCTATAATACATACAAGCAGTTCTACAGATAGACACTGAAGTAGGCACTTATGCCATACGGCTTCAAGTTTAGAGAAAATAAAGTAAAGAAACTAGTAAACTACAGGAAGAAATTAACAAAATCAGACCACAGTTTGTAAAGGGAGCCTGTATGGAAAATATTGGTGAACTAGTGCTTTTGTCCAAAGCGCTGTAGTATATTCCCAAGCTAAACGGTTCTGCTCTGTATCAGAACCGGCGCTGATCTGCTCTGCGTTGTGATTCAAAAACTTTAAAGCCCTGGGAAATACTTTAAACAAAGACTGGAGGGTCTTTGTTATGACGCTCAGCGGTGCAGGCAGGAATCAGGAGGAGAAGGTAGTTATTTCAAACGGAGTGGTTTATTAAATCCACAAAGTTATACAAAAATGATCTGTTTCAATTAAAAGTAAAGAATGCTATAGTTGTGATCAAGACAATATGCCGTCTGTGATCTCAACCAGACTAATATTACAGTAGAGTTGATAAGTCGTTGATGGCTTTGTTCTCTTGGCTAGTGAACAAAGTAGTCTATTTTCCCTCCAAAAGTTCTGTCCTTTGTTGTCCTGCTCCTCTGCCCGCGTCGTGTGTAGATGGGTGTGGTTCCTCCTGGTGAGTTGGTTTCAGAGTCCTTCTCCCCATCACAACATCCCATTATATCCCAAGGCCCAGCGTCTCTGTGTGATGACATCATCAGCTGTGGTTCTCCAATCACAGCCTCTCTACGTTTGAATGCAAACAGGGGGCTGTCCTTACACAGCCAACTGAACTTCTTCCTTTGTTTAAGTCACAGAACAACCATCAATTACAACCTAATATTTGCATTTATTCATTTCATAATATCTATATTTGAATTACTCTTAATTACATGAACCCAGAGATATCATACCTAAACAAATTTTTTATCATTAAGCCTATTTTCAACTTAAGTGAAAACTAATCTTATTCTGTAGAGGATTTAAGTTTATACTCTAGCGTTCATTAATAATATGCTTTTATACAGTTTCATTAATCATATGCTTTTATACAGTTTAGTATGACTTCAGAATTATTACCACAATGTAAACAGGCCTAATTGTATTTCATATCAAACTAATCTAAGTGGGTTACCAGACCTTTGAAGATGTACTTAGTATTAGCAAACCAGGTGGCCACATATGTTCATAGGAACATATGTGTTTAGCTAGAGCTTCCTGTCCCCCACTCAGGTGGCGAGCCTTTGTTCTACAACCCCCTAAGGGGAAGTAGGTTATCTTCCTGATCAGCCACCGAACCCGTTTAACAACCTCTCTCTATTGTTACTTCAGCTGCCACTATATGCAAATGACCTCCTGGGGTGAGCACAAGGTCTCTGTAAACACACACACTCTATGAGCTAAGTCACCCTAGTCAAATCAGGTTTAAACTATATTTGATTGCCAATTGTTCCACTTTGACTGTTTCTATAAGACTATTACACATTAGTTTGATTTGAATTCCCGTTATGATCTATGTTCAAAATATACCACAGCGCTTTACAACTTATGCCTCATATTCACCCGTTCACTCACACATTCACACACCGACTGCGGAGGCAACCTTGCAAAGTGCCAACCTGCTCATCGGGAGCAGTTAGGGGTTAAGGACACTTCGCTGCCAGGAGGAGCCGGAATTTAACGGGGAACCATCCGATTACCAGACGACCGCTCTGCCTCCTGACCCACTGCTGTGCCATGATAAGACCAGTGTTTGTGAAGTGTTGGTGTCGTGAGTGCGCCTGCTGTTGGGTGACCTATTCATCTTCATAAATGCTTCTCTATCGCTTGGCCATTTATTGATGAAAGTGTTTAATGAAACCCTGTAAGTGCACCTGTTGCTGGGGTGCTGCCGACGTCTCTATTGCTCAGCCTATAAGCTATTGGTTGCAATAACAAATGCATAATTTAGACGTTGATGGCTCAACACAACACAAGACAAGACAAGTTGCAGAGAGCAAGGAGGAGAGGGGGAGGGGCTGATTAAGAGGTAAAGTGCCAGACAGCAGAGCAAAGACATGCCCTAAAAATTAATTGCATTTGACTTTGATGTGCCCTTTCTTTTCGGTGCCTTTTCTCACCTGCCTCCCAAAATATCTGTGCACGTTCCTGTTGTCAAGGTGTCGTCAAGGTAGTCTGTGTTTGGGATCGGTCAAACAGAATGGACACATGACAGGTTATTTTTTATTTTGTCATCAGTGTGACAGCAGCATGGTGGGTGGCACGCAGAGGTCTGGACTCCTGGCACACATCTGATGACTTCAGACTCCACTTATAAAATACTTTGACTTTAACACCAGTGACTCGTGTTAGCCGTGTGTGAGCAGAGCAGGAAGTTGTGTGTCTGATTGATTGATTGATTGATTGATTGATTGATTGATTGATTGATTGATTGATTGATTGATTGATTGATTGATTGAAAACTTTATTAACAGATTGCAGAATGGGTACAGTACAGTACAGCTCAAAACATACAATTGTTAAGGGGATGCAGACCTGAGAAAGACTTTCGTCAGGGTCCCCCATTTTCAATTCATCATAACACATGACATACACGACATACAGATAGACAGTACTGCTACATTTATACATTTATGACATACCAGATTTGCAAATACAGTACTGTTTGTGATACAAAAAGAGTCCAGAAAAGAGAGTATATACATTTGACGTAGAAACTGTACATTCTGTCAGCGCAGAATCGTCTACATTTTATATAAATGGTAACTAAATATATATATATAAATATTAAATATATATACAATTATATAGGGCTTTCATCCAATGGCGGAGGCGACCATGCAAGGTGCCAACCTGCTCATCAGCAGGGTTAAGCGGGATCCTTCCATTTACCAGACGACCGCTCTGCCTCCTGAGCCACTGTCGCCGCCCCCCAATATACTACTAACATTACTCTGTTAGCTTTAACATTTTTGAAGTGGCATTAGATTTGTAAAGAATGCATTAGGACTTGTTTAGGACTCGAAACCCAAAGTTTGATTTGCTCGAGACTTGCCTATTGTGACTTGGCACTTGCCAATCTTAACACTTGAGTGCTTACTTGCAAAACTTATCCACCTCCAGTGGCTCCTGGTCAAGTCCTGTATCTCATATAAGATCATCCTCCACCCCTACACCTCCTCCATGTCCTCCAGTACCTATCTGACCTCCTCCACCCCTACACCTCCTCCATGCCCCCAGTACCTATCTGACCTCCTCCACCCCTACACCTCCTCCATGCCCCCCAGTACCTATCTGACCTCCTCCACCTCCTCCATGCCCCCCAGTACCTATCTGACCTCCTCCACCCCTACACCTCCTCCATGTCCCCCACTACCTATCTGACCTCCTCCACCCCTACACCTCCTCCATGCCCCCCAGTACCTATCTGACCTCCTCCACCCCTACACCTCCTCCATGCCCCCCAGTACCTATCTGACCTCCTCCACCCCTACACCTCCTCCATGCCCCCCAGTACCTATCTGACCTCCTCCACCCCTACACCTCCTCCATGCCCCCCAGTACCTATCTGACCTCCTCCACCCCTACACCCCCTCCATGCCCCCCAGTACCTATCTGACCTCCTCCACCCCTACACCTCCTCCATGCCCCCCAGTACCTATCTGACCTCCTCCACCCCTACACCTCCTCCATGCCCTCCAGTACCTATCTGACCTCCTCCACCCCTACACCTCCTCCATGCCCCCCAGTACCCATCTGACCTCCTCCACCCCTACACCTCCTCCATGCCCCCCAGTACCTATCTGACCTCCTCCACCCCTACACCTCCTCCATGCCCCCCAGTACCTATCTGACCTCCTCCACCCCTACACCTCCTCCATGCCCCCCAGTACCTATCTGACCTCCTCCACCCCTCCACCTCTTCCATGCCCCCCAGTACCTATCTGACCTCCTCCACCCCTCCACCTCTTCCATGCCCCCCAGTACCTCTCTGACCTCCTCCACCCCTACACCTCCTCCCGGAGGCTGCGATCCTCAGACACAGATCTGCTCGCCATCCTTCACACCTGCCTACAGACCTTTCGGGACAGAGCCTTCCCCAGTGGGGCATTCTGCAGCTAAGACCGTCTCCTGGTTTACTGTAAAGGTAATCACTGTTGCGTGCGTACCGCTGTGTATTATGTATTGTGATGGTTATGACGGCTCTACATGGAACAATCCTCTCATCGTGTAGATTCCGGCCACTTGTCGTCACTTCATCTTACCTTAGTGTGTAATTATTGTGTTGTTGTGTATATTGTTGTGTATGGTGTGCGTTGTGTCTCATATTCTAGTGCCTAAGACGATGTTCCATTTGATGTAAATTTAATGGACAATGAGGTCATCTGAATCAGAACAAGGGTGACTGTGTGAATTCTGTTGTGGTCAGGAGAATTGATGTAAGTGCAAGAGCCCTCAAGCCCAGAGTGGAACCAATATCAATCAATCAATCAATCAATCAATATGTCTTTCTATCTCTGTCTGAGATTGACTTACCTCTCTCCAGTTGGAGCTCACGTAGAGTACAAGTGGCATGCAGGGAGTCCCAGAGGAGGAGAGGCTGACTACATTTACATTTTCTCATTTAGCCACTTAAAACCTTTCGCCTAAAGGTACCTGCCTAAGTAACTGGACGATTGCTTCACTTCTGCAAGGTCAATTTGCATGTTATTGGTATCTAGGAACATCTAGGGACCTGGGGGTATGTATTTCCAGTGTCAGAAATATTGTGTCTGTTACTAGGCTGAGTAAATTGTAATGAAGAAAAGGAGAATATAAATTATGATTTATGATTTTTGCATCTTTGATCAAAAATTGATACGGGTAGGAGAAAATGCTCACTGAGCTCATTCACCACCTTATTGAGACCATGTGTACAAAAAATCTAAGCAAATGAATAAAGGGAAGATGATTAAACAGAAGGATTTGTAGATACAGTAATTAATGATAATCGATTTTAATTATAAATTCATATTTGACCTTGAACTTGACCTTGTTATGGCCAAATCATACATCTATGGATAGGGAAAATGCTCCTCTTTTCAATGGCAGGGTTGAATCTGGATTTGGTCATTCCCTTGCGGTTTTTACGTTAATTAGCATTTTCCGATAAATTCGTATTTCCGATCAATCGTATAAAACATCGGTAAAAATGAAAATATACACTTTGACTACCGTTTTTGATAGGGTTATGGCTACAAAAAATATTTTAAAACATTAACCTCTTAACATCCAAGGGCCCACATGTGGACGATTCTTTGCCGACCTGTAGTGGCTCCGGTGTGCATTTCTTTTAATACAATAGATATAGATAGAATTAAAGCCCTATTTGTTGCCTGTCAGGTGACAAAATCCGTTCAGCGGTTCTCGAGTTACATGCCGATATATGAGGCGTGCCCCAAAGTACGTAAAAGTACACATTACCACCCCCGACTCCCTGGGTTCTAGCTCTGTCAATCATTTGGCGATCTCGAAAATCTTTGCACAGGGTTGTAGCGAATGAGTGTGGCTTTCCAATGATACCCCATGATATGATAATTGGGTATCTAACACGGTCTCTATTGATCGATTTATGGTTGGATCAGACCAATACAGGCCGTCACGCACTCGCGCGCACGTCGCAGCACTTTGCGCTCGTCTGCCGGCTCCGGGCTGCATCTTTCGCCGATCAACCAATACATTGTTGGAAAGTTGAATTTGACACCTTTCAATCCTCACCTCACTCAACCTATTGCGTGCTTCGGGTCTCGGGTTACAAGACAAAATATCCGGCGGGCGTCATTTGACAAGCCGTTCTGACGAGTGACCACGTCCGGTTGTGAACGGTCCTGAACTGACCAGTCACCGCTGATGGCGAAGATTATTGACCACCGTTGTAGCCAAGGAGCGTCTGTTCTGAAAGCGATCCCAGACGGGCGCTCAGAGTGGGGGAAGGTGACACAAGAAGACGAAGAAGTCCTTTCTTTTGACTCAATAGGTGAAATGAATGGCAGCGGACGGCCATTTTGGATAATCACGCTGAATTTTGACCGGTACACACATTACAGAAACCTTTGGGATTTTTATAACCTTTGGAGCTGTACTACATAAGACATCAGGCTATGGAACTGTTATGTTTTCCATCTCCTACCTCTCAGCTGGAACTTAAAAACAGGCATCTGGCAACCAGGAAACAGAAATGTGAGTACACAAAACTTTTACCTCAGTGTGTTCAAACCTCTGTTACTCTATTTCATTAGCACTCAAAGTGATACTTCTTTATTGTGTAAGAGACTTCAGAATGTTACCTTTCAAAAGAGACCAGACTCATGCATGTGCTATAAGTATAATAAATTGCTAATTACTTTGGGTATGCAATGGTCAATTTTTTTTTATAAACTAGCCCGATTTAGCCCGATCCTTAAGAGGTTAGCTGATGATTTTATCCAAAACAACTTACAAGTTCTGTACGACAAGTCAGCAGGAAGGGTACAACTCTTTCAGCTGAGTAACAATGTTCAAACTCAAACACTGCTGAAACTTGGGTGCTGCAGTGTTGAGTGCATAGTAGTATAGGCATATTAGTATAGTAGGAAGAGTGCATGATGGTATAAGACAGTAAGAAAATGTGTGTATTTTTTTCTTCATTTTAGATATTGAATGAAGAAGTACAATAGTAATATACAATGTGCAGGTGATTAAACTAGATATACAATATACAAATGAGTACTACTGAGTAATATTGCTAATCACATGTATGTACAGAGTTGTAGTATTAATATGTACAGTGATACAGGTATAAAGACAATATAGTAGTAAGTCATACTGGCCAGCAGCGTAACTAGTAAGAGTGGGTAAGGGATATGTACAGTTATATAGTATCTACAGATGTGTAAAGATTATTATATGCAGGTATAGGGCTGTCACCGACTAACGATTTGGATAGTCGACTATATTGATTGGACGAAATTTGCTGATAGTCGACTATTAGTCCACAAAAAATAAATAAAAAAAACGTATAATATTGTGGGGGGTGCTTAATGTCTGAAGGAGTCGACTGAAGGCTTCTTGTCCTCTGCAAAAGCATGTAATTGGTCCACTGATGGATACATCTTGATATTTGTCTAGTCTAGTGTGTTCATTAGATGGGTGAAATCCTCTTTCAGTGCCTCTGTGCCCGTTTTCTTAGGCAGTTAGCCTCTGGTATGCGTGCCATTAGCGTTAGCCACGCTTCTAGGCCTCTTTTCTTTTGGAAAGAATGATAAAAAAAATATATATATATATATATTTTAATACATTTTTTCTTTTTTTTGTCTTTTGTATTCGACTAAGAGGTTGGCAGTCGACTACGGCTCCTTTCGACCGATAAGTCGACTATTCGACTAATAGGGGTCAGCCCTGTACAGACAGATGTGGATATATATTGTTGTTGTTGTTTAAAAGGATCCCCAATAGTTGCCACCTAAGTGGCGAGCTAGTCTTCCTGGGGTCCACACAGAAAGACAACACAAAACATGATACATATGACAATCACAATTCACTTAATTAACAATGATAATCTAAAAACAGTAAAACATTGTAGATATCTTTATAAATCAGAATATTTTCAGAAAAGGTTATTACATTCATGGGTAGACATGAATATTTTCAGAAAAGGTTATTGCATTACATGAGTAAATATTTCATTATTACATTCCTACAGTAGGTATATATACACGTAAGAATAAATATATATTTATACGGTATATACAGCATTATTGTACATGCTATCATGCAGAGTTGTATGGATTATATGCAGGTGTATAAGTAGGTAGGCTATATAGAATTATTATTTGCAGGCATATTCAGACAGATATGGATGGATATATACTATATATGCAGTAAATATAAATATATAAATGTATATGTCCGGTATATACAGCACTATTGTACATGCTATCATACATGAGTTATATGGGTAGACTATAGTAGGAGGCATATATATACTGCATGTACAACTTCTGTATCAACCAGATAGTGGGAGAACAACTCAACGGAGACACCAGATACAATAGAAGAAGATATAATATACAAAATGTTTGCTGCTCAGCCATGAATGAAATAACTGAAATAATTAGGAAACATATATTTAAAGTAACAGCTGAGTGACAGTCCCAGGACATACTGGACTTTTAGCTGTTGCTTTGGAGAGCATTTCACTACAACACCTGGATAGAATCGGACACGATGCTGACGACTTTATAAGCATAGGCACTCTTGCTCTGGAGGTTGTGGGTTTCAATGCCAAAGTTGGCTGCAGATACTTCATCTGAGCGCCATGAATGGACCCCCAACACACAGCTGACCACCACTAGTGCAAGAACTGCCCAGCGAGCTGCCATCTCTGTCGGATTCAAAAACATACATTTAGGCCTTCATCAGAAATCTGCTGGTGTGTAAAGAATAATAACCACAGTAATATTAATTCAAGAAAACACAAAATGATGATTAAAACACATAGGCCTACTGTATGAGAGGGTGATGGTCCTTGATTCATCATATCATATACATCACATCAAAAGAACCCAGTTAGATCACGATAATAAACTACTGTAGATTTATGCATGTTCTTGTTCAGATTAACATGTATAAAACGTTACTTACTAGTATCAGACACAGTAGCTCTTGGTGTGGATAACTCTGTTCTTTCTAGGTGTGGGGAAGAAACCGCCTGGCTGTTTTGTAACCTGACAAGGGGCCTTCAGATTAAACAAGCCAATCACAAGTATTACCCTTTGTGATGTCATACCAAGGACACAAACAATCCCAATCTCCTGCAGATTACAGATGCCGTGCTTTATCGACTGTTGGCACATGTGCTGCCTCACAGAACCTGTGCCGTCGTTGTAACTTGGCAGTGAATGTAACAGCAGTCAATGAGACGTGCTTGGCGTCAAGTAAAAAGCGAATGGTCAGCAGTTCTCCGTGTTCCCTGCCAGAAGAAATTATATGAGGACTGTTGTGAAGGGCCAGATTAAACCGAATATATATATTTATTTATATATATATATATATTTAATTGTATTTGTATATTCTCTAATATTCCCTGATATCCCTTGTATATTCCTTGTACAATATGCATTGAATATCCATTCTAGCCTACTGAACATCCCATAATAGTCTCCATTCTACTATTGGTCGAGACCTTGGTGCCAGGCTGCCATACCCCTCAGACCCAGTTCAAACGTACCGCTCCACATGTACGAACAAGTCCTAGTTCCGCGTAGGAATCTGACTACCGCACCACTAATGGGACTATTTGTTCATAGTGCGTATATATACTGCGCTACTAAAGTAGGACTTTCTTTTCAGTCCAGTTTCTTACCCTCCAATAGAGTCACAGACGTAAAGCCTCCCCGCGACGCCACGTGTGGGAGTAAGGCCAAGTTCGCCTACCATCGGTATTGAGACATCGTGTATATTAATATTTGAATAGTCATATTTGGCACTATATCGTCGAGTTGGACGTAGTCTATTAAGCTAATAATAGTCTGTTAATATATAGTGCTTCGTGCGGTGAGAATACTACCGTAGTCAGTACCCCATCGTTTCGGGCAGAGAACTGGCTGCTTACCCAGGGTGGTTGACCCTACGTGAAGCTGCACCCGAGGAGCCCCAGAGCCGACGAGCGAGTGGACCTGTATACCGGATTATTCTACCGACGACAGCCCGCCTTCCCAGGCACGGATTATGCTTTGTATACTTTGATTATTCCATGGATAAAGACCCCCGACACTGCCGTGTGTTGGAACCCCCCCCCCTGGAGAGGACGCAAGGTGAGGAGACGCTCTGCAAGACGAGGTCGCTTCACGTCTCTCCCCCGTGGACCGGAGAGAGCCGGCCCACAAAGAGTCCACCTGCTTTCATCTGTGGTCCAAGGATCGCCGGCGCATTGAACGGCACTACAGTGGGTTCACCTGGGATACCCTTGGCCGGACGAGGCAGCCGGATTCTACCCCCCCCCCCCTCCTACTCCTGTCGGCTTACAAGCGACCGGATTAACCCCCCCTTAGTGTATCCAGTCTTATAATCATTAAAGTATCATTGCTGTTATTCCTTAACTATTCCAGGTCGTATATTTACCACCTGCGCCATCAGAGATTGGACATTCTCTATTGATATACCGACGAATACTCTTTGCCATAAAAGTGCATACTATTTCAATTCATAAATGTAATTAAGTGATTAAGTGCTTGCTCTACACACCATTGCTGTGTAGTAATAAACGCATACTTCGACTTCGTACATTTGTGTTGGATCCGTTTCATCTACGTGAGAGTGTTTATGATAATATATTTATGCCGTGTACTGGGTGGCCGAATATTAAGTACAAAGGTAGTGGTAGTAAGTATCATATCTAGTAATACAGTCAGGGAATTGTACCCCTCAGTTACAATTGGTCCTTCGAGCCGGATGGTAATCAGTGTAATATTAATATAGTGTTATTAATATTGAAATGGCCTATGATGAACACTCCACGAAACGATCCTCCTAACCAACGCCCGCAGCGCGAACGACGGCTCCCTCAGTACTTAGAGGCTTACGCTGTCAGTCAACAACCTAGTCTTCTACTAACAGTAAACGCGGTAAAACTAGAAAGTAAAAGTATGTCTAACCCCAACGCCCAGACTACCCCGACCATAGAGGCCCCTACGGGCTCTAATGTAACTGACCAAGTTCACGGTGGGGACCAGTGGGAACCAGACATGACTTCACACCCCGCCAGTACTGAAGAAGTAGTCCCCGATGAGTCCCGGGAGGAATACAACGCTACCGAGAGAGAACTCGGCACGGAAGAAGACGGGGAGAGCACCGTGGAGATAGAGCTCCAAGGCTCCGCAAGGAGTACCCCGAGGGAAGGCCCCCCTATACAACCGCCTTCTCCCAGCGAGGCAGAGAGGACCCTACAGCAGGCCTTCCTCATCAGCCTGAACGCCGCTGCTGAACGCGACCGACTGCAGATCCAGCAGCGAAGCGAACACGAGCAGATACGTCTAGAAATAAGACGCATTCAGATGGAAGAGAATGTGGCCCGAGAACGAGCCGGTGCTCAACGGGACGCAGCGCGCGACAGACAGCAGTCGCAACTAATAGAACAGCTGATCAGACGGACAACACCCTCTCCCTCCGCCAGAGGCTCCAGGAACTCGTCTAGACACACCTCCAGGGCGGCATCCCCTAGCCGAGTAAACAATCCTGAACTTGACCAACAGACAAGGTCTATACCCCCCACAGACCACCTCCCCCCACCGGTCCAAGCGAGACCTAGCAACCGGGAAGGAGCAGCATATCCTGTGGAGAGGCTAAACCAGAGACTACAAGCACTGGATGACCTAACTGAAGACGAAGAGGAAGAGGAGGAGAACCACGCCCGAAGACAGCACAGTACTCTACCGGACCAGGAGGTCCGGTACAGCCCAGGCTATACTCCCGCGGAGCTGCGCTACAGACCCCCGACTCTATACACGGGTGAGCACGACGCACGACCCGCACCGAGGAACAGCACCTGGACAAGCGGGCCATGGTACACTGCCGGTACCAGCCCATACCAAGGAGCGGGAGGAGACTCGCCTAGGAGGCCTCTCCCCCAACGCTCGCCGATGTATCCACAGTCAGCGTCATACATTGGCACGCCTATGGTACCCGACTTCACCCAAGAGAACCGGGCCCAGTATACAGAACTCCGCATGTGTCTGGAGACCATGTTGGTGGATGTATTGGATGAACGCCACAAATACGCCATCCTACTGAAGCACTTAAAGGTGCCCCGCGCACATAATATAGCGCTCGCCTACGCGACTTCCACCACCCCATACACAGCAGCGCTGGTAGCACTGGACCAGAGGTATGGGCGCATATGGGATTACGTGATCCAGGAGATCCGACACATCGACCGCTTACCCCCAGCAATAGACAATCGAGCACTGGACGACCTGTCCATCAGAGTGCAGTCCCTGGTAGGGATGTTGGGAGCGCAAAGAGAGAAGGGGAGGCATGAACTTTACGCCAACTCAAATGTGGAAAGGATTCTGGAGAAGCTGCCGCCCGCTCGTCAGGAGCGCTTTAGGCGGCAGAGGGACCACAGAGACCCGAATGGCCCCGAACCGAACCTCCTCGATCTAGCAGACTTCCTGGCGAGAGAAGTCAGCAGCCTACGGCTAGATACATTCGGACGGAGCACCCCTGGCTCCAGAGAAGGAACCAGACGACTAAATGATGGAAGAAGATCGGTGACTGTGATGCACCAATCGGAGTCAGTACCGAGCAGCAGGAGCCACAGTACCCCCTCCAGAACGGAGAAGTGGAAGATAGTGTGCCCCTACTGTGAGAAAGAACACTGGCTAGCGCAATGTGACTCCTTCCCCAAGCTGAACGCGGAGGAAGCAGGTCAATGGATAAAGTCCAACAAGCGCTGTTTTCGCTGTGCGCGCTCACACATGGCAGCCGAATGCCGCTTAAAGAAAAGGTGCACCAAGTGCGATGGAGCCCATCTGGACATACTTCACGACAGTAACAGACGGCGCCCTTCACCCGCACCATCCAGCCGCAAAGCGAGCGTCATGTACATCGATCCCGCCAGCAGCAGTGGAGCCTGAGTACTCCTAAAAGTAGTGCGTGTGACACTAAGCTACCAGAATAAAGTCCTGGACACTTACGCCGTCCTCGATGACGGGTCAGAGAAGACCCTGCTGCTCGCCTCCGCTGCGGCCCAGCTAGGGCTGCGGGGAAGCGAAACCCAAATGACAATTCGGACAATAAGACGAGATTTGAAGACGATAAAGGGCGAGAATGTCTCATTCTCTATCGCAGCAAGCGGCCAGCCTGAGCGACGGTACCAGATTGCAGACGCTTTCACCAGCCAAGAAATAGGACTGTCGCGGTACACATACCCCGTCGCCAAGCTGATGGAGAAATATGCACATCTGCGCAAGTTACCGATCCCGCTCATAGACAATGCTATGCCGACCCTGTTGATAGGCTCCGACCATGCAGACCTCATTGTCCCGATAGACCGGGTTCATACCGGACCCCGAGGCTGTCCTGCAGCAGTCGAGACCCGTTTGGGATGGACTCTCCAAGGCCCGCTCGCCAAATCTCTCAACCGAAGTACAGCCACTAGATGTCTCCACTCCCGAGTCACAGAGGGAGAAACCGCACTCCTGCAACACGTAGAGCGGCTATGGACCTTGGAACAAATGCCCTTTAAGAACGGAAAGAAAGACATTCGCTCTAAAGATGACATTTACGCCATTCACCTCCTCGAGACAGGGACCAAGAGAGTCCCGGTCAACGGCGTGTTGAGATACGCCACGCCACTCCTGCAGCGAGAAGGAATGCCTACTTTCCACGCCAAGACAGACGCCACAGAACGGTACCTGCTGAACACGGAGCGGCGCTTAGCCAAGAACCCCGCCCAAGAGAGTGTATACCGCGCTGAGATTGAGAAGCTCATCACAGCGGGACACGTCACAAAGATGGACATTAAAGAGGCTGACCAGACCACTGAATCGTGGTACGTGCCCCACCACAAGGCCCATCACAACGGTAAAGACCGCATAGTATTTAACTGCAGCTACCAGATCGGATCCCAAAATCTGAATAAAGAGTTACTGCCCGGTCCCACACTCGGCCCCTCCCTACTCGGCGTTCTACTCCGCTTCCGCCAGGAAAAGGTGGCCATCAGCGGGGACATTAAAGGAATGTTCCTGCAGGTGAGATTAGTAGAGGCGGACAAGCCCCTGTTACGGTTCCTATGGAGAGAGAAGCCAGGAGATGAGCACCCAGCCATCTACCAATGGGAAGTCCTCCCCTTCGGAACGACGTGCAGCCCCTGCTGTGCTACATTTTCACTACAGAAACATGTAGCAGAGGACCCAGCAGCGGACGAAGAGGTCCGACACAGCGTAAAGAACAGCTTCTACGTAGACAACTGTCTACAAAGCCTTTCAACCCAAGAAGAAGCCGAGGCTCTCCTGATTAAACTCCGCGCCTCATTGATCAAAGGCGGCTTTGATCTCAGGCAGTGGGCCAGCAGCGATCCGCAAGTACTGCGCAGCCTCTCCTCCGAGGACAAGGCAGCCAGCAGCGAGACCTGGATGGCTACAATCCCGGGAGAAGCCCAGGAGATGACCCTGGGATTGGTGTGGCGATTCAAAACAGATTCGCTTCACTACAGACACAAGCCCCTGACTACGGAGCAGGGAAGGCCGGCGGCGGCGCCGACCACCAGACGGAGTGTGTACACAACACTCGCCCGACAATATGACCCGCTAGGATGTATTCTACCGTACACCACCAGGGCAAAAATGATTGTACGAGCATTGTGGGACAAGGACCAGGGCTGGGACGACCGCATTCCCGCACACCTTGCATCCACCTGGAGAGAGTGGGAGATGGAGCTCCACTCACTCCCAGGCGTTAATATGCGCCGAAGCTACTTCCCACCCACGGTGAGGCCAGAGACATGTAAAATGGACTTACACGTCTTCAGTGACGCCTCAGAGGTCGCATACGGATCAGTAGCCTACTTGCGGGCCCAAGAGAAGGGGGGAGAGATCTACACAGCATTTGTCCTCGCCCGCTCGAGAATAGCCCCACGCAAGCAACAATCTATCCCACGTCTAGAGCTCTGCGCAGCCCTAGCCGGAGCGCACCTAGCCACGCTCATCCAACGTGAGCTCACCATACCGGTGTCTAGAACAATCCTGTGGTCAGATTCCACGACGGTACTCGCCTGGATCAAATCGGACTCATGCAAGTACAAAGTCTTCGTGGGAGTCAGAGTCACCGAGATTCAAGACTTAACCGAAGAGTTAACCGGAGAAACAGAGTGGCGCTACGTTGATACAAAACAGAACCCAGCTGACGTCATCACCCGGGGGATGCCCCTGGATGACCTCACCCGTCGCAATGTCTACAGTGACGGCCCCGCATTCCTAAGACTCCCGGAAGGACAGTGGCCCATGCCTATCCCGAGGGAAGCAAGTCCAGAGGAGGTGGAAAATAAGAAGTCTGTGTTCTGTGGATTGAGCACCGTAGCCTCCACCGACCCTAACATAGACGATTGCACGTCCATAGAGAGTGCACAACAAAGAACATTCCTGCGGTACCACCCGGAGTGCAAGTCCCCCGCTGATATGTCAGCAGCTAACTACGAGGAAGCAGAATTGCTTCTACTGCAGCGAGCCCAGAGAGACTCGTTCCCCGATGAATTGGCCTGTCTACAGGGAGGAAAGCCCGTCCCATCCGACAGCAGATTAATTCATCTGGCCCCCGAGAGCGACGCTCATACCCTCATCAGAGTGGGTGGTCGCCTACGCAGAGCCCCCAATCTACCGGATGACATTAAATACCCGATCGTATTGAACAGCCGACACAAGGTCACCGAGCTGATTATAAAGAAATACGATGAGGATGTACATCACGCAGGAGCAGAAAGAGTCTTCGCGGAAATCAGACGTCGTTACTGGATCCTACAAGGAAGAGAGGCGGTACGACGCTTCCAGCGAACATGTCTAGACTGCCGCAAGTGGCGCGCGCAGCCCAGCATACCAAGGATGGCTGACCTTCCTCCATGTCGCCTCCGAATTGGTGACAAGCCATTCCACTCAACGGGTATGGACTGCTTTGGCCCGCTGCACATAAAGAAAGGAAGAGGAACCGAGAAGCGGTGGGGTATTGTATTCAAATGCATGACCACCAGAGCGATACACATCGAGCTTCTCCCGACCATGAGCACAGACTCATTCCTTATGGCCTTCCGTAGATTCACATCACGGAAAGGAAGACCGTCTACCCTATTGTCCGATCATGGGACAAACTTCAAAGGCGGCGAAAGAGAGCTGAGAGAGAGCTTCCAAGCTATGGGCCCAGAACTTAAGACCCACCTCGCTCCAGCACAGGTTGATTTCCAATTCAACCCCCCAAACGCACCCCACTTCGGTGGCACTTGGGAACGAGAAGTGCGCTCCATAAAGACAGCCCTGTACGCAGTACTTGGGGCCCAGACTGTGGCGGAAGAAGTCCTAATGACAGTCCTCACGGAGATTGAGGGAGTACTTAACTCGAAGCCCCTCGGATATGTCTCCAGTGATGTGGCGGATATCGACCCAGTTACCCCCAACACACTCCTGATGGGGCGGCTAGATCCTGCATTACCCCAGACAATGTACCGGCCTGAAGAAGCGAACGGCCGACGAATGTGGAGGTACAGCCAAGTATTAGCCGACAAGTTTTGGAACAGTTTCCTACTGCACTACCTACCGTCTCTACAGACCCGCCAGAAGTGGGTAAAGGAGAGAGACAATTTGACAGAAGGAACAGTCGTCATGATTATTGATCAATCACTGCCCAGAGCTATGTGGCCGGCCGGCCGCGTAAGCAAAGTGATCACCGGTGCCGACGGCAAGGTCCGAGCAGCTGAAGTGCTCGTCCAGGGTCGCACTTACACCCGTCCCGTGGCGAGGCTCATAGAACTGCCTCGACTCCCAGACGCAATCGATGATGACCATGACCCTACAACCCTATGACTTTGTGAAGTTGACTGACCCCTACAGCAAACCCTTATGTGTAAATAGACAACGCGATTAATCTGTCTCTGTTTAACTGATTAGGTCTGGGACCAATCAGGGGGTGGCTGTTGTGAAGGGCCAGATTAAACCGAATATATATATTTATTTATATATATATATTTAATTGTATTTGTATATTCTCTAATATTCCCTGATATCCCTTGTATATTCCTTGTACAATATGCATTGAATATCCATTCTAGCCTACTGAACATCCCATAATAGTCTCCATTCTATTATTGGTCGAGACCTTGGTGCCAGGCTGCCATACCCCTCAGACCCAGTTCAAACGTACCGCTACACATGTACGAACAAGTCCTAGTTCCGCGTAGGAATCTGACTACCGCACCACTAATGGGACTATTTGTTCATAGTGCGTATATATACTGCGCTACTAAAGTAGGACTTTCTTTTCAGTCCAGTTTCTTACCCTCCAATAGAGTCACAGACGTAAAGCCTCCCCGCGACGCCACGTGTGGGAGTAAGGCCAAGTTCGCCTACCATCGGTATTGAGACATCGTGTATATTAATATTTGAATAGTCATATTTGGCACTATATCGTCGAGTTGGACGTAGTCTATTAAGCTAATAATAGTCTGTTAATATATAGTGCTTCGTGCGGTGAGAATACTACCGTAGTCAGTACCCCATCGTTTCGGGCAGAGAACTGGCTGCTTACCCAGGGTGGTTGACCCTACGTGAAGCTGCACCCGAGGAGCCCCAGAGCCGACGAGCGAGTGGACCTGTATACCGGATTATTCTACCGACGACAGCCCGCCTTCCCAGGCACGGATTATGCTTTGTATACTTTGATTATTCCATGGATAAAGACCCCCGACACTGCCGTGTGTTGGAACCCCCCCCCCTGGAGAGGACGCAAGGTGAGGAGACGCTCTGCAAGACGAGGTCGCTTCACGTCTCTCCCCCGTGGACCGGAGAGAGCCGGCCCACAAAGAGTCCACCTGCTTTCATCTGTGGTCCAAGGATCGCCGGCGCATTGAACGGCACTACAGTGGGTTCACCTGGGATACCCTTGGCCGGACGAGGCAGCCGGATTCTACCCCCCCCCCCCTCCTACTCCTGTCGGCTTACAAGCGACCGGATTAACCCCCCCTTAGTGTATCCAGTCTTATAATCATTAAAGTATCATTGCTGTTATTCCTTAACTATTCCAGGTCGTATATTTACCACCTGCGCCATCAGAGATTGGACATTCTCTATTGATATACCGACGAATACTCTTTGCCATAAAAGTGCATACTATTTCAATTCATAAATGTAATTAAGTGATTAAGTGCTTGCTCTACACACCATTGCTGTGTAGTAATAAACGCATACTTCGACTTCGTACATTTGTGTTGGATCCGTTTCATCTACGTGAGAGTGTTTATGATAATATATTTATGCCGTGTACTGGGTGGCCGAATATTAAGTACAAAGGTAGTGGTAGTAAGTATCATATCTAGTAATACAGTCAGGGAATTGTACCCCTCAGTTACAAGGACAATTATACCTTTAGCACACATTTCTACCAGTGTATAATTTATTCTGGTTGGGTGGCGACAGTGGCTCAGGAGGTAGAGTGATGATAAGAAAGATAAGTAATCAGAAGGTTCTGGTTCGATTCCAGCTCATGCAGTCAAATGTCCTTGAGCAAGACACCTAATCCTGATCAGAAGTCGCAGTTGCATGGTCGCCTCCGCCATCGGTGTGTGAATGTGTGAGTGAATGATGTGTTGTGACATGTTGAATTAAGGACCTTTTACCTCTCACGTTTAATCATAATTCTGTCTTTTTCTTCATTCTTAATTATTTTATTTTTTATATTGTGGATATTATTCTTTACACAACTTACAACTTAAGTGAGGCATAAGTTGTAGAGCACTTTGGATAAAAGCACTATATAAATGCTTACTTACCATCCCTTCTGGTGTATCACCCACCCTTAAGTGAGTGAAAACTGTATTTCACAAATTGTTGTGACAAATACATCATTATTTGTTCATTTATTGTTATTGGTCAATGAAAAAGCTAATTAAGGAAATTATTTTACATACCATACAGCATATCAGCATAGTGTCTGTATCATAAGATAAAATAAGATATTCCTTTATTGATCCCCTTGGTGAAATCTGGGCATCATAGCAGCATGGGGGAGGGGAGGTACAGGTATGGGCAGAGTAATAGTAGAAAGACATAAATATAGGCAATACAATTATAATAAAGAAAAAAAAAGAATAAACAGTGTAAATAATATAATTAACTCTGAATATAAGAAAGTAAACAGTGTAATCAAAGGTGCAGGTGAGGGTCTGTATGCCAGATCAGTTATATTATACATTACAATAAATATAGACAATAAATGCCACGTCTCTTAACATGACTCAGTGTCACGCTGTGGTTCAGAGGGCTCCCTCTAGTGACCACGAGAAGCATGACACCACGGTCTCTTAACATGACTCAGTGTCACGCTGTGGTTCAGAGGGCTCCCTCTAGTGGCCACAAGAAGCATGACGTCACGGCCTCTTAATCACATGACTCAGTGTCACACTGTGGTTCAGAGTGCTCCCTCTAGTGGCCACGAGAAACATGACACCACGGTCTCTTAACATGACTCAGTGTCACGCCTGTGAGCCGCCACAAGGGGCAGAGTGGCTACCCGGGCCGTGAGTGAGTGAGTGAGTGAGTGAGTGAGTGAGTGAGTGAGTGAGTGAGTGAGTGAGTGAGTGAGTGAGTGAGTGAGTGAGTACATTTGTGAAATACAGTTTTCACTCACTTAAGGGTGGGTGATACACCAGAATGATGGTAAATCGACTGCATTTATATAGTGCTTTTATCCAAAATGCTCTACAACTTGTGCCTCACTTAAATTGAAAATTGTGTAAAGAATAATCCACAATACAAATTTAAAAAAGACAAAATTATGATTAAAAGTCATACTGTATGAGAGAGTGAGGGTCCTTAATTCAACACGTCATTCACAACATATCATTCACTCACACACCGATGGCAGAGTGTGGCCATGCAAGGTGCTAACCTGTATTATAAACCATATAGTATATATTTATCTAGAACTGTCTGTTCATACACCTGTATATTAGATCTATATCTGTATACATCCCATACCTACTCTTACTAGTTATACCACTGGCCATTATGGCTTACTCTCATAGTATATTTATACCTGTATCACTGGACATAATTAGACAGTTTAGCATATAGTGTGTAATACGATACACAATACAATACAATACACAACACAACAATACATAACAGTACACAACAATATATTAAAAACCTAAAAAGAGAGAAAAAGCTAATTCCACTCATTAAAGAAACAGGACAGATAACCTATATTGTACTTTGATTTATTTAGGCATATAAAGTTATCAGAGCATTAGTGACACTCTGTAAATTAAACTATACTACTACCGCTAGAATAAAAATAGTTTAATTATTCTGCAATAGCACTGATTGATTATCTTTATAAATATAATTAAACTCGTCACTCCTTAGCATTCTACATCGCAGCCATGATGCTCTAATGTGGAATCAAAGTCCCTATGACTCCTGATGTGTGACATCATCAGTAACAGTGTGACGTCATCAGTAACAGTGTGATGTCATCAGTAACAGTGGTCCTCTAACAGGTGACTTGGAACCTTAGAGTGTGGGACCGCCAGGACAACAACATCACAGATCGTGGTCTGAAAAACAGGAAGACACATCAGGTATGTCGATTATACATGATCAGAAAATACATCAGATATACTGTATGAAGATTATACATTCAGGACTCCCTGGAATAAGAGATCTTGTATCTCAATGGGACATTCCTGGATAAATAAAGGATAAATAAAATAAAAATAAAAAAACATGATCAGACACTGTATGTAGATTATACATGATCCGAAGAGACATCAGCTATACTGTGTGTAGATTATACTGTACATGATCCGAAGAGACATATACTGTATGTAGATTATACAGGATCAGAAGAGACATCAGATATACTGTGTGTAGATTATACAGGATCAGAAGAGACATCAGATATACTGTGTGTAGATTATACTGTACATGATCAGAAAATACATCAAATATACTGTATGTAGATTATACACGATCAGAAGAGACATCAGATATACTGTGTGTAGATTATACATGATCAGAAGAGACATCAGATATACTGTGTGTAGATTATACACGATCAGAAGAGACGTCAGATATACTGTGTGTAGATTATACATGATCAGAAGAGACATCAGATATACTGTGTGTAGATTATACATGATCAGAAGAGACATCAGATATACTGTGTGTAGATTATACACGATCATATCAACCGATATCAACCGATACATTTGATTTGATTTTATTTTATTAGGGATCCCCATTAGCTGGTGCGATAGCAACCAGCTAGTCTTCCTGGGGTCCACACACAAAAAAACAATCACTATTGCAAAAAACAAAATTATTAAAAGTCAGTACACACAATGCATAATGAACCTACTGTAACAATTAATATAGCTAAAATTACATTAGTGTAAAACAAAAACAGAAAATTACTTTACAGTGTTAAAAACAATTTAAAAACAATTTAAGATTCTTTTTAAAAGTGAATCTACTGTAAATGCAGCAGAGGTTCCGAGGCAGGCCATTCCACAGAGTTAATGCTCTAAAAATAAAAGATCTCCCCAGAGCGCTGGTTCTAGGACCTGGCAATTCAAGCTGCCCACTACTGGAACCTCTAGTGTAATGCTCGTGCACAGTATTACTAAAAACAATCTGATTATGTATAAAAACAGGAGTCTTACTGCTCATGACCAACTTGAACAGCACAAGTATATTAAAAGACAATCTATTTTCAACGTTAAGCCAAGAGAGGCGGGCATGCATACGGCTCACATTAGACCTTAGTGAGCAGCCCAGTACCAACCGTGCTGCCCTGTTCTGGACCACCTGGAGCTTCTTGAGGTCACCACTGGCAGCAGATGACCACATCGCAGAGCAATAGTCAAGATGACATAAAACTAAACTTTGCACTATCTGACATAAAAGGGGACGGGCAACAAAAGAAGCACATTTCCTGGAAATACCAATTGCTCTTCCCATTTTTAAAACAATATAATTAATATGCTGAGACCAAGACAGAGTGCAATCCAGCATCACTCCAAGGAGTTTAGTACTTTCAACTTGTTGAACTGCTGGATTACACAAGTTTAAATGAAGCTTTGGATTTGTAGATAACCTGTGCCTTGTTCCCAGCACAATACATTTAGTCTTGGAGATATTAAGGACAAGTCTATTACATACTACCCAGTCATGCACAACTTTAAGTTCTCTACTCAAAACTTCATTAAGTACATTGCATGATGGTGCCGCGTAATACAATGTTGAATCATCTGCATAAAGAACTGTTGTAGCACATTTGGTAGCCCAAGATAGGTCATTCGTAAATACAGAGAAGAGCAAAGGTCCTAGGCAACTTCCTTGCGGCACGCCACACTCTAGAGTCTGACCTCTGCTACTGGACAGGCTGCCATTTAGATACACCTTCTGTGATCTAGAGGACAAATAACTTACTATCCACTTTAAAGCAGAAGAGTTAAAACCATAACATTTAAGTTTATCAACCAGTAGAGAATGGTCCAGCACATCAAATGCAGCACTAAAATCTAACAGCACAGCTCCCACCAACATAGTTATCTATAGCTTTAAGCCAGTCATCAGTCATCTGTATCAAGGCAGTAGAAGTAGAGTGACCAGCTTTATAGGCATGTTGAGAATCTGTTGCAAGCTTGTTGCAATACTCTTGAATTTGTGAATGCACCAACTTTTCCATGATTTTGCTCAAGACAGGTAAAATACTTATAGGTCTAGAATTTCCCTCATTAAAAGCATACCTATATAATTTTATGCAGGGTTTCCCCCCCCCAAAAAACGGAATAATTTCAGGTAATTAACATTACATATCTCTTGTTGTGGAATTAACACAACATGATGCATACTTTTGACAATAAATAAAATCAGAATTTTTTCTTACTTGCTTGCCTGGGTAAATAAAGGTTATAGAAATGTAAAAAAATATATATATAAAAAAATAAAAATAAATTTGAAAACCGATACCGATATTTTCCGATATCACATTTTAATGCCGATATCGGCCGATAATATCGGACATCCCTAGTTGCAATACAATGTGCTTAACAAACGTCAAAATAAGGTATTTAAGTAAGTCGGTTATAATTCATGAAATGAAACATCTATACGATGAAAGGGGTAATAAACATATACAAGCAAAGTCAAAAGTCTTCTTACTGTGTCTAAAAGCCATGTTAAAAGGTACGTCTTAAGTCTGTGTTTAAGAATGTAGGAGGGTCCCTGTAAGTTGTAACGTACAGCCATGTGCTCATAGCACCCTGCTGTACTGTGGCTTAGAACCACTAATTACATGCTGCCCAGTGAGAGAGCTATACTCTGATGTTTAAAATAGTAAGATGTAGTTTGATGTTGCGGTCAATGTAAGGGGTTTAACTAAATGATAGGTATGCATTGCAAATAGGGATGCTCGATATTGGCTTTTTTACCGATACCGATATTCCGATATTGTCCAACTCTTAATTTCCGATACCGATATCAACCGATACCGATATATGCAGGGTTTCCCCGTCCAAAAAACGGAATAATTTCAGGTAACTAATAATTTCACTGGATATATATATAACAAATATTGTTATTGTTTTTTTTTGTTTTTAAACCGATACCGATATTTTCCGATATCACATTTTACTGCCGATATCGGCCGATAATATCGGTCGGCCGATAATATCGGACATCCCTAATTGCAAATGATAGCAGCACTAATTAAAGCACTTCTTACAAAAGAGAAAGTATGTCTCTCATTGGTATTCAAAGTAAAGTTCACAACTTGTACCGCTCACCTTGGGCTGTGACGTCTGGAGGGCACATGACTCCAGGTTCAGGTGGGGCTCATTCTTACAGACCGTCCGTCCCACTTTAACTGTCATGGTGTACTTGACCCGAGCTGGAGGCACCATCTACACGACAGAAACCAAACATACAAGTGTACAACTTATAAACCCTTCTGTATCCACTAGTTAACCCTTGTTTATCCACTAGTTAACCCTTGTTTATCCACTAGTTAACCCTTCAGTATCCACTAGTTAACCCTTGTGTGGCGTTTGTTACTCACCCAATGTTCTGGTGGACCCACAACATTATTGGGATTTTAAAACAATAAAGCCGTAAAACTTTAAATGAAACAATACTTAACAGATGTATATGTTGTCAATATTTATAAGCAAATCTAGACATATATGATTATCATTTGCCATTTAACTCTGCTAGATCACATCAATAAAAGATGGAAACAAGATGGAGGCAGACAGTGAAGGAACACAGTGAACCTTTTTGTTTCAATTTTACCATATTAATTGTTTTCACTTACAATGTCTACACTTTCTAGACCAGAACACCACATATGTAATATAAATATGTAGGGGGGGGGGGGGGTTGCACAGTGTGCACTCAATGAAAATGTGTTATTTTATATGTTCTTCACATAAAATGAGCCAAGGCCAATGAGTCTCAGGTTAAATTGTTAATTGTACCACATCTCTTGAACATTGAACATGGGTGCATACTTGAACGCCACACAGATAGGTGAACAACTACTCAATGGAGACACAGTACAATAGAAGAAGAAGGAATATACAAAATTTAAATCACTCCTGCTCAGCCACGAATGAAATAATTAGGAAACCTATATTTAAAGTAACAGCTGAGCTGACTGACAGTCCCAGGACATACTGGACTTTTAGCTGTTGCTTTGGAGAGCATTTCACTACAAACCTGGATAGAAGCGGACACGATGCTGACAACTTTATAAGCATAGAGAGAGTTGCTCCTGCTGTTGTGGAATTCAACGGCAAAGTTGGCTGCAGATACTTCATCTGAGCGCCATGAATGGACCCCCAACACACAGCTGACCACCACTAGTGCAAGAACTGCCCAGCGAGCTGCCATCTCTGTCGGATTCAAAAACATACATTTAGGGCTTCCATCAGAAATCTGCTGGTGTGTAAAGAATAATAAACCACAGTAATATGAATGAAAGAAAACGCTAAATTATGATTGAAAGTCATAGGGGCCTACATCATATCATATACATCACATATTTTAGAAAAGCCTCAATGGACTAGTGTTGAAAACTAGCACTTGTGCTATAAACACGCAAAACACCACATCTGGTCTGTCCACTGTGACTGGTCTAATGCATCTGTGGTGTCCATTTTAAATAAAAGTTCTCATTCATTCATAAAAAGAACAGTTAGATCACGATACTAAGCTACTGTAGATTTATGCACGTTCTTGTTAAGATTAACATGTATAAAACGTTACTTACTAGTATCAGACACAGTACCTCTTGGTGTGGATAACTCTGTTCTTCTTAGGTGTGGGGAAGAAACCTCCTGGCTGTAATCTAAAACTATTCTAAAACGCAGATTACCAATATGCACTAAGTCCTGCCTTAGTACCCGTACATGTACAGTACTAATAACCACCCGGGTCAGAGGTTGGCATGTGATAATCTTCTACTGTACTTCCACTCTCACTTATAGTGCTTCATGGCTCCAGCTCCTGCTGACTGCTGTGGGAAGTAGACTGTGCATTGAAGTGAAGCACAGCAGTCACCTGGATCAACGTTTGTGTACCTGCAGTGCTAATGCTTCCTGGTCACATGACCAGCCACATAGCATTCTTGCTGGTCACATGACATGCTACTGTTATTTCCTGTGGGATTAGCATTTGACTAGAGATTACATGCTGTGTAGAACCCAAAGAGGGTCGATCGAGGTAACGACCCAAGTCATGAACGTATCACAACTTTAGTACGCTTTCTGCATACATTTAAAAAAAAAAAACAAGTATACAAATGTGACAAAGGTAGCAGACAGGGGTAGGTGGAAGGTGCAATATGTTTGTACAATTAAGCAAACAGTCAAATAGCTTTAGCTCCCCACTGGACAATGGCCAGGGGCATTTATTTAAGCAAAATTAAGAAAAGGAAAAAATAAGAAAATTAAGAAAAACAACTAAATAATACCGGCTCCTATTGGAGCACCTAACTACCTTTACTGTAGTCCAGTCCCTAACTAGGCCGGGCCGCTGTCCGGCTTACTCATGGTCAACTCGCGGTTTTTCAATGTCTCCCAACAGCCTCACTCTCCATTCCAAGACACACTCTGAGGTTCCTTGTCTGTCCTCTTTGAGAGGCATGCTGATTGCTTAATTGGAAGACAGCTGTGTGTGTGGGTCTGCGTGTGTGAAGCTGTCAGTCCTCTTCTCTCCATTGGGAGGAGCCAACAGGCAGGCACATAGAAGCCATCAATCACTATTGCCCTCAGCCCCTTACACAAAGTATTAGGCCGTATGGTGAATGGCTAGAAAACTATTCTGGTTCCCACCTCGGCGAATTACACAATTTTCACTCTGGGTGAAAGCTCGATTGGTGTAGATTTAGGAACAAAAAGTTCTCCATTGACAAAATAGCCCATTTTGCGCAATCATTTTCATAAAGTCGGGACTAGATCTTTCCTCGCAAACGGATATTTGGTCACCACAGAGTTTTATCTGACGCAATTGGTGCGAGTTCGGTCACGTATCTTGCGCTCGACCAATAGCAGCTCTCCTTGTTGCCAAGTTACAGACAACAAGAGATTTGTGTAAACAGTAGTAATGGAAGCAACTGAAAGGCAGTACTCATCGACGAGTACAGAAGACGACGAAAATGGAGAAAAAACACCTTCTAAAGTTCGCAAAAAGGTTTCGAAACAATGTTATATGCATCTCACGTCCGTTCAGAAAGAAAGTGTACAAGATTTTACACAGACACGGTGGGATATAGAAACTCCGTCGAGCGGTGGATTAAGTTGCCAGGAGAGAATCGTATCATTGCAGATGGACAAACATTGTTTAGAGATCGAGTTTGCCAGATATATCAAACTGTAGTCAACAAGAGCCCTGATCATTGACATAGCTAAGGTGTCATCAGCCCTTGGCACCAATGTGTGTTCAGCACTTATTGGGATCCATACTCTCAGGTTGTGACTCTACAAATGCCTTTCATGGCAAGGGCAAGAGGAAAACATTTACAGTTGCCTGTGAAAAAAATTACTACCTGACTGCATTTACAGAACTGGCTAGCAGTTTTACCCTAGACCAGTCTAACTTTGATGGTCTTAGCAAATAATGTAACATTTTAAAACCCTGTTTACCTCTGATGTGGGTCTTCATACACACACACACCAGAGACTGTGTATGTTTGTGTGTGTGTGTGTGTGTGTGTCTCCCCCCCATGGGCTTTTGATTAACACATTATTTAATAGAACTATCACTACACACTAGGGGTGTAACGGTACACAGAAGCCACGGTTCGGTACGTACCTCGGTATTGGGGTCACGGTTCGGTACGAGTTTGGTACAACAGAAGAAAAATATTTATAATAATTATTAATATATTTTTTTTGTAAATCTTTTTTATTTTATTTTTATTTTTTTGTAAATTTATATATTATATGTATGATAATTATTATAATTATTATTATTATTAAATAGAATAATTTTCTATAGGCTTGCCGTGGTAATTAGTGATACTGGTGTCATTCTGTGTTCAGGCATCCACATGCTTACTGCCCCTTTAAACTTATCCTTGCTAAGTTTCAGTTTCACTTCCAGAGATAATTTTACTTCACGACCAGACTGAATAGAGAACAGATGACAACAATGGCAGAGGATTATTTGGATTTAAACTAGAGGTGGGCATAGATACATTTTTTTAATCTAGATTAATCTATCTGCAATCCTGGATTAAAATGGCTAAAAAAAACAAAAAATCTGCCGAAGGCATTCAAAATATGTGTGTTCTACCCAAATAATGACACCATGAGCCCATCTCCCGTTTCCAAAATGCATTACAGACTGTTTGAAAAAGCTGTTTTGCTATGATAATTGGTAATGAAATATCAAAATAATGTTCAATAAGATGTACTTGTGTTTAATAAGTTGTTTTATTCAGAAGTTAACACAAATAAATAATATTACCAGTACAGTACAGTATCTAGCACACTCTCAGGAGCAAAACAGAAAGAAGCATTTCAAACTTGAACTATGTGACATGGCTTGACTCAATCAGTCCAATCTCTATTTCTCCTTCTTCCACCAGTCACTCAGGCAGACCAGCTTGTTTTATGTAGCGGTGTCTACTTATAGTGCCTATAATATTTTTCCCGTTGGGTGCCAGACAGGGCCAAACCCTGCCAATGCAAATCAACTGCTCCAGTGGAGTTGCTCAGTGGCCAATGGTGTCAACTGTGGTTGTACTGGGCAGCTCCCAGGTGTGAATGGAACTGTGTGAATGTGAAGCAGGGCGTTCCTGAAAAAGAGCATCTGTGCTCAGCGAACCTACCCTGGGTAAATAAAGGTGATTAACTGTGTCAATTATATTATCGCGCGATACTAGTATCGCGTTAACGCAGCACGTTAACGCCGTTAACAGCCCAGCTCTAATTTAAACATAGTGGAGCTCAGATGATCTGTCGGGAAAAGTATGTTCCTTCTTTTTATTTGATTGTGCCTGTGGCTGTGAGTCCGGCGGGGGCTGAATGTTGATGTGTTTGTTGGCGCGCGCGTGTGTGTGTCGGCGATGCGTGTGTGTTTCTTACCATTGGTTTCATTTGGTTAATGTTATTGGGCGCACAAGAAAACGAAAGAAAACTGTAATGACACTGCAGCTGTTCCAGTTATGTGCCTTTCTCCTCCGTGCACTTTCATCGCTCTGAAGTCTGAGCTCGGTGTGCCCGGCCACGCGCGCTGTTCTCGCACGGAACTCGCGAGTGCCCTGCATGTGGGTGTGTTTGTGCTGTGGGGCGTATTCGTCGCATGGGTGCGCGTACCGCACTGTGACGGCCGTACCGTAAATTCGCGGGACGAATACACGTACCGTTACACCCCTACTACACACACACGCTAGGTTACCTGAGCACACAATAAGACACTAAGGAATACACACACAAACACACACATAAATCAAGTCCCTGCAAGTTGTTAATTAAGGGTTATGCTCCCTCTGTGTATTTCTAGTATTTTGTAATTTTATTGTGATGAGTTTGATGAATTTTATGATGACAATGATGATGTTTTTAAATAAAGATTTCTAAGATGTCTTCATTTTGTAACTGAATATTCCAACATGATGATTCTAAATAGAGTATATTACAGGGGTTTCATGTTTAAAGTTAGCAAAATGTTCCATTGGTCCATTAAGGTGCTATAGGTAACATTCTGCCACTAGGTGTCGGACTAGAGCACCGCCATGTCATTTATCCAATCGGGTGCATTCCACGAATGATGACGTCACAGTGTGGATGAGGCTGGGTGGCCGCGGCCCAATAGAAGATCAGAAGACGTTGTCATGGAAACGGAACACATATCGCTGTATTGAAATGAACTTTGACCTTTGCAAATGACCAAATAATAACACACCCTCTTCATTTCAGTTGTAGTGAGGCTAAATTACCTGAACACTATTTATAGTTTTACTATTGCACTTTACTGTTACATTTGCACTCTGGGTAGATGCCAACTTCTTTTAATTATACTGTACTTGCGCTGTATGATGACAATACATTTTAATCTACAGTAATCTACAGTAATATGTGCATTGTGGTGTTATTATTGATAGAGTAACATATGTCTCACCTCTCCAGCTGACCAGAAACTCACCTTTATTCTTTTGTTCATATTTTACCTTGTTCTTTACCTTTTACTCTTATATTTCTTTATTATCATATATCATATATGCATTTCAAGTACCATATTTATCATCTCATAAAAACACTATCTAAATATGTTAGCTTGTTCTTTAAGTTAAGACACTGTCTTCCACATGCAGCTCTTCTCACCTTCTCACAGAGACCCAACTGGACCTTTATTTAGTAACCTTGGACTCTTAAAGCTTGCAACGGAAGCTGTTGCTGATCTGCAATCAACCTCTCTCCCGTCCATATATCCTAGACCATGTGCAGTGTTAGTTAGCTATCTGGTTCATTGTGGTAAAGTAGAGCTCTTGGTGTATTTTGTGGTAACTCCCTTTGTGTCTTCTGGTAATAGAGCTGAGGCTCTTAGGTTACATTTGGTAGAGCTGGTGAAGGCTCTGGTACTTGCATTGTTGTTAGTATAGGAAATATCTTTTGTGTTAATCTTTATAGTAGAAACTGTCTTTCATGTTGTGTATCTTGTGTAGAGCTGTGGCCCTTTTGGCATTGGGAATGGTGTAGAGCTGGTACCTGAAGCTCTGGTTCATTGTATTGTGTTTAAGTCATTATAGTTTGTTGCACATTTCTGTTAACCCTTTATATATTTGTTCCCTGTTCACCCAGCCTATGGTGATTACTTTTCTATGTATTAACCTTTTATTTCCGCACACAGGGAGAATTGAGGACAGGAAGATACCCTGGGTCTACATTTTTGCATCACGTAGATGACCAAATGGTTTAGAAAATACATTTGATTACTGATATCAACAGGGTCCTATGTGCCTAGCAACAAACATGTATGGACCCCACGCGCCGGGAGATCAAAGGGAGGGTGTCTGTATCGTCAGGCCCACAGGCTCCCCTTTGAGGCTCCCCGATGATGTTTCTTGTGCTTCTTATAGGAAAAAATGCCTTGTTCTTTTATTGCCTCTGCTGTCTGGAAATGTTAAACTCAATCCGGGTCCTGTACCTCTGTCCGACGCCTTGTCTCAACCACTACAACACTTATGTAAACCCTTTCTGGCAAAGGGCTTGCATTTTCTACATCTCAATGTCAGGAGTTTGCTGCCGAAGATGGACGAAATTAGAGTTAGTTAACACAAGGAAAGCTAGTGTTTTTTGTGTTTCAGAAACCTAGCTTGATTGCAGTATTAGTATTAGTATTATTACTCTCGTTAGGAAAGACCGAAATAGGAATGGTGGGGGGGTCTGTGCTTTTATTAGAGCTGATCTAGATTTTAATACAAGGGCACACCTTGACAGTAGCCTGTCTGAAATTTTAATGATTGATATTCGTCTCCCCAAAACAAAACCCATCCTTTTGGGTATATGTTACCGTCCTCCTCAGCAAAACTCCTTTTATGAGCTCCTTGAAAATACTCTATCTGCATGTCCCAATTTCCTGGAAAGAGAATGTATACTATTGGGCGATTTTAACACTGACATAGCCAATAAATCCTGTCCCACTTTCAGAGGGATGGACAGATGTGCCAGAATTTTTGGTCTTACACAAATCATACAAGACCCAACCAGAGTGTGTAATTCTTCAAGTAGCACCATTGATTTAATCTTTGTCTCTGATTCAAAGTCCATTTCCCAGAGTGGTGTTTTAACATATGGTATTAGTGACCACTTCTTGACCTTCTGTTCCAGGAGGGTTTTTAGATACTTTTAACTCCCATAAAACCATCAAAGCCAGATCCTTCAAACAGTTGCTAGTTTTAGCAAGGAAATTAGTAAATTTAACTGGTGTTCCGTTACAGGCACGGACAATGTCAATCAGGCCTGGGCACATTTTAAATCCTTGTTTGCTTCTGCTATAGATGCAGTAGCCCCTTCTAGAACTATTAGGGTTAAGCAGAGATCTCACCCGTGGTTCAATAAGGAGATTTTTGATGCTATCAGTGCTAGGGACAAAGCCCTTTCTGTTTTTAAGGAATCGGGTGACCAAGCCGACTTCTCTATTTTTAAAGACCTCAGAAACTCGGTCCAGTTCAAAGTCAGAGAAGCAAAATCCAATTATTTCTCAGAACAAATCCTGGAAAATCAGGACAACCCACAAACACTGTGGAAAACGCTTAAAAGCGTAGGATACACGACCAAACCCAACAAAGATTCCAGCCCCTTCATTTCACTGCAGATCGACGGTGAGGACATCAGCGACAAGAAACAGATTGCTGACCATTTTAATTATTTTATTTACTTCAATTGCACATAAGCTAGTTGACCGCCTGCCCTCTGGCCCTCTAACCTTTGGCAGGCCCACCTTCATGAGTTTTATGCCCACTTGGGTGTTATCCCTAACAGCTTCTCTTTTAAACCAGTCTCTGTAGTTTACATGATCACTCTTTTAAATGGTCTCAAGTGCTCCAAGGCAACTGGTTTAGACAATATCCCAGCCAGGTTTTTAAAAGACGTAGCTGAGTTGATAGCGCCACCTATTACACATGTGATCAACCTGTCCTTGGCGCAGGGCATTGTCCCAAGCGACATGAAACATGCCAAAGTCATCCCCCTTTTTAAAAAAGGGAATAGGTCTGACCCCAGTAATTTCAGGCCCATCTCGATTCTCAGTGTCACCTCCAAAGTTTTAGAAAAGGTAATTCACGAACAGCTCTATGAATATATTAGACTCAAAATTATTATATAAATTTCAATCAGGTTTTAGGAAATCACATTCCACCGATTCTTGTTTACTTTTTTTAACTGATTTTATCAGAGCTGAAATGGATGCTGGCAAACTCTGTGGTATGATCTTAATTGACCTTCAAAAGGCTTTTGACACTGTCAACCACAGCCTTCTTTTTAACAAACTGTCAGCCCTTGGTATGAGCCCTGTCAGCCTAAAATGGTTCTCCTCTTACAGATGAAGCTTTTAGTATTCCTGGGCGCTTTGCCGCGACTCGCGCACGGTTATATCACGTCGTTTTAATTAATTGTGACCCAGGCTGCTGTTCTGTTTTATGCCGCCAGGAGGCGCAAAGTCGCCCGGCGCGGCGGCGGTCTATTGATTCCTCATTCAACACTGCCTTTGTGTCAATAACACGAGCCACTGTCAACGTTGGGACTGCGCGAGACAGAGAGACTTTATTGTGAATTTAAAATATGCTGGTAAAGTGGGGAGGGAGATTGTTCATTCAAGTAAGCTATAATATATTATGAAATTCGTATTTTTATGAAACATGAAACACCTCGAACTTATCTCACTACGATTCAACCTATTGCGTGGCACAACCAGGCTTGCAGTGCTCGTATCACTCGGTATCACGCTGTGATACCTCACTCACTGAGGCTGAAGTACGCGCAATCGCGCACGGAAATGTTTGCGCGTGTACGCGCAGTCACTCACACAAAAATCCGCTGTTCCCATTCGTTGTAACTAAGTGCCGGCTCGGCGCGGCCACCGTTTTTACATAACAAAAGCACAGGTAGAGTCAGTGTCTCCAACCACGTCCGCGAGTAGTCGTTATAAACGGATCATTTTGACAACAACAGTATCATTCATGTTGAACTTGTTAATCTACCTGCAACGCAACATGCCACCGCCGTCCAAGAGAAGAAAGATGCCGCAGCAGCTCGCCCAAAGCAAACTCAGTTTCGCTTTACCTCCAAAGCCTCCGAGTCCACTGAGTCCAGCAGTCCTCTTGCCACTCCAGTACAAGTTCAACAAGGCAAGTAGTAACGCATTTAAAATAGCTTTTCTTTTTTTCTTTATTTATCCAGATTGACTAAGCTATAGGCTATTTGCCTGTTTGTTTATTATCTTGAAATAAATAATCGTGGCACAGTCACTGGTTCTGTGGTTCATGAATCATGAGATTGAGACATGACAAATGCGTGTTTTGTTTACAGAGTCAAGAAATAATCATGTTTTAATTCAATGTGATCACTGATTAATATTGTATTGACAAAATGCAGATATATTCTTACAAAGAAATGTATTTGCCACGCAATCACATTGGAAGAATAATCATTCAGTAATGATTTGCCTTGCTATTGATTGAAAAATGTATTAACAGATTGCAGAATGGGTACATACAACAAGATACAAAGCATTCAGTTGACTAATTGTATATGTTCTAATGTTCTCTGTTTTGAAACAAATAATGTAAGTGATTGATTGAAACGTTTATTAACAGATTGCAGAATGGTACAGTAGCCTACAGTACAGCTCAATACACACAATTGTTAAGGGGATGCAGACCAGAGAAAGACTTTCGTCTTGTTTACATCAGGGTCCCCCATTTTCAATTCATCATATGACATACACAACATACAGATAGACAGTACTGCTACACCTACATCTATACATTTATGACATACCAGATTTGCAAATACAGTACTGTTTGATACAAAAAGTGTCCAGAAAAAGTGTATATACATTTGACGTAGAAACTGTACATTGGAGGTTGGGTGGGTGGGTGGATGGATGGGGGGCTGTACATTGGAGGTGGGGGGGGGGGACACACTGTACATTGGAATACTGACAAAGCCATACTTGGTAATTTACTGTTTTTTGAGTGTTTTTGAAAGTGGGTAGTGGTTCATATCATAATGACTTCATATCAGTTTTTGCTAGATTTAGCACTGCTGTACGACACCCTAAGTGAGTTAAGCATTCTTTCAGAAGCTCTGCAAAACCGCCAAATGACACTAACCTCTGCAGACAAACGTATGAGGCGTTGCATTAAATTCATTGATGTAATGGGAGAAAAACAAGGCAACAAAGTCCTTGAAGCTGAAACTGCAATAAAAGCAGGTAAATTTGGCACAGTTGATCTGACAGACAGACCGAAAATTGTTTCCATCAACCGGAAACAGTTTATCAGAAGTCTGAGTGATAATCTAACTAATCGGTTGTTCACCACTGCATCTTTTAAGGGGTCATCATTAGTGGCACAGAAAGAGTCTGAAGCACAGTATGTTCAATTGCTTGCACAACTCCAAGTTGTTGAGTGTAAAAGCTGGCCAAAAGAAATGCCACTAGGATTTGGCGAGGTGGAAATAAGGCATCTGTGCAAAAGATTCAAGCTGCCCCTTAACAGTACTATTGATGGATTCAGGGACTTTGTTGAGAGCAATGGAGAAATGATACCCGATGAGCTTATTCCTTTATTGAATTGCACAAAAGTAATTCCATGTAGCACTGCAGAATGTGAAAGGGGATTCAGTGCCATGAATCAAATTATCACCCCAACACGCACAAGGTTAATGATTTCACGGGTAGCATCTTTGATGTTCATTAAGATCAACGGGCCACCTCCAGAGATCTGGGATTCAACAACATATGTTGCAACTTGGCTGAGAGGCCATCGCTCAGCTGAGGACAAGAGAACGAGGATAGCAAAACCAAATCATAGGCCCAGCACCCTATGGTGGGGGCTTGCTTGACTGATTGTATGGTAACTCAGTTACTTCTAGTCTGCATCGAACATTGTACATATGTCTATACTGAACACTGGGACCTCTATTTTTACTTCTTTTTACATGCTACTTTATTTTATTTCATACTTATCTTCTCTAGCACAGTCTCTGGAGCGTAACAGTAAGAAGCATTTTGTATAAAAGTATTCTGTACTTCTGTATGACAACTATTAAAGAAACTTGAAACTGTTTTGAAACCACTGTTGTGAAACAAATTACATTGAACAAATTTAAGTGATGTGTACTTTTTCCCCTTCTCAAAATAAAGAACCAAGTAAACACAAGTTGTCTGATTATTTTAAGTTTGCTTTTGTGTTTGTGTGTAAAACAATTTCTTTAATTGAATTAACTTAAACTAAAAGTAAATACAAACTAAATTAACAATGTAACTTACATTGTTAATTTAGTTTGTATTTACTTTTCTAGTTTAAGTTGATTCAATTAAAGAAATTGTATCAATACATTTAAAACATTGTTTGTTTTTCAACCATATCTGTTGACAATATAGGCAACATCCTGCTACCTTTTTCAGCTTCTCTATTTCAAGGCAAAAAAAAAAAAAATGTGCCAAAAAAACTGTGCATGCGCGCGCGCGTGCACATGCACGTGGAGCGTTTGACCTACTGTCAATTTACCACTGCACCACTGGGCACAACAGAGAGACGTGGTAGTATCCGCGTCTGTGATTTGCCTAAACGTTATTATTTTGGTAACGTTTATTTCTGACTACAGTACAGTATGTATTACTATCTATTACTACTGTGGTATAATATGTCCTCATGTAAATATGTTCCCCTTACCTGTGCCCCCCCCCCCTCTCTGTGGAATCACCCCCCTCCCCTGTGTCCCCAAACCTGTACCCCCTCCCCCCCATCTGACCTATCAAATGGGACCACACCCCCTCCTGTTAACTATATAGATCTCCTCTTGAGATCTATCCAGGGCTCTTTACCTGGGTCATTTCAGCTGATCACCTGGGGCGAGAGCCTCAGCCATTCTCTCTATGTATTCTATCTGTTTGGTTAATAAACCTTTGTTATTATCCAATCCTCGGTTGACTGAGCACATTCTTCATCAGGATGACTACTAATATCCCACAATTGGCGTCTACGAACTTGTGACGGACTCTTGCGTCCTCCCGGCGTGCTGTGTTGTTTCAACTATACAGAGAAAAGTGAGTATAATAGGATGGTTGACCAAAAATGTATGGAAAGGAATTAAAACCTTCCCGCTTTTCTCTGTGCCAGGTGAATATTACAGAATGTTGTCAAATATTGAGATCATGGCTGAGTAAGAATAATGTGCATTAATATATCTGATCTGTATTGAGAATCGTACCGGGGAAACGCGTGTACCTGGGTCCTTATCTGGACAGATGTTCTGAAAGGATGGGTTGTCTGTGCTATTCCCGGATTTGGCTGTTGCCAAACCGAAAGTTAGGGCACAAAATAAGGTTGTTGGTTTGCTAACCCAAGTCTAGCTGATGCAGGCTAAAATATAGGCAACAAGGCAAGAAACGTGGGCTTATTATGATGTGATATCCTTGGAAAACGCTACTCTATTGGAACCTATTAATTACCAGAGTAGCGTCATAATATTCATTGTTTCAACCTCAAACTAAGCCCACAATATCTTCCATTCCTGAAAACGATGTATTTGGATTGAATTCCAATTGATTATACAGATAGCGGGAAGATGACCGGCGATGTCTCGGGAGTACGTGAATGTACATTTAACGAGTCGCAGGTCGAAGGGACCGTGAGTGTGATTAAAAGGTATATATAATCTAATATATCGCTGGTAAATTTCGAAGTCAGGTTCGGTCGTTATGACTTTAATAACGATGTGTAGTTAAATCAAGGGATAAATGCCTTGTCGCAACAGATGTTGGCCGACTAAACGTACAGCGATCCAATACAGTCAGATATATACACACGTTAACTTATATGTATTAATGTTTGTTTGTCTGTTTAAGTCTCGTTTGTATGTGCACAAGTATTATAGGACCCGTCGCGTTGCTTTATTGAGTCAAGAACCGGCTGCGGATAGCGCGACGAGCATTGAGAGACGAGTTACCGTTATACAAAGAATAACATTGAGGTGCAGTTCACGCGACAAACTAAAGTAGTAATTTCCGCGGCCCACCGGAACGACCATTTGGGGAAGTATAGTTTATCGTTTCAGTTTGTTTACGTTTCACATATGCACAGGCGCGTTCATTCGGTAACAAAACGCTGGTATAGGAATTCCAGGCTATTGAGAGCTCGTGGGAAAAATACTGTATGAATTGCAAAGCGTTATTTCCGAGGCGAATGAGAACACACGAACGTCGCATGGAGCAATGACGTGACGCTATGCGCGCCGTTAAGTTATGATTTTATATTAAACTATCCATAGGCAAACGTAAAGTTTAATATGCCCAAGGCCGAAGGTATATGAAATCCACGTGCAGTATATGTTTTATTTGTATATGTATGTGCGCGCTGCTATTGGAAAGTGTTGAGTTGCGGTGGCGAGATGCAGAAGAGTGTTTCCAGGATTGCATTATCCCAGACCACCGGAGAAACGAACCGAACATTGCATTAACGACACGTAACGTGCTACAGCCTCAGGAACCGACGTCAACACAAACAGCTTTCCCCGGTGAGTATGAAAATCATAAATATAGATGCTTTGATTGATTGATTGAAAACTTTATTAACAGATTGCAGAATAGGTACAATACAGCACAGCTCAACACACAATTGTTAAGGGGATGCAGACCAGAGAGAGACTTTAGTCTTGTTTACATCAGGGTCCCCCATTTTCAATACCAGATTTGTTTACATCAGGGTCCCCCATTTTCAATTTATCAGGACATATTATGACATACATGACATACAGATAGTCAGTACTGCTACATCTGTACATTTATGACATACCAGATTTGCAAATTCAGTACTGTTTGTGATACAAAAGGAGTCAAGAAAAGGGAGTCATTTGACGTAGAAACTGTACATATACACAACTATCATCTCAGTTACAGCAAAGTACAAACTTGGGCACAAACAACATAGATCATGTTTAAAAGTAAGATGTTTAGGTTATATTCACTTGAGTTAATGTGTTTATCTAAAGAACCAATGAAAGATAACTAGCCCTTTCCATTGTAAGACATTTTAAACATGATTCAAAATGTGTGGTTCCACATTCATATGATGCTTGTGTACATATGCGATATGATTGATAAATGATAACACTATCATTACATCCTAGAACGGGATGGATGAGAAATAGCTGATGTTTTGTTAAGCTCACAGACAATCAAGGAGAACCCACTCAGATGGTCTTAGAAAAGAGTGGAAAATCCTATTTTCCACTCTTAACAATGAAGCAAAGATCTTGGCAAAGGTACTCGCTCGACGACTGGAATCCGTTATACCAAGTATTATCCATCCAGACCAGTCTGGCTTTGTGAAGGATAGAATGGCTTTTTTCAACCTGCGGCGCCTTATGAATATAATTTACTCATCCACCGAGTCTCCCGTTGCAGAGGTTGTTGTTGCGCTAGACGCAGAGAAGGCCTTTGACCGGGTTGAATGGGACTATTTATTCTATACTCTGCAGAAATTCGGTTTCGGCGAGAAATTTGTGTCCTGGGTCCAACTTTTATACTCCTCTCCAGTGGCATCAGTTCGAACAAATGATGTGACTTCGGAATATTTCCCCCTACAACGCGGTACAAGACAGGGTTGCCCTCTCTCTCCGCTACTATTTGCACTAGCGATCGAGCCACTAGCTATTTCCTTTCGCAAGGACCGCCATGTCCAAGGCATCATCAGAAATGGACAGGAACAAAGAATCTCGCTATATGCGGACGATGTCCTGTTGTATATCGCGGATCCAGCGGCCACACTTCCACGTGTCCTTCACATACTACACGAGTTTGGTGTTTTTTCTGGCTATAAATTAAACTTAAACAAGAGTGAACTCTTCCCCATAAATTCCTTAGCTAGAAATATCCCCCCCTCTAGGTTCCCCTTCAAGCTTTCCCCAAGCAGCTTCCGTTACCTTGGCATAACGATAACACATAAACATTCTAATCTTATAGCGTCCAACTTCACCCCTCTATTGGAGCGCACCAAGCAGGATTTTATCAGATGGTCATCACTTCCTTTATCACTTGTTGGCAGAGTGAACACTGTGAAAATGAACACATTACCGAAATTTCTGTACTTATTTCAAAATATTCCAACCTTTATTCCAAAGTCATTTTTTAAAGCCCTCGACAAGGCAATATCAGATTTTATTTGGAACAAACGCCCAGTCCGAATAAATAAAATGGCCCTCCAGAAGCCTAAATCACAGGGAGGCTTCGCACTACCCAATTTCTTGGTCTACTATTGGGCTGCAAATATTCACAGCATTCTCTACTGGAGTTACTCCCACTACGGACTCTGTCAGTGGGTACCGGCATGGGTGGACATGGAAAGAGCATCTTGTTCTAGAACATCTTTGCAATCCTTAGTCTGCTCCTCGCTCCCAGTCACAACCGCCCAGTATACCAACAACCTCTTAGTACAACACTCCCTCCGGATCTGGTCCCAGTTTAGAAAACACTTTGGTCTCCACGCCATGTCACAGTCGTCACCTGTCCACAAAAACTTCCTTTTCCCTCCCTCTATGGTGGATGAAACCTTCAGCAACTGGTTTAAGAAGGGCATTCTGAACATTTATGATTTGTACCAAGACAGTTCTTTCATGTCTTTCACACAACTGTCCCTAAAGTTTAACTTACCAAAAACAAATTTTTTCAGATATCTACAGATACGTGATTTTGTTAAGAGCAAATTTGACCAGTTCCCCCATACACCCCCAAAAACTTTGATCGATCGCATCTTGGAGGTGAAGGTTGTAATCAAAGGCTCAATATCTAAACTATATAACATCATATCCCTATCCCTACCCTCCTCAGTATTGGCTATAAGACAAAACTGGGAGTCCGATCTAAATCATCAATTTACAGACAAAGAATGGGAAAACGCTCTTGCCCGAATACACTCTTCTTCAATATGTGCCCGCCATTCACTGATACAGTTCAAGCTCCTCCACCGTCTATATTGGTCAAAGACTAGACTGGCGAAGATAAATCCTGGCATGGATCCCACATGCGACCGGTGTCACCAAGCCCCTGGCTCACTTATCCATATGTTCTGGCATTGTCCAGTACTGGCCCCTTTCTGGACTTCCATTTTTAAATCTTATTCAGACATATTTTTTATGAACATTGACCCATGCCCTCTTATTGCACTATTTGGCTTGACACCGGAAAACGCTACAATATCTATTGGGCAATCCAATGCCATGGCCTTTGCCTCACTCATTGCCAGACGTCTCATCCTATTCAACTGGAAGGCAGCCACTCCCCCTTCACACTTACACTGGATGAGGGATGTCATGTCTCTTATACATATAGAGAAAATCAGATTTACTACACAAGGCCACACGGATATCTTCCACAAAACATGGCAGCCCTTCCTATCCCATTTCAAAACCCATATGACTCCATCCAATCTTGGGACCCCATGACCCCCCTCCACCCACTATCTACCTTCATGACACTGCTAGCCCACGCATGGCTAGGGAGATGGCATTGTGGTGGTCTGCTAAGGGTGTTAAATTTACTCTCCATTTTATTTGTTTTACCATCTGGAAATTACGCTACTAAAATGGAGAGTAACACTTATATTATATATTATTATTACGGTATGTATATATAAAAATATTTCTGTTTTATCTTTGTTTTATTTTAATTTGACTTCATTTTTCTTTTGCGTAGCTTTGTCTGCCACATCTGTACTTTTGTTTAATTATTTAAATGTCTATTTTTTATTTATATCTCTTTTTTTCTTTTTCATGTATGTTTGTCGTCGCCCTCACTGGGTGGGATGGGTGGGATTAGGGGATAGGAATGAGGAAGGAAATGGAAGTTGTATAATTTTGATAACTGAAATGTATAAATATGTACTAATTCTTCCAATAAAAAAAGATAAATCTAGAAAAGAGTGGAAAATTAACATGTGTTTGTATTTACAGACAACCAATAGATCTGGCTCTGGGTCAAGATGCAGAATGGGTGTAAACACATTGTATCACAAAAGCTGAAACTCCAGTGATTTGCATCTGAACACAGACAAAGCACAAAGTGAGACCAGCTACAATCATTTAAATTGAGACCCCAAAATAATCTACATTTGAACACGAAAATCAGCTGAGGACGATGTGGAGCTGAAAGACAATGCAAATGCCTAGAGAGGACTCTGACCACACCTAGAGACTCAACTTAGTATAGTATAAACACAGGTGATGATGTTGCAGTCATGAAAATCTACCTAATTCCCATACTAACAATAACTAACCAGTCGTTTTCATCATCTCTTTTCAAGAGGCACATGAATTAGAGAAGTGCCCGAGATGAAAGATTAATGATGAAAACAACTTTACTTACAATCTCCTCCTTCTATTCTCTGTTTATAACCAATAACATGCATGACTATTCTTTTAACAACTAATACATTTCCATGACTGCAAAATATCAACCACAAAATTGAAACACAATTATCTAAATGTACAAGGTACACACGTACATTGATCATTTAGCTGACACTGTATGACAGGACATCAAAAAGGGCACAACTCTATCAGCTGAGTAACAATGTTCATCAAAGTGTTGAGTGCCACAGTGTAGGTTAGTTTTATTAGTGTTGAGTGCTACAGTGTAGGTTAGTTTATTAGGACAAATACATGACAGTAAGGTTAGTTAGGGTTAGATGACAAAACGAATGATTGTTTTTCATGCAAAATTAACTGACTACCTAGATTTTATGTTTTTTCCCCATGCTAAATTATGACGAGCCACACTGAGACGTGAATAACGCCAGAGAAGTCGTGGCGAGGTAAGTATCCTGAGGCACACCCAACGCATCCTGAGGTAAGATCAACTTCAATTTAACATCACAGACTATTTTATCTGATTCAAGACTTTGGCCATTCATTTACAAATTTTATTTAAAGCCTAATGCTGTAAGATCTAGTTAGATACAAGATCTGATAAGATTGTAGTGAATGTGACCTTCTTGACACAAGGAATCACTGCTAATGCAATTGACTTGCATTTCCTATTTTCAATTAAGTGATTTTATTTACAATAAATTGAATTAACCCTAAATGATTTTCCTCTGTAGCAGAAAGGCGTTGAATCATTTATGTGAGGAGTTTTCTAAGGCAGTTTTTATCATCCTCAGATCACGAATTGGTGAGAGGACAGAAGGAGGAACACAACCCAGCGACCTGAGCGACCCACAACAACATACTACCACCAGGGACGCCGCCAAGGAGCTGCGGACACAACCAGAACGACGACAACAACCGTGGGAGAACCGCCATCCAACCCAGCCCACAGACATCCCCAAGAAAGTGGAGCAGGGGACCACGAAGGAGACTGACCAAGGAGACACTGACGAAGAGGAGATCAACCTTTGACGGCCTCCACCCCGGCACTGCAGACCACGGCAGACCAAACCCATCACCTGCAGACGGGAACTGAAGTCCCCGACCATCAAGGTGGATTCCCATGACAAGATTGTCATCCGTGTGAGAGAGAGCGTCCTACTGACTAGCCACTACACCGGCGGGCCCTCGCCCTCCATCAAGTGGTACCGCAATGACGAGGAGAGGACAACGAAACCAGCACAACACATTCAAAAACGCCCGCCCCCTCGCCCCTCTAGTACCGCGATGACGAGGAACGGGGGGGACCAACCACCACACAGCACGTTCAAGAACGCCCTGACCACCATGTCTCTAGGCCTGATAGGGGCCAAGCGTGAGCACAGTGGCAGACATGTGATGGTGGTGGAGAACAACACAGGTTCTAGGAAAAGAGTCTGCAAGACCACTATAGTTGACTGCTACAGGTGACCCTTGACAGGGAATGAACGGCGACCAGTGAATGTTCCCGACTGCATCGTCAAGAAGAGACATCATCAGAGACCTGTGAACCAAGAGACTTCTGAACACAGTGTCCACATTGTTATGTATTTATTTAATTTTTATGTGTTACTGTTTGGCCCTGCCACACGGCCGACAGAGAACACCTTGTCAACAACGACGCAACATCATTCAGATTAATACCTTCACAAGCAGGAAACTTTTCACACAATTGTATGTATCTGCAAAACGATGAACTAGGGATGTGATGAAAAGAAATCAATGAGAAAGCATTAACAATGGTTAGTAATAATGAGCTAAAATGTATTGCTGAAGGAAGAAGTGACCACATGATCACATTACATCACATTTGAATTACTTAGGTTACAAAATTGTATTGTCAGACAAGAAAGAATCAGTTGTTTTATTCTCTCATAGAAGAGGACATGTAACGTTGTTTTGCACCTGTATGGTGAACCATTGATAGTATATGCACTAGAATTACATACAGAAGTGATGCATAAGACGTTTTATCTCCTCATTTATAGAGAAGAAATGGAGAAAATTGCCTGATTCTAAGTAAAGACCAACAAAACTGAGGCAATCACAGATGAAAGTGACACTCAAACTCAGGTTAAATACAACTGGATCCTAAGTAATTTCATCAAGAATCATCATAAAATGTGCAAACATATATATATATATAATTGTGAACAGTTTCCCATAATCAATCATGTTAGTTTTATTAACCACCAGGTTAACGGTTGTTAAAATGTTTTTGTACACTTTAGCCACTAAGTTAATGCTTATGTGTAAATCCTATTCCTAATAATTATGCACAACGATCACATTAGCTCCCCTGAGTCACGACATGAACGGCTGAAGGTATGCCAAGATATTTGCACAGTTATAGCTTCTAATGATTATGTTAATTGTTGTTTGATATCAGAGTTGAGGACCACTCATTGATATAGGTATTTTGAGCGATTAATAAAAGAAAGGGTGATATCTATTCCCACATCTCTGATATCAAAATAACACAGACCGCAGTCCAGTCGATCATGTCATGAATCATGTATATAAATAATACTAGTTTAAATTATTAGGCCAACCAACAGAACACATTGGCCAACATTTTCATTATTTTAATTATTTTCTATTTTTTTCATTATCTGATAACCGATGGATTACATCGGTCCCCACTTTTACCTGTTCCAAACAATCCTGGTATATTATACATTAATCTCACCCACATTATAAGAAAGAAAAGTGAGTATTGTGGTATAATATGTCCTCATGTAAATATGTTCCCCTTACCTGTGCCCCCCCCCCTCTCTGTGGAATCACCCCCCTCCCCTGTGTCCCCAAACCTGTACCCCCTCCCCCCCATCTGACCTATCAAATGGGACCACACCCCCTCCTGTTAACTATATAGATCTCCTCTTGAGATCTATCCAGGGCTCTTTACCTGGGTCATTTCAGCTGATCACCTGGGTCGAGAGCCTCAGCCATTCTCTCTATGTATTCTATCTGTTTGGTTAATAAACCTTTGTTATTATCCAATCCTCGGTTGACTGAGCACATTCTTCATCAGGATGACTACTAATATCCCACACTACCTACTATGGGCCAGCCGTGTATAGGTGTAACAGAGTTATAATAGTTCAATGGTTGTGATGGCGGAGTTACTGTACAGTAGCGATGCGTCAGGTACTACTTTGTATCACAAACAGTACTGTATTTGCAAAACTGATATGTCATAAATGTATAGATGTACAGTAGCAGTACTGTCTACCTGTATGTCATGTATGTCATTATGAATTGAAAATGGGGGACCCTGATGTAAACAAGACGAAAGTATTTTGCACTGTACAGTATGTCACAGGTGAGCTTGCTAGCCATTTGATTGTTAACGTGATATAAAAAAATAATCAATACTTGATTGATTGATTGAAAAGTTTATTAACAGATTGCAGAATGGGTACATTACAGTACAGCTCAATACATACAATTGTTAAGGGGATGCAGACCAGAGAAAGACTTTCGTCTTGTTTACATCAGGGTCCCCCATTTTCAATTCATCATAACATATATGACATACATGACATACAGATAGACAGTACTGCTACATCTATGACATACCAGATTTGCAAATACAGTACTGTTTGTGATACGAAAAGAGTCCAGAAAAGAGAGTATATACATTTGACATAGAAACTGTACATTGGAGGATGTTGGGGGGAGGTTGGGTAGGAAGAGTGGGTGGGGGACACTGTACAACTGAACAAGCAAAACTGTACATTGGAATATCACCCCAAAGCACTTCAGAGATGGGAAGCCATCTCCCATCCGGGCTCTCGTGTCTGCTCTCACCCAAAAAAGGTAACAATATCGCACATATTTCTGCATCATAACGTTAAGTTCTAGCTCTGTTATCAATACATCCAACTGTGTTATCAGTATGTTCTAACTGTGTATTAGCAGAATACTAATAACAGAATACTACTACATGCACTAAGAATGCTCGATGCACTTCAGATGGCATAGTGCCACTTGAAACCAGTAACAACAGGGACAATGATGTAAACAGTAAATAAGTCCTGGACTTTTCGTTTTATCCCTGACAAGGCAAACACAAATGTTGATCTGTCAAAGTTATGTTTGTTGTCAATAAAATCCACTTTGAGCTGCATTTTATGTATGAAAGATGCTCCATAAATGAACTATTATTATTATCTGTCTATGCTTAGCTAATACTCAGCTTTGTGTTTTTTCACAGAATGAGGTGTGCTGGAGATGTTACTGCCCTCACAGAGACGACACAGGTCAATCCAACACAGGACATGAGTGACAATGAAAGAGGTATGATTTATGTTTTTGGACTAAAGTGAGCATCATGGAATGTGTGCAACTTTACAATCATGTCATTGATGAACTGAATATCTCTGTGAACTCTCTCAATATATATATCTCTTCTTGTAAAAAGTACAAAGTCACAGTAGCAGTGAAGGGCTTGGGGTAATATGTGGACTGTATGAAGGCATCTGAAATTTTCTTTCTCTTTAGTATCTTGCCAAATTCTGATGCAGTCAGCCTGCCCTCTCGCTACTTGTGCCAGTGGACATGCAGCCTGTCCCGTCGTTTGCAGTTGTAGTTGTCTTGCTTCCTCCAGATCAAAGCTCTGGATGTGCTGTGGTGTTGGTATGCCTATGTCTGGAGAGAGGGTCAGGGTGTGGAGGAGCCTCCAGATGAGGAGCGCCGGCCTGTGGAGCAGGCTCCCCCAATGGAAGGTGGACCAGAGGAGCGAACTTCAAACCACAGCAAACTTCAGTCCCATTGACATATAGCAGAACTGATTGGCAAATTAACACAATGCCCCTGCGTGTGCAGCTCTTGCTTGTTCTTATGAAACTGAGACAAAATCATGATTTAAAAGATTTGGCATTTAGATTTATGATTGATGAACGTAGTGTTGGTACTTTGTTCAACGCATGGGTCATCTTTCTTGTACAGGTGACACGGACCCCAAAATTGTCAACAAGAACGGAGAATGGATCTGACTGGAACGCTAGCTGGATTATACATTGCAACATGAGACAGTAAATACTATTGTAATAAAACGTTCAAAACTATGTTCAATTTGTGTATTGTTTTGTTACTATAAGATTGCATTTCGCACTGTACCGACATCACAGATGAGCTTTAGATGGTTAACGTGATATTAACGTTAGATCTATTATCCGACCTAAATACTATTGTAATAAAACATTCAAAACTATGTTCAACTTGTGTTTTGTTTCTTACTATAAGATTGTATTTCGCACTGTATTAAGCCATACCGACATCAGGTGAGCTTGCTAGCCATTAGATGGATAACGTGATATTAACGTTAGATCTAACCGACCACAATTTGATTCGAAATGTATTACCTCACTTTGTTGGTCTCTCACGAAAGTTTTTCTCTGGTCTGCATCACCTTAACAATTGTGTGTATTGAGCCGTACTGTATTGTACCCATTCTGCAATCTGTTAACCGTTTTCAATCAATGTCAGACGTCCTCTCTATAAAAAAAACGATTGAATTGCTCAGAATTTAAAATTGTGTCCCCAATAGGACATAATAATATTAATATTATTCCCCAGTATGACACAATAAACACAGAATGAATGCTACCAAAGAGAATGCTATATGCAATTTGCTCATATACATAACATAGCCCACAGGAAGGCAAAGTTGACAAACACAAAAGGTTTGTACCAAAATGCAATTTATTTTAAACATAATGATACATGATTAATGTATTTTTTTACTGGACTGGCCCTGTAATTTGCCCTTCAGGTGAATACTAGCAATATGGGTGTAAGAAAATGTGTATTAATCCTGTAACATGAGTCAAGGTCAGATCTAGCCTGGAATAGAGAACAGAATGTTGATTTTTTGATGTTCAAGTTTCTTTATTAGTTGTCATACAGAAGTACAGAATACTTTTATATAAAATGCTTATTTCTGTTTTGCTCCAGAGATTGTGCTAGATAAAAATAGATAAGTATAAAATAGTCAAGTACGTAGACAAGCAGAGTAGAAAAGTAACTGAGTTACAATACAATATACTATACAGTACAATGCAGAAATGGGATGAGGTACAATTTAGGTACAATTTACAGTAAGGTGTAATGAGGTATGGGTTGTAGTGCAAATTATTTGCCAACGGCCGGCAAACAGCTGTTCCAGGACTTTTCCCGGCTGTATCTGTATCTCTCCGATAGAGACCAATTGACAGACATCCATGGCCATCACTCATCTGCCCTACCAGTGACTTGCGGAGTCCCTCAAGGGAGTGTCCTGGGCCCATTGTTTTTAATTTACATTAACGATATGCAAGCTGCCTGTAATGTGAACCTGTTTCTCTGCTATCCTTTCCTCCGATAAGGATGTGGACAAGCTACAGGCCACTCTCAGTAAGGAATTATCTACCATAAAACATTGGCTCATTGACAATAAATGATCTCTGCATATGGCCAAAACAGAATACATCATCTTTGGTTCCCAACCCAGGCTGCGGAAGCTGGTCTCGCCCAGCATAAATCTCGAGGGACAGCTTTTTGCAGCAAAAAAGTGTATAAGCTATCTAGGTTGCCGCCTAGACAGCAGCCTGAGCGGGGAATCCATGGCTCTCAAAACTATGAGCAAGGTGAATGGCAGAACTACATTTCTGACCAGGAAAGCACATTTACTAGACCCTGAAAGTATTCGCATGCTGGCAAATTCTCTTGTTTCTTGTTGCTTTGACTATGCTATCTGTTATTGGTACGGAGGTCTGACCAAAGTTTTAAAAGATAAGTTACAGGTTTCCCAGAACAAACTCATCCGATTAACTCTAGGACTAGCCTCCAGAGCACATGTGGGCAAACAACACTTCCAGTTGCTGGGCTGGCTCCCTCTCGAAGCCAGGTCCATTCAACTTCAGCTCAACATAGTTCACAACATTTATAATAGGGGCCCCTCTTATCTTACAAATTATTTTCAGTGGAACAGGGACATGCATACCCATAACACCAGAGCCAGCATTGCTGACCTGCGTATTCCAAGTTTCAAAACTAATATGGGCAAATGTTCTTTTAAATTCTGGGGAGCCACAAATTGGAATTTGCTACCTTCATAGCTAAAATGCATCAGTAGTCGGCACAACTTTAAGAAAAAAATTAAATCTTGGCTCCTCAACAATGTCCAAAACTAGATTTTAAATGCATGAAAATGGCGTCTGATACATTGTTGCCTGTGGCTACGTTTGTACTGCTTTTAAAATGTTCATGTCTATGTAGTTTGTCAAATTGTTATTTATGGTCCTGTTTTGTATTGCTTGTCTGTCTGAGACCAAGGACCACAATGGAAATAAGTCTTGACTTTTTTGTGTAGCATCCTTGACGTTTTTCTGGAATCTTGTATCTTTAAAAATGTCTAATAAAATCAAATCAAATCAAATCAGACCTGATATGATATGATATGATACATTTATTTATATTGCGCCCCTCAACCAATAGTTACATCGGCCCGGGGCGCATCCCGGGAGAGAAAATATAAACAAAAAAAGACAGGGACAATACGAAAAAAAACTGAAAAAATACAGGCAGTCCAACCAAGCAGATAGAAAACAGACAGACATAATACACGCAACAGTACAAAAAAACTAGCTCATGGATTGTTTATGGCGAAAAGGTGGGTTTTGAGCATGGCTTTAAAGGTCCATAGAGTGCTTGCAGATTTTGGGTTGAGTGGGAGCTTGTTCCAGAGGGTCGGTGCTGTGACTGTGAAAGCCCGGTTTCCCTTTGTCACCAGTCTTGTGTGGGGCATTTTTAGGCAGATTTGGTTGTTAGAACGGAGGGATCTGGAGCTGGTTGATTGGACCAGGAGTTATTTTATGTAGGCTGGGGCGAGACCGTTTATGGCTTTGTATGTGAACATGAGGATTTTGAAATGTATTCGTTGTTTTACCGGGAGCCAGTGTAGGGATACAAGGACTGGGGAGATGTGGTCCCTCATCTTGGTGCCCGTCACGAGCCTGGCGGCTGCGTTCTGGACGAGTTGGAGGCGGTTTATATATTTGTCTGCGACACCAGAGTAGAGGGCGTTGCAGTAATCCAGTCTTGAAAATATGAGAGTGAGGATGACCCTTTGAAGGTCGCTGGGGGAGAGGAATGTTTTTATTTTTGCGATGGTGCGCAGCTGGAGGAAGCAGGACTGAGCCACAGCTCGCACTTGTCTGTCGAGTTTCAGCTCAGAGTCAAAAAAGACCCCCAGGTTTTTGACCTGGGGTTTTATCAGGGTGGACAGAGTGCCCATGTTGTTGGTGATCTGGGTGACAGAGGTGGGTGTGCCAAACAGGATTATTTCAGTTTTGCTCTCATTTAACTGCATGAAGTATTGTGACATCCACTCTTTGATATCTCCCAGACAGTCTTTTAGTCGGGTTAATCCAGAGGGGTCATCTGTGGTGAGTGGTAAGTAGATCTGTGTATCATCAGCATAGCAGTGGAATGAGATGTTGTGTCGAGTGATGATTTGACTGAGGGGGGAGCGTGTAGAGGTTGAAGAGAATGGGGGCCAGGATCGAACCCTGTGGGACTCCGTGGGTGAGGTTTGCTTTCTGGGAGGAGCAGTCCTCCTTGCTCTCTGTGTTGCTGAGTTTTTGTGTTTGTAAAATAAATACTATTATTTAGCAAATTGTTTCCGTGGTTTTGTGTCACTGCACCCTCACCTACCCTGTCTGTGGCCTTGTGTTGCGTCCCCTTACTGGGGTACGTAACACTGCCCATATAAGGGCGTGGAAGCAGCAGGTGAGAGAGAGGGGCCCTGGCTGTGATTGTAACAGTCCGGGTAGCAGGAGCTCATCAGCATGTCCCACATCTCTGTGTTGAGCTTCATCGAATGTTGCTCCTACCATTATAGTCCATGAATCCAGGTCCAGTCCTAGGTCCAGTCCCAGTCCCAGGTCCAGTCATGATTTATGACATTATGCACTTTCAATAAAGCATTATTTAAAAAAAAAAAACATTATTATGTTGTGGCAGCAGCAGAGGGGATGGCAAGGACTTAGTAACCTAGTTACTTTCTTGAATCTGGAGACAGCTGAGACGCAGCACCCTGGCAATCTTCTTTTTTTTTCTTTTTTTTTTTCTCCTTGTCCCAATTTAGTCGTGCCAATTCCCGCCCTCCCCTACCTGGTTGTTGTTCGCATGTTCTCCTACGAGTCGGTACAAGGGCGTCCCGAGTCGATGCTTCCCGCTTCCTCCGATACGTGCGGCGACGGCCAGTGACGTCTTTTCACTTGGCAGCGAGGACTCTCATTTGGTGAAGTGTAACGCGTGGGAGGGCACGCTATCTCCACCAAGTCCTGCCCCCGCTGAGCAAGCGCCGAGACCTGACCTGTAGACCTGTAGACCTGACCTGTCCACAACACCAGATTCCCACCCGCCAGCTTCCCACCCCCTAATACTGCCAATTGTATTAGTATGAACGACCAGCCAAGCTGGTAGCAACGCCAAGAGCTGGGCTCGAACCCAGCATCTCCTGCGTTGGTGACGAGCGCAATCTCCGCTACGCCACCTGACCGCCCTTTGCAATCTTCTTTTTTGACACCAGCGTCCATACCCCCCTCCAGGGGGTGGGGTAAGAGGGGCTCTCTGGTGGTGGCTGTCTGGTGATGGCTGTCTGGTGGTGGCTCTCTGGTGGTGGCTCTCTGGTGGTGGCTCTCTGGTGGTGGCTCTTTGGTGGTGGCTCTTTGGTGGTGGGCTCTCTTATCAATCCGGCAAACAAATCCAGCAAAAACACATAGCTGGTGACTTCACTGTCTTCCAGACTCTTTTGAAACGCCGACGGACAGGGTTTCGTGACGAGTTGGCTGCTGACCTAGTGGACGCTGTGGTCTCGTGAGCCTCTTCAAGCTGCTGTTGCTGCTGCTGCTGCTGCTGCAGGGAGCCAGACCCAGTGGACTCTGTGGTCCCAGGAGCCTCTTCAAGCTGCTGCTGCTGCAGGGAGCCAGACCCAGTGGACTCTGTGGTCCCAGGAGCCTCTTCAAGCTGCTGCTGCTGCAGGGAGCCAGACCCAGTGGACTCTGGGGTCCCAGGAGCCTGTTCAAGCTGCTGCTGCTGCAGGGAGCCAGACCCAGTGGACTCTGGGGTCCCAGGAGCCTGTTCAAGCTGCTGCTGCTGCAGGGAGTCAGGCCCAGTGGACTCTGTGGTCCCATGAGCCTCTTCAAGCTGCTGCTGCAGGGAGACAGAACCATGTGGACTCTGTGGTCCCAGGAGCCTGTTCAAGCTGCTGCTGCTGCAGGGAGTCAGGCCCAGTGGACTCTGTGGTCCCATGAGCCTCTTCAAGCTGCTGCTGCTGCTGCAAGTCTGCTGTTCAGACTCTGTGGTCCCATGAGATTGAAGTTGAACTTGAAACTGGTGCTGCTGCTGCTGCAGGGAGTCAGACCCAGTGGACTCTGTGGTCCCGTGAGCTTGAAATTGAACTTGAAGCTGGTGCTGCTGCTGCATGGAGTCCAGATGGCTGATTATGGAATTGATTATGGAATAAAGGTCTCCAAGCATTATGGAATGAAGGTCTCCAAGCTGGTCTATTGTGGAATGAAGGTCTCCAAGCTGGCGCATTTTGGAATGAAGGTCTCCAAGCTGCCTCATTATGAAATGAAGGTCTCCAAGCTGTTAAGGAAACAACCAAAAGCAAAATAATGTTAAAATCATGTTTTTGACGATTTGATCCAGACAGATATTTGTTCATATAGGACTCTTCAGGTTCAAGCTGTCTCTTCACCAGAGACAGCTCTGGTGAAGAGCTGTCACACTGGAGAGAACAGAGTAGTGAGGAATGTAGGGTAAAGGTAGGCCTATAGACCAAACTATGACATTGAATTGATTGAATTGATTGAAAACTTTATTAACAGATTGCAGAATGGGTACAGTACAGTATAGCTCAATACATACAATTGTTAAGGGGATGCAGACCAGAGAAAGACTTTTGTCTTGTTTACATCAGGGTCCCCCATTTTCAATTCATCATAACATACCGTAATTCCTCTAATAGTAACCCCGGCTTGTATTTGTTTCAACTGTAGCGGGTACCAGGCTTGTATTAGGAGGAGGCCTGTATAAGAGGGAGGCCTATATTTCAAATTTTCAAACGGATCATAATGAATAAATCAACATTTTGTGTCAGTTTGAACCCAGTAAAATGTACTGGGTTCATTTATTGAAACCAAGTACTGTATGAAATAGTAAACAGTGCAATTACAGGTGGTCACTGGTCATTTCAACGTTTTCAAAGTGAAATCAAGTAACTAGCTCAGTATGCAGCTCAGTATATTAGTAACCCGGCTTGTATTAGGAGGCCGGCTTATAATTGCTTAGCTCAAGAGCGCACCCGGCCATTAATAGAGACCCGGCTTGTATTTGAGACCCGGTTACTATTAGAGGAATTACGGTATATGACATACACCAGTGTTTCTCAACTGGTGGGTCGCGACCCAAAACTGGGTCGCGGGGCCATTTTGAGTGGGTCGCGGATGTGTGTGTTAAAAAAATAAATAAAAAATGATTAAAAAAAAATTTAAAAACTTTTTTTACCTTTTTTTTAACACATCCAATTGTTTTGTTGCACTACCTATCTTTGTGAAAGTGGCTTCTCAGCTCTGGTCCAGCTGAAGACAAAGCAGATAAACAGATTGGACATTGAGCACAACCCTACCATCAGTTATCCCATTAGTTCCCTGGGATGTTAAGCTAAGAAGTCTGCTAAGAAGGATATGTTATTTATTATTATTATTTTATTTCATTGGGTTTTTAGCCCTAGTTGCACTTTTGTTGCAACCCCAGTTATCCCATTAGTTCCCCCAAACTTACTGTCGGTCTGTTATGTTAAGCTAAGAAGGCTGCTAAGAAGCATAATTATTTATTATTATTATTATTATTATTATTTTATTTCATTGGGTGTTTAGCCCTAGTTGCACTTTTGTTGCAACCCCAGTTATCCAATTAGGTCCCCCAAACTTACTGTATGTCTGTTATGTTAAGCTAAGAAATCTGCTAAGAAGCATATTATTTTATTTCATTGTGTTTTTAGCCCTAGTTGCACTTTTGTTGCAACCCCAGTTATCCCATTAGTTCCCTCAATCTTAGGTCTGTTATGTTAAGCTAATAAATCTGCTAAGAAGCATATTATTATTTATTATTATTTTATTTCATTGGGTTTTTAGCCCTAGTTGCACTTTTGTTGCACTTTTTTGTGTTTATTCCATGTTTTAACAGTGCATGAAAGATTGTGTATTACTGCAAAAAGAAATTGTTTGAAATAAATCATAGTGGTTAAAAAATGTGGGTCGCGACTTAATGACTAAGGAAAATGTTGGGTCCCGAGGCTAGACCAGTTGAGAACCACTGACATACACGACATACAGATAGACAGTACTGCTACATCTATACATTTATGACATATCAGATTTTCAAATACAGTACTGTTTGTGATACCAAAAGAGTCCAGAAAAGAGAGTATATACATTTGACGTAGAAACTGTACATTGGAGGGTAGGTGGGGGGGGGGGGGGGGGGGTGGGGGGGGGACTGTACATTGGAGGAGGTTGGGTGGGTGGGGTGGTACACTGTACAACTGTACAAGCAAAACTGTACATTGGATTATTGACAAAACCATACTTGGTCATTTACTGTACATTGGGTTGGGTTAGAACATTTACAGGGGCCAGTTTCGAATTGCAGTCTCCCGTAGGTGTTCTTTGAGAGTGTTTTTGAAAGTGGGTAGTGATTCACATTCCTTTACAGCTTTGGGTAGGGCGTTCCACATTGATGTGGCATAATTGCAAAACGTGTTTAGTCCCTTGTTTGAGCCGAATCTGGGTTTAACATGATTTGTGGAGCTCCCTCTGGTGTTGTGATCGTGGTATTCACTGACCTTTGGGAAGTATTTTGACATGTACATGGGTACCTTGGTTGTGTAGTGTATCTTGTAGACCAGGCCCATTGCAAGTTGCTGTACTACTCTAAGCCATCCTAGTTTGTCAAAGTGGGCAGCCATGAGGTGGGTTCTAGGAGTAAGGTCAAGCAGTAGTCTGACCAGTTTGTTTTGAGATGTTTGTAATTTTGTTTTTAGCGCCTTTGAGGTGCTTTGGTACCATGAGGTGCAAGCATAGTCGTAGTACCCTTGAATGAGTGCTCCTGCCAGAGTCTTCAGGGTATTCTTGTTTACCAGTGAGGAGATCCGGTACAAGAATCGAGTTCGTTGGTTGACTTTTTTTTATTACATTGGATGCCATTTTGTCACAGGAAAGATTTGCCTCTAGGATGGAGCCCATGTAGGTAATTTCTTCTTTCCTTGTGACAATATTGTCACCCACTGTAACTGAGAAGCCGTCGGTCTTGCTGAGTTTGTTATTTGAACCGAAGAGAATGGACTGTTTTGCCCATGTGTAATGATAGTTTGTTATCAGTGAGCCATATGCAGAGTTTGCCTAGTTCCGAGCTGAGGGTTTTTTCAACCTGTAACTTGTTCTTGTCAGAGACCAGCAGGGCTGAGTCGTCCGCAAACAGGAACAAGTTGCAGTCACAAGCTGACGACATGTCATTTGCATAAATTAGGAACAGTAGCGGTCCTAGTATGCTTCCTTGTGGAACACCACAGCTCACTGTGAGGGGGAGGATAGGGTACCGTTTACCTCCACCATCTGTTCTCTCCCCTCCAGGTAGGATTGCATCCAGCTCACTGATAGACTATCAAAACCAATTGCTTTTAGCTTGTCAAACAGAATGGTGTGATTGACAGTGTCGAAGGCCTTTTGTAGGTCCAGCATGACCATGCCGCAGTATTTGCCCGCGTCCACCTCTTGTTTGATGTGGTCGTTTAAATAGAGAAGGCATGTGTCAGTGGAGTGGGATGTTCTGAAGCCAGATTGGAATTCGTAGATTAGATTTTTTTTCGTGAGATACTTTTCGACCTGCTCGTATACAATTATTTCCATGACTTTCGAGATGGAGGTAAGGATGGAAACAGGGCGATAGTTGCCTGGGTCTAATTTACTGCCCTTTTTGTGCAGGGGTGTTACTCTCGCAATTTTGAAGTCCTTGGGGACGTGTCCCTGTTTTATGGAGAGGTTTATTATGTGTGTGATGACTGGGGTGATGGCGGATGCTGAGTCTCTGAGGAATTTGGAGGGGATGTTGTCATGGCCAGTGGCCTTGTTCGGTTGGAGGGCGCTCAGTTTTTTTAGTACCTCATCTGTTGTTACCATTTCCAGTTTGAAGTCATCTTTGCGGACCCCTAGGTTCTTCAAATGTTAAAGTATATAATCTTGCTACTCACAGAGGAGACTGCATAAAGGTTGTCGTCCATCTCCTGGTAGTCAGACCCAGTGGACTCTGTGGTCCCGTCAGCCTCTTCAAGCTGCTGCTCCTGCAGGGAGTCAGACCCAATGGACTCTGTGGTCCAGTCAGCCTCTTCAAGCTGCTGCTGCTGCAGCGAGTCAGACACAGTGGACTCTGTGGTCCCGTCATCCTCTTCAAGCTGCTGCTGCTGCAGGGAGCCAGACCCAGTGGACTCTGTGGTCCCGTCATCCTCTTCAAGCTGCTGCTGCTGCAGGGAGTCAGACCCAGTGGACCCTGTGGTCCCAGGAGCCTCTTCAAGCTGCTGCTGCTGCTGCTCTTCAGGGTCAAGCTGTACATGGACCCAGCGGTTATGCTGGTCACGGACCCAGTGGACTCGGCCTGGCCGTGTGGCAATAAAAGGAACTTGACCTTGAACTTGAAGCTGATGCTGCTGCTGCAGGGAGTCCAGACGGCTGAGTATGGGATGAAAGTCAAGCTGGCTCATTATGGGATGCTGCTGCTGCTGCAGGGAGTCAGACCCAGTGGACTCTGTGGTCCCAGGAGCCTCTTCAAGCTGCTGCTGCTGCTGCTGCTGCTGCAGGGAGTCAGACCCAGTGGACTCTGTGGTCCCAGGAGCCTCTTCAAGCTGCTGCTGCTGCTGCTGCTGCAGGGAGTCAGACCCAGTGGACTCTGTGGTCCCAGGAGCCTCTTCAAGCTGCTGCTGCTGCTGCTGCTGCTGCAGGGAGTCAGACCCAGTGGACTCTGTGGTCCCAGGAGCCTCTTCAAGCTGCTGCTGCTGCTGCTGCTGCAGGGAGTCAGACCCAGTGGACTCTGTGGTCCCAGGAGCCTCTTCAAGCTGCTGCTGCTGCTGCTGCTGCAGGGAGTCAGACCCAGTGGACTCTGTGGTCCCAGGAGCCTCTTCAAGCTGCTGCTGCTGCTCTTCAGGGTCAAGCTGTACATGGACCCAGCGGTTATGCTGGTCACGGACCCAGTGGAGTCGGCCTGGCCGTGTGGCAATAAGAGGAACTTGAACTTGAACTTGAAGCTGATGCTGCTGCTGCAGGGAGCCAGACCCAGTGGACTCTGTGGTCCCAGGAGCCTCTTCAAGCTGCTGCTGCTTCTGCTGGTCACGGACCCAGTGGAGTCGGCCTGGCCGTGTGGCAATAAGAGGAACTTGAACTTGAACTTGAAGCTGATGCTGCTGCTGCAGGGAGCCAGACCCAGTGGACTCTGTGGTCCCAGGAGCCTCTTCAAGCTGCTGCTGCTTCTGCTGGTCACGGACCCAGTGGAGTCGGCCTGGCCGTGTGGCAATAAGAGGAACTTGAACTTGAACTTGAAGCTGATGCTGCTGCTGCAGGGAGCCAGACCCAGTGGACTCTGTGGTCCCAGGAGCCTCTTCAAGCTGCTGCTGCTGCAGGGAGCCAGACCCAGTGGACTCTGTGGTCCCATGAGCCTGTTCAAGCTGCTGCTGCTTCTGCAGGGAGTCAGACCCAGTGGACTCTGTGGTCCCATGAGCCTCTTCAAGCTGCTGCTGCTTCTGCAGGGAGTCAGACCCAGTGGACTCTGTGGTCCCAGGAGCCTCTTCAAGCTGCTGCTGCTTCTGCAGGGAGTCAGACCCAGTGGACTCTGTGGTCCCAGGAGCCTCTTCAAGCTGCTGCTGCTTCTGCAGGGAGTCAGACCCAGTGGACTCTGTGGTCCCAGGAGCCTCTTCAAGCTGCTGCTGCTTCTGCAGGGAGTCAGACCCAGTGGACTCTGTGGTCCCAGGAGCCTCTTCAAGCTGCTGCTGCTTCTGCAGAGAGTCAGACCCAGTGGACTCTGTGGTCCCAGGAGCCTCTTCAAGCTGCTGCTGCTTCTGCAGGGAGTCAGACCCAGTGGACTCTGTGGTCCCAGGAGCCTCTTCAAGCTGCTGCTGCTGCTGCTCTTCAGGGTCAAGCTGTACACGGACCCAGTGGTCATGCTGTACATGGACCCAGCGGTCATGCGGGTCACGGACCCAGTGGACTTGGCCTGGCTGTCTGGCAATAAAAGGAACTCGACTTTGACCTTGAGGCTGATGCTGCTGCTGCAGGTGGTGCAGATGGGTGAGTATGAGCTGAAGGTCAAGCTGGCTCATTATGGGATGAAGGTCTCCAAGCTGTTAAGGAAACAACCAAAAGCAAAAGAATGTTAAAATCATGTTATTGACAATTTGATCCAGACAGATATTTGTTCATATAGGACTCTTCAGGTTCAAGCTGTGTCTCTTCACCAGGTGACATGTTGTTCCCCTCACAGCTCACACTGGAGAGAACAGAGATTTACAGTGAGGAATATAGGGGAAAGGTAGGTCTATAGACCAAACTATAGGTCTAACTAACTAGTTTCAAGTTTCAAGTTCAAGTTTCTTTAATAGTTGTCATACAGAAGTACAGAATACTTTTATACAAAATGCTTCTTTCTGTTACGCTCCAGAGACTGTACTAGACAAAAGATAGGTATGAAATAAAATAGTATAGCATGTAAAAATAGAAGTAAAAAATAGAAGTCACGTAGACAGTGTTCAGTATATACATATGTACAATGTTCGATGCAGAATAGAAGTAACCGAGTTACCATACAATATACAATATACTATGCAATATACTAATATACAATATACTATATAGTGCAAAGCAGAAATGGGATGAGGTACAATTTAGGTACAATTTACAGTAAGGTGTACTGAGGTATGGGTTGTAGTGCAAATCCTTTACCAATAAATATAAAGTGTGTTTAGGTGTTCTAAAGTGTGGAGAGTGGATGCTGCAGTGTGTTGTTTGTTTAAAGTGAGTGTGTGCATGTGGATGTGTGTGTTTGATGGTTGTTGCATAGTGTTATTGTTCATTGAGCAACCTGATGGCCTGGGGATAGAAGCTTCTTCTGAGTCTTTCTGTGCTTGCCATGAGACTCCGGTATCGCGTGCCTGACCGCAGCAGTTCAAAGAGGCAGTTGTTTGGGTGGCTGGAGTCCTTGATAATTCTCTTAGCCATACCCCTGCACCGCTTGTTGTAAATGTTCTGGAGGGTGGGAAGCCCCCCTCCAATTGTGCGTTCGGCTGAACGTGCCACTCTCTGTAGTCTGCTACGGTCTTGTGCGGTGCTATTCCCAAACCAAGAGGTGATATTGCCAGTCAGGATGCTCTCTATTGTACATGAGTAGAAGTTCTTAAGGATCTTCTGACTGACTTGGAACTTCCTTAGGCGCCTGAGGAAGTAGAGGCGTTGTCGTGCCTTCTTCACAACACTGTCAATGTGTGTGGTCCATGTCAAGTCCTCGGATATGTGGGCTCCGAGGTACTTAAAACTGTTCACTCTCTCAACCGGTGCCCCATCAATGCTGAGGGGGCTGTAGTCCCTGACCCCCGACCTCCTGAAGTCCACAATCATCTCCTTTGTTTTGCTGACATTCAGGGAGAGGCAGTTCTCTTGGCACCATCCCGCCAGGACCTTGACCTCTTCCAGGTAGGCCCTCTCGTCGTTTGCAGAGATCAGGCCCACCACTACTGTGTCGTCAGCAAATTTTATGATTGTGTTGTTCCGCTGAGCCACACAGTCATGTGTGTACAGAGAGTAGAGGAGGGGACTCAGAACACAGCCCTGGGGGGCCCCTATGTTGAGGGTGATGGATGAGGTGCAGTTGCCTGCTATCACCACCTGGGGTCTACCTGTCAGGAAGTCCAAGACCCACTGGCAGAGGTCATAGTTCAAGCCCAGGTCCCTGAGCTTGGCTATGAGTTTGGAGGGGACTATGGTATTGAATGCTGAGCTGTAGTCGATGAATAGCATTCTCACATAGTTCCCCTGCCTCTTGTCCAGGTGTGATGCTGCTGTGTGCAGCACATGGGCTATGGCGTCCTCCGTGGACCTGTTGGGGCGGTATGCAAATTGCGGGGGGTCCAGGTTGGTGGGGAGGGAGGAGCAGATGTAGCCCTTCACTAGCTTCTCAAAGCACTTCATGGCTATAGAGGTGAGAGCTACAGGGCGGTAGTCGTTGAGGCAAGCAGGCTTGGATTTTTTGGGTACAGGGATAATAGTGGACTTCTTCAGACTATAGAACTACTGTATACAGAGACTAAAGTGTCTCTTGACAACAGCTCACGATTTAACTTTCTTTAGTCACTTATCCCTAATGCAGGCTATGGGGCAAAGGTCCCTTATTCCAAGGTCAAAGACACCAGAAGCAACCATTGTATCACTCCTATTGGATAAGATCAGATCTATTAGAGTTGACTTCAAATCACTTTAAATTAGGCCTGGTAGGCCTACTCAGTAATCAGTTGGGTTAGGTTGAGATTACCACACACCTCTGTCCAATAATCAGACACATTATAGTCAACCAATTTAGATTAAAATCACCCAAGATTTATCAGATTTACTATATTGAGAAATAAAATCTGCAAATGTATCAAAAGCTCCAGATTCAGCAGAGGTGGGTCTATAAATCACAATCACAACAACTGAATTACTAGGCCATAAATCTACCTTCAAAGCAATACTGTATACGCTCACACACTAACAGTCACTTTAGCACAAACACACACACACACACACACACATGCTGCACACACTCACACTCAGCGGTCACTTCACACAATGAAAAGAACGGGAGTGGTTCTTGTATAGTAAATGGAGTAGATGGATATAGCAAGATAGCATAAGGATATATAGTATAACTGTATATTGTATAGTATAGTATTGTATAGTAGTTTACATAAGACCCAGTGCCTCATCCGTAGCTAACACTGTATTGCACTATCGCAGGACCTTAGCATGTCTTTTACCATGCTTTATTTTTTTTTACTTTATGTATTGTACATTATACCTGTTATGTCTTATTCTTATTACTTGTATTATTGCACAATGGCTGCGGGCATGACCACCCGCATTTCACTGTATGCCTTGTATGCCGGGGCAAATAAAACTCTTGACTTGACTTGACTTGACTTGAATACATTCAAAACCTATAGGTAACATGCAGTATATCTTTCTCTGGTGTATTTCAAACTGTCATGTTAGTAGGATTAGAAATTACCTTTTCTGTTATATCTTGAACTTAGGTTTGTGTGTCATTTAGCTCACCAGAATCAGTATGATATTATACACTATTGTTTCAACTACCAGAGAAGAAAACAACAGGGCAAGATTCCATATGTGGACCTGACACCACCATCCATGGAGAACACTCCACCAGTTCTGGCTGGTGTAGAAGTAGTCGAAGAGCAGCAGGAGAATACAGGGCAAGCTGTGGTGGATCCCCTACCTTTAAATGAGGATTGTAATCCATCAAACTTGTACAAATTAAAATTCTACGTAAGTAAAAGTAGAGAAGTATTTGTTATTGAATGTACTTAAGTATCTAAAGTCCAGTTATACTGCTCTGACTAAAGGTTATGTTAAAGTGGTCCAGTTATGCTGCTCTGACTAAAGGTTATGTTAAAGTGGTCCAGTTATGCTGCTCTGATTAAAGGTCATTGTTGCACTGTTCATATTTATGACACGGATGTCTAGCTACATACTTATTAGGTACCGTAAATCCTCAAATATAGGACGGGTCTTCTATTTACCTCAGCTGCAAAGATCACCAGGCCTTTATTAGAGAGGCTTATATAAGAGGCAGGCCTTCATTTCTAAAAATGACACTCATGGACATAATCCCTTCATTTTCAGACTTTTATTGCATTATTATTATTATTATTATATATATTTTTTTAATACGTACATTGTCTGTCTACATTTATTTAGACTAGCATTTGTATTTAAATATTGAGTGCAGTTGAGTAATTGTGGGATTAACGTAATTCACACACTGAAGTTGGAACTGTCTATACTAGGTTGCGGGGTCCGGGGACGATTTAGCGTGTGGTACCTACCTTCTCGACTTCCTCAGTCAAATCGAGCCCTGAACAATGAACATTGAGTGCCACAGAACACTGAACTATCCACACACAAGCACACATGAACACACACACGACACGCACGCTGTGCACGCTCACACACTAGCAGCCACTTAACACTTTAACATGAGCGGGCACACACGCATGCCGCACACACGCACACTTATGGCCAAAAGGAAAGGCCACTTTAAATTAGAATAACAGGAACAGTGTATTGCACTACCAAAGCTACCTAGCATGTCCTATATGCTCTGTAAATAACTATGTACAGATACCGAGATGTCACACCATGTTACCTGTTACCTGTTTATTGCACAATGTTGTTTTTTATTGGATTCTATTATATGTTGTACCACTGTATTGCACATCGTTGCGGGCAAGACCACCCGCATTTCATTGTATACTTGTATGCCGTGACAATTAAAACTCTTGACTTGACTTGACTTGATGACATGCAGGCAATAGCTTTAGCTAATGCTATCATAGCATCATGATCTGTAATGTGTCAACTGGACAACGCCAGCCTCTCCTGCCAACGCCATATAGATAGCGAACGTTAACGTTTGCAAACGAAGTCAACGTCATCCAGCTGACACCAGAGATCTAGATATTATGACGTTAGTTAGCGCTAAAGCGAATGCCAACCAGAGGGAAACGTTAATGTGTGGTCGTCAGTGTAGCGAGAGGCAGCACTTGATTTGCATTGGCAAGAGTTTATCTCATTCTATATCACGGCACGAAAAATAAAAATAAATACTTTTTTTGCGACCTTATATTGGAGACCGGCCTTTATTTGTCTGCATGCATCAAACCCTCGGCCATTATAAGAGGCCCATCCTTTAATCGAGTACCCTCCACTATTAGATTTACGGTATGTTATTAATGTACTTTTGTTGAGAGACTGCAGGAACAAAGACACACGTCTACACACGAACTTGGCGGGGCAGGGAGAGTTTATTGCACATGCGCAGAGGTTATATACACACATGTATGGATACCCGCAATGATCAAATGTGAGACTGTACATTACATTATGTTCAACAGTCATGTTAAAGTGGTACATGGTCCAGTTATACTGCTCTGATTAAAGGTTATGTTAAAGTGGTACGTGGTCCAGTTTTGCTGCTCTGATTAAAGGTTATGTTAAAGTGGTATGTGGTCCAGTTTTGCTGCTCTGATTAAAGGTTATGTTAAAGTGGTACATGGTCCAGTTTTGCTGCTCTGATTAAAGGGGCTATGCACTGCTATTCCTAGCACTATTTGGGCAACTTTACACAATTCCTGTTAGTCTATTGAAGACATTTGTAAGGTTTTTTTCAAAAAAATTCATTGTTTTATATTTCTAATCAAGTACTCAAAACCATCATTTTTCAGCCTCAAGAAATCAGGCTGTTATGGCCTGGCTCCGCCCATAAGCACTTTGAGTGACAGTCAGACCACAGTCTGCACTGGTAGAGGGAGGGAGGGAGGGGGGGGAAGAGAGAGAGAGAGAGAGAGAGAGAGAGAGAGAGAGAGAGAGAGAGAGAGAGAGAGAGAGAGAGAGAGAGAGAGAGAGGCAATGCCCCCTCTCTCCCTCTCGGCTCTCTCTTCCTTTCTCTCCCTCCAAAGCGCACGGCCCCGCAGCTCCACTCGCTGATGAGACGGGGCAGCTTGTGTGTTTTTTTTCTTTTCTTTCTTTCAATCTCCCGTGTGGCGCGCGGCCGGCAGGTACCCCCCCCCCCCCCAAGTGCCCCCTCTCTCTCCCTCCCTCCTTCTCTCTTCCTTTCTCTCCTTTCTCTCCCACTCGGCTCTCGCTGATGAGACGGGGCAGCTTGTGTGTTTTTTTTCTTTTCTTTCTTTCAATCTCCCGTGTGGCGCGCGGCCGGCAGGTACCCCCCCCCAAGTGCCCCCTCTCTCTCCCTCCCTCCTTCTCTCTTCCTTTCTCTCCTTTCTCTCCCACTCGGCTCTCGCTGATGAGACGGGGCAGCTTGTGTGTTTTTTTTCTTTTCTTTCTTTCAATCTCCCGTGTGGCGCGCGGCCGGCAGGTACCCCCCCCCCCAAGTGCCCCCTCTCTCTCCCTCCCTCCCTCTCTCTTCCTTTCTCTCCTTTCTCTCCCTCTCGGCTCTCTCTTCCTTTCTCTCCCTCTCGGCTCTCTCTTCCTTTCTCTCCCTCCAAAGCGCACGGCCCCGCAGCTCCACTCGCTGTCTAGTCTAGGTAGAATGGGGGCGGGCATTAGCTCCAACCACAGAGCCAATCGCATCACTGTGCGCTACCCACAGCCCGAATGACGTGACTCAGGCCTTCGAATCAAAATGACCCGATTTACTAGAGGACGAAAGGGGCTGGGCTGAATCGGAGCAATCCGCCAATATGGTATTTAGACCCTAAAACACATTGATACGAACTCCTATTACTATAATACAATGCTAGAGACTGAAAAATGACATTTATAATGCATAGCCCCTTTAAAGGTTATGTTAAAGTGGTATGTGGTCCAGTTATGCTGCTCTGATTAAAGGTTATGTTAAAGTGGTATGTGGTCCAGTTATGCTGCTCTGATTAAAGGTTATGTTAAAGTGGTACATGGTCCAGTTATGCTGCTCTGATTAAAGGTTATGTTAAAGTGGTACGTGGTCCAGTTATGCTGCTCTGACTAAAGGTTATGTTAAAGTGGTATGTGGTCCAGTTATGCTGCTCTGACTAAAGGTTATGTTAAAGTGGTATGTGGTCCAGTTATGCTGCTCTGATTAAAGGTTATGTTAAAGTGGTATGTGATCCAGTTATGCTGCTCTGACTAAAGGTTATGTTAAAGTGGTACATGGTGCAGTTATGCTGCTCTGATTAAAGGTTATGTTAAAGTGGTATGTGGTCCAGTTATGCTGCTCTGATTAAAGGTTATGTTAAAGTGGTATGTGGTCCAGTTATGCTGCTCTGATTACAGGATTGACAGGCTTCAAATGTTAAAGTATATAATGTTGCTACTCACAGAGACTGCATGAAGGACGTCGTCAATCTCCTGGATGCAGGACAGAGTCCACTGGGAGTCAGACCCAGTGGACTCTGTGGTCCCAGGAGCCTCTTCAAGCTGCTGCTGCTGCAGGGAGTCAGACCCAGTGGACTCTGTGGTCCCGTCAGCCTCTTCAAGCTGCTGCTGCTTCTGCTGGTCAGGGACCCAGTGGAGTCGGCCTGGCCGTGTGGCAATAAGAGGAACTTGAACTTGAACTTGAAGCTGATGCTGCTGCTGCAGGGAGCCAGACCCAGTGGACTCTGTGGTCCCAGGAGCCTCTTCAAGCTGCTGCTGCTGCTGTTCAGGGTCAAGCTGTACACCGACCCAGTGGTCATTCTGTTCACGGACCCAGTGGTTATGCTGGTCACGGACCCAGTGGACTCTGCCTGGCCGTGTGGCAATAAAAGGAACTTGAACTTGAACTTGACGCAGGGAGCCAGGCCGAGTCCACTGGGTCCGTTCAGGGTCAGGCCGAGTCCACTGGGTCCGTTCAGGGTCAGGCCGAGTCCACTGGGTCCATTCAGGGTCAGGCCGAGTCCACTGGGTCCATTCAGGGTCAGGCCGAGTCCACTGGGTCCGTTCAGGGTCAGGCCGAGTCCACTGGGTCCGTTCAGGGTCAGGCCGAGTCCACTGGGTCCGTTCAGGGTCAGGCCGAGTCCACTGGGTCCGTTCAGGGTCAGGCCGAGTCCACTGGGTCCGTTCAGGGTCAGGCCGAGTCCACTGGGTCCGTTCAGGGTCAGGCCGAGTCCACTGGGTCCGTTCAGGGTCAGGCCGAGTCCACTGGGTCCGTTCAGGGTCAGGCCGAGTCCACTGGGTCCGTTCAGGGTCAGGCCGAGTCCACTGGGTCCGTTCAGGGTCATGCTGTTCACGGACCCAGTGCTTATGCTGGTCACGGACCCAGTGGACTCGGCCTGGCCGTGTGGCAATAACTTGAACTTGAAGCTGAACTTGAAGCTGATGCTGCTGCTGCAGGGAGTCCAGATGGCTGAGTATGGGATGAAGGTCAAGCTGGCTCATTATGGGATGACGGTCTCCAAGCTGTTAAGGAAACAACCAAAAGCAAAATAATTTATCTGACACCACCTGACACCACCGTCCATGGAGAACACTCCACCAGTTCTGGCTGGTGTAGAAGTAGTCGAAGAGCAGCAGGAGAATACAGGGCAAGCTGTGGTGGATCCCCTACCTTTAAATGAGGATTGTAATCCATCAAACTTGTAAAAATTTTAATTCTACGTAAGTAAAAGTAGAAAATGATTTGTTATTGAATGTACTTAAGTATCTAAAGTCCAGTTATACTGCTCTGACTAAAGGTTATGTTAAAGTGGTCCAGTTATGCTGCTCTGACTAAAGGTTATGTTAAAGTGGTACATGGTCCAGTTATGCTACTCTGACTAAAGGTTATGTTAAAGTCAAGTCAAGTCAGTTTTATTTATATAGCACATTTACAAATGACTAACAGCCAAACCAAAGTGCTTCACAACATGGTAAAAACACATACAATGCAATAAAAATACACTAGAATTACAAAAAAGGTAGAGTACAGTACATATAAGAAAGCAAGGGCAAAGTGCAATAAAAGACACAAGAAAATTAAATAAAAAGTGCAGAGTGACAGTGGACGTCATGTATAGATGCTGGGCTAGCTCTGGTCAAAGGCCAGGGAGAAGAGGTGTGTTTTGAGCAAGGATTTAAAAACCTCTAGGCTCTGGGCAGATCTTATGTGGGGGGGGGGGGGGGGGGGGGGCTGTTCCAGAGTCTGGGGGCAGCAGCAGCAAAGACTCTATCTCCCCTGGTTTTAAGCCTGGTCCTAGGCACCTCCAGCAGCAGCTGGTCAGCAGACCTTAGGGCTCTGGATGGGGTGGGGTGATGTAGGAGCTCAGCTAGGTACAGTGGAGCCAGCCCGTGTAGTGCTTTAAAAACAGTCAGTAAAAGTTTAAAATCAATACGGAAACGGCCAGTGGAGAGAAGTGTAATGTGGTCACGTTTCCTGATACCGGAAAGCAGGCGGGCAGCCGCATTTTGTACCAGTTGCAGGCGACGGAGCAGTAACTGGTCAATGCCGACATACAACGCATTGCAGTAATCCAGCCGGGTCGAGATAAAGGCATGGATCACCCTCTCCAGATCCTTCTGGGAGAGGTATGGTTTGGTCTTGGCCAGGAGTCTGAGGTGAAAAAAGCTAGTTTTGACCACCGAACTAACCTGCTTATCAAATTTAAAATTTCTGTCGAAGATTACTCCGAGGTTTCTGACAGAGCGGATATTTGAGCCCAGGGGGCCTAGGGCAATGGCTGTAGGGTCAGGTGAATCATTACTAAATCAAATTATCTCTGTTTTGCGCTCGTTTAAGTTGAGAAAGTTTGCACTCATCCATAATTTAATATCAGCCAGGCAATCTAACAGTGGTTGTAATGTGACCTTGCCTTTTGCTTGTAGGGGTAAACAGATCTGCACATCGTCGGCAAAGCAATGGAAGGACATGTTATGCTTTGCAATGATTGAGCCTAAGGGCAACATATAGAATAAAAAGAGGATGGGGCCCAGTATCGACCCCTGGGGCACCCCACAGGTAAGTGGGGCTGCTGAAGAGAAGAATTCTCCAAGCTGGACTGAGACGCTCCGGTCAGTCAGGTAGGACTTAAACCAGCTTAGGGCGACGCCTGTGATGCCAACATGTGGTACATGGTCCAGTTATGCTGCTCTGACTAAAGGTTATGTTAAAGTGGTATGTAGTCCAGTTATGCTGCTCTGATTAAAGGTCATGATAAAGTGGTGTGTGGTCCAGTTATGCTGCTCTGATTAAAGGTCATGATAAAGTGGTGTGTGGTCCAGTTATGCTGCTCTGATTAAAGGTTATGTTAAAGTAGTATGTGGTCCAGTTATGCTGCTCTGATTACAGGGTTGACAGGCTTCAAATGTTAAAGTATATAATCTAATACTCACAAAGGAGACTGCATGAAGGTTGTCGTCCATCTCCTGGCTGCAGGACACAGAGTTGGCCATCTGGGAGCCAGACCCAGTGGACTCTGTGGTCCCAGGAGCCTCTTCAAGCTGCCGCTGCTGCTGCAGGGAGTCAGACCCAGTGGACTCTGTGGTCCCATGAGCCTCTTCAAGCTGCTGCTGCTGCTGCAGGGAGTCAGACCCAGTGGACTCTGTGGTCCCATGAGCCTCTTCAAGCTGCTGCTGCTGCTGCAGGGAGCCAGTCCCAGTGGACTCTGTGGTCCCATGAGCCTCTTCAAGCTGCTGCTGCTGCTGCAGGGAGCCAGTCCCAGTGGACTCTGTGGTCCCATGAGCCTCTTCCAGCTGCTGCTGCCGCTCTTCAGGGTCAAGCTGTACACGGACCCAGTGGTCCTGCTTTACACGGAGCCAGTGGACTCGGCCTGGCCGTGTGGCAATAAAAGGAACTTGAACTTGAAGCCGCTGCTGCTGTTGCAGGGAGTCAGACCCAGTGGACTCTGTGGTCCTGTGAGCCTCTTCAGAGTCAAGCTGTGTCTCAGACTCCAGATGGCTCATTATGGAATGAAGGTCGTCTCCAAGCTGTTAAGGAAACAACCAAAAGCAAAAGAATGTTAAAATCATGTTATTGACGATTTCATCCAGACAGATATTTGTTCATATAGGACTCTTCAGGTTCAAGCTGTGTCTCTTCACCAGGTGACATGTTGTTCCCCTCACAGCTCACACTGGAGAGAACAGATTTATAGTGAGGAATGTAGGGGAAAGGTAGGTCTATAGACCAAACTATAGGTCTAACTAACTAACTATAGAACTATACAGAGACTAAAGTGTCTCTTGACAACAACTCACGATTTAACTTTCTTTAGTCACTTATCCCTAATGCAGGCTATGGGGCAAAGGTCCCTTATTCCAAGGTCAAAGACACCAGAAGCAACCATTGTATCACTCCTATTGGATAAGATCAGATCTATTAGAGTTGACTTCAAATCACTTTAAATTAGGCCTGGTAGGCCTACTCAGTAATCAGTTGGGTTAGGTTGAGATTACCACACACCTCTGTCCAATAATCAGACACATCAACCAATTTAGATTAAAATCACCCAAGATTTCTCAAATTTACTATATTGAGAAATACAATCTGCCAATTTATCAAAAGCTCCAGATTCAGCAGAGGTGGTATATAAATCACAATCACAACTGAATTACTAGGCCATAAATCTACCTTCAAAGCAATACTGTATACGCTCACACACTAACAGTTGCTTTAGCACGAACACACACACACACATGCTGCACACGCTCACACTCAACGGTCACTTTACACAATGAAAAGAACGGGAGTGGTTCTTGTATAGTAAATGGAGTAATATATATACTGGAGTGGATATAGCAAGATAGCATAAGGATATATAGTATAACTGTATATTGTATAGTATAGTATTGTATAGTAGTGTACATAAGACCCAGTGCCTCATCCGTAGCTAACACTGTATTGCACTATCGCAGGACCTTAGCATGTCTTTTACCATGCATTTTTTTTTACTTTATGTACATTATACCATATCAATACCATGTCTTATTCTTATTACTTGTATTATTGCACAATCGCTGCGGGCATGACCACCCGCATTTCACTGTGCCGGGGCAAATAAAACTCTTGACTTGACTTGAATACATTCAAAACCTATAGGTAACATCATTGCAGTATATCTTTCTCTGGTGTATTTCAAACTGTCATGTTAGTAGGATTAGAAATGACCTTTTCGGTTATATCTTGAACTTGGGTTTGTCTGTCATTTAGCCCACCAGAATCAGTATGATATTATACACTATTGTTTCAGCTACCAGAGAAGAAAACAACAGGGCAAGATTCCATATGTGGACCTGAGAACTGTTGGAGAACACTCCACCAGTTCTGGCTGGTGTAGAAGTAGTCGAAGAGCAGCAGGAGAATACAGGGCAAGCTGTGGTGGATCCCCTACCTTTAAATGAGGATTGTAATCCATCAAACTTTAAAATTAAAATTCTACGTAAGTAAAAGTAGAGAAGTTTGTTATTGGATGTACTTAAGACAGTATCTAAAGTCCAGTTATACTGCTATGACTAAAGGTTATGTTAAAGTGGTCCAGTTATGCTGCTCTGACTAAAGGTTATGTTAAAGTGGTACATGGTCAAGTTATGCTGCTCTGACTAAAGGTTATGTTAAAGTGGTACATGGTCCAGTTATGCTGCTCTGATTATAGGTTATGTTAAAGTGGTATGTGATCCAGTTATGCTGCTCTGACTAAAGGTTACAGTATGTTAAAGTGGTACAATAATATTATGGTAAGGCTGTCCCCGAAGCCTGTTTTTGGGATTCAAACTTCGTCACAGTTATTCGAACGGACGTTCGAACCTTCGTTTTAAATAAAAAAATGTAAATAAAAAATAAAAGAAAGTTTTTAAAAAAAGTTTGGAAAGATGTGACCCAACAATTATCAAAACTCGTATCTTGGAATATACCTGTACACCCCTCTGTATTACTATTGAATGATGTTTTTGAGTTTGCAGTAAATCCACAGCTAAAGAGATTGGTTTTATCGGGTATCACAGTAGCTAAAAAGCTGATCGCATCACGCTGGTTTCAACCGGAAAAAATGTGCCGGAAAGTTTGGTTTCTTACATATCTCGATGTGATTTATCAAGAAATATCTACAGCAAGAATTCTGGGTCTCAATGAATCCAAAATGTCAATGTGGTTAGAAGTGGCGGAGAGAATAAAAGCTAGCTTATAATGGTAGTGTCTGGTTAGGAGCGAGGGATAATGGAGGTACTATCCAAAGAGGGGTCCGGGAGGGGGGTTTCGAGCTGGAGCATATGTGTGTAGGTTTTTAGATAACAGGTATTAGGGGTATATCCTGTATAAGACATTGGTATAAATGGTAATTGCGTTGGATATACACTGTATATTAATGCTTGTGTATCTTATCGTGTGTTGTCATGTTTGTTTATATGTGTGTTTAAAAAATAATTAAAAAAAGAAGAAAAAAAAAACGTTTTTTATATATATATCCTGAAACTAAATCCTCAATTTGAATAAAGTGATTCAAACTTCGTCAGGGTTTTTCGAATGGACGTTCGAACCTCCGTTTTTAATTAAAAAAAATTAAATAGAAAAAAATATTAAATTTCTTTTTTTTATAAATACATTTTCTTTTTGTCCCCGAAGCCTGTTTTTGGGATTCAAACTTCGTATTCAAATTTTTTTTATACATTTTTCTTACTAAATCCTCAATTTGAATAAAGTGATTAATCTGATTAAACAAGTCTTTTTTCTTCTTTCCAGCCCCCTGTCAACTGTCAAATTATGTCAACTGTCAACCTGAATTAACATTCAGCATTCAATATTGTCTGATTCAATATTAAAGGGGAACTATTTTACTATTTCTTTCACTATTTGGGCAATTTTACACAATTCCTGTGAGTTAAAAAAAAATCATTGTTTTGTATTTTTAATCAAGTACTCAAAAACAGCATTTGTCTACCTCAAAATTTTAAGCCGTTTTGAGGCTGGGCTCCACCCATGCTCGGAATGCGATTTAAGAGAGAGAGAGAGAGAGAGAGAGAGAGAGAGAGAGAGAGAGAGAGAGAGAGAGAGAGAGAGAGAGAGAGAGAGAGAGAGAGAGAGACATTGACACGCAGGGACCAAGCGGTCTCTCTTAATGAGTAATACAGGTGGCTGGCCGTTGGCTAGATGCAAAGCTGGCAGTTGGCAGTTGGCTACAAGATGGGGCGGGCGTTATTATACAGATGAGAAACCTCTGACGTCACAGATACGCTAAATTGCAGATGACTCACTTGAGTGAGGGACAATATTGTGAGATGAGAATTGGAAGAATGCGCAAAAAAAATATTAGACATAGATCCTATTAATATAAGTCCACATAGCTAGAAAATAATGCTAAACACTGGAAAATGCCATTTATAAGATAGTTCCCCTTTAACATTCAGTATTCAAGTAGAACAGCTAGCTAGCCGTTGTGGACACTCACCTTTCCACAGCAAAACATACCTGTCAACCATCCCGTTTTTCCCGGGATTGTACTGTATTTCAACCTTCCGTCATTCCGTTAAAATATTTTCCCGTATTTTCCGTTTTTTTTTTTATTTAAATTTGGTGCAGTGTAGATTAGAACGTTAGTGCCTCAAATAGATTCGCTATCAGCTCTATCTTTAATCTTTCAAAATGTTCAGTTGCTATCGCTATCAGCTCTATCTTACATTTTTCAAAATGTGCAGTTGCTATTGCATGCACTCATCTGTGTTTCACTACACACATGAGTGCATGCTTACCAACTGTCCGTCTGCAACACTACTATCACCGACATCTAAAGGGAGATCCCCCCTTGAATGGCCCTTCTAAGGTTTCTCTCCTCCACACTGCCTGTGGAGCATTTTTCCCCTATTGTTAGGTTTTACTGAGTTTTTCCTTACCTTCGCGTGGGGTATGTCTGGGAGTGCTTGCATTCATTCATTTATTTGCATTTATTTTAAATTTGTTGGACCTTATGGTGTTCTTGTTTTGTTCTTGACTTATTGTTATGTTTCTTCTTGACTTGTTTAAAGAAGACGTGTCCGGCCCATGGGGACATTAACGTGTGTCGTCGGGCCTTACAAATAAATTTGATTTGATTTGACTTGATTTGAAGTCAGACCGGAAGACGGTTGCGACCCGAAGAAGAAGAAGAACAGCGACCGGATAAAGGAGTGGTTTAGCACACAATGTATTACATTCGACAACTACCTACCTACAAAAAACCGGCAATGTGCATGGGGTTGTTCCCGGCGAGATGACTCTCGGCCGTGGTTTCTCAGTGTATAATGTATGGTGCTCTCCCTCAACATGCGAGTAGGGTGAGACAACACCATTCTTTAGTCCAAATAATACCCTACTTTATACTATTATTGTCATTCGTTTAATGTAAAGTCAGTCTTACATTGACACTGCTTTATGGGTGCATTTACCCATAATCCATTGCTGTATTAGACCCATGTGCCAGTATAAAATTAAATTACGTGACATCACAAATGTTCTAGAATGTTTGATTATGACATCATACTGTGACATCACAAATGTTCTAGAATGTTCTATTATGACATAATTTATATAATATTTTTTATTAAAAGAAAATCTATTTTTTTTTATCCTCAAACTAAATCCTTAATTTGAATAAAGTGATTCAAACTTCGTCAGGGTTTTTCGAACGAACATTCGAACCTTCGTTTTTAATTAAAAAATGTAAATAAAATAAAATATTAAAATGTAAAATAAATTTTATTTATTAATCTCTTTTTTTATATCCTCAAACTAAATCCTCAATTTGAATAAAGTGATTAATCTGATTAAATTAGTCTTTTTTTCTTTTATTAAATAAACTTTCCAGCCCCCTGTCAACTGTCAAATGATGTCAACTGTCAACCTGAATTAACATTCAGTATTCAATATTGTCTGATTCACATCAGTCCTGTATTAGCTAACCTACTGTTCCCTGGACCTTTTTCCCTGTCTCCTCACTTCACCAGCCCCCACCCTTGCGAGAACTTTTCCCTGTGTCCTACTCTCTTCACCAGCCCCCACCCTTGGACATTCTGTTCCTCTACCTTCACGCACCTGTTGGGAGTTTGCAATCTGCTCGGCAGAGTACTTAGGTTGCAGGCTCCCCTCCAGTCCTTGTCGGGTCATTCTGTATCTGTATCTGTGTTCACTCTGTGTTCATGGAGTTCTGTACGTTACCATCCTGTACATTACCATCACTGGCCGCGTCTCCGGCGTGAGACGACGTGCCAGCCATCACCACCTGTCGCTGTTTGCCTGGAGTGGGACACCGTCTTCGCTCTCTAATTCTCTACGGGAGGTTTTCCATTGTTCCCAATCCAGACGTCAAGCCGGCGCGTCATCGCTCCCTATTTTCCACGGGAGGATGGCGTCTCTTCGCCCCGGTCCCCTGGGACCCCTGTGTTCTGCGCTGCCCGTCTGCAGCATCCGAGGAGGATCTCCGTGCCAAGCCTGGAGTGGTGTTCCCACTCCAGACGTCAAGACGGCGCGCATCGCTCCCTATTTCCACGGGAGGATGGCGTCTCTTCGCCCCGGTCCCCTGGGACCTCTTTGTTCTGCGCTGCCCGTCTGCAGCATCCGAGGAGGATCTCCGTGCCCAGGCCTCCGCCGTCGGGCCCCTGTCCCCGTGCCAGGCCCCCGCTGTCGGGCCCCTGTCCCCGTGCCAGGCCCCCGCCGTCGGGCCCCTGTCCCCGTGCCAGGCCTCCGCCGTCGGGCCCCTGTCCCCGTGCCAGGCCTCCGCCGTCGGGCCCCTGTTCCCGTGCCAGGCCTCCGCCGTCGGAACCCTGTCCTCATCCCTGTAAGCAGCTCTGGCCCTCGCCCTGTCCAAGGCCTTAACCCTGTTCTCTGTCCCTGTCTCCAGCCCGCCTCTCCGGGCCACTGTCCCTGTCCCCCTCTCCAGTGCCCCTGGTCCTGGCCCTGACACTTAGCCCTGGTCCTTAGCCCTGGCCCTTAGCCTTAGTCCCTTAGCCTGTTCGCCTCTTAAAGGCACAGTGCCGCATTTTCCATAATTCCTTGACTCTAGTGTTTTTGTGTTTTCCCTTAAAGGGACTGTGCCGCTTTTTGTTCTATAATAAATATTTGCCCTGTTTTGGCTTACTCTCATACCTGTCTTGTGTTGTGCGATTGGGGTCGGTTACAAACCATAACAGTACGACCCGAACAGTCGACGACCCCAGCCAGCACAGACAGTGTATGTGAGTTAGCCCCTGTTAGTTCCCTCTAGTTCCCTCTAACCCACTCTAGCTCCCTCTAGTTCCCCTGTTAGTTCCCCTGTTAGCTCCCCTGTTAGCCTCGTTAGCTCCCCTGTTAGCTACCCTGTTCCCCACAGCTAGAACTGTCCTTCCAGCTAGCTTGTTCTCCTTTGCTAGTCCAGCCCTGTCTGCTAGCCTAGCTCCGGCAGCTAGCGCAGCCTCTATGCTAATGTAGCAGTACAGCTAGCATAGGCCCTGTAGCTAGCAATGCTCTGGCAGCTACCCTGTCCCTCTGCTAGCCCCACTTTAGGTGTAGCTTCCCCTGCTAGCATGGCCCATTTTTTTTGTTTGTTGCCTTGTCTTGTCCCCTGCCCCGCTGTCTGATTTTTTTGGTCGCCCGGTGGCTCCCGTGGAGGGGGAGGTACTGTAAGGAATCGCCTGTTCCCTGGACCTTTTTCCCTGTCTCCTCACTTCACCAGCCCCCACCCTTGCGAGAACTTTTCCCTGTGTCCTACTCTGTTCACCAGCCCCCACCCTTGGACATTCTGTTCCTCTACCTTCACGCACCTGTTGGGAGTTTGCAATCTGCTCGGCAGAGTACTTAGGTTGCAGGCTCCCCTTCAGTCCTTGTCGGGTCGTTCTGTATCTGTATCTGTGTACACTATAATAAATATTTGCCCTGTTTTGGCTTACTCTCATACCTGTCTTGTGTTGTGCGATTGGGGTCGTTTACAAACCATAACACCTACACTGGCTTCCGGTAACATTTAGAATTGATTTCAAGGTCCTCCTCCTTATATACAAAGCACTAAATGGAACAGGACCAAGCTACAGTACATTGCAAATTCTCTAGTCAACTATGTGCCTCCTAGAACATTGCGATCATCTACTACTGGTCTATTGAAGGTTCCAAGCCACAGTCTAAGGAAAATCGGGGATGCAGCCTTTGCAAACTATGCACCAAAGTTATGGAACACACTACCTATGGACATTAGGTGTGAGGTTTTGCCCGCTGCTCACTACCTTTTCTCTGTTTCTTTAAGCCTATACTGTTTAACAGGGGAGACTGTCAGCTTTAATACTGTCTGATATGGCTTGCCTTAAAATGTGCATTGTGGTGTCGGGCAGAAGAGAAGACTGTCATGTTTTGAACTATGGATACCGAACAAAGGTTTGGGATGGCTTTGAACTGTTGAAACAGTAATTCAGAACAGTTTTACCATTGTACGACTTTGAACTGTTGAACGGTAATCCAGAACTATTTTATTGCACTGTAAAATATATATATTTTTTAATCTATTCTATTCTACAATTTTATTGTACTGTACTATTGCACTATTTTTGTCTATTTTATCTTGCTCCTTTTATTATTGTCTATTTAAAACTGAATCAAACCATAAACTAGGTGGCCTGTTGGGATGTTAGATCCTAATGTGAAAAACTGTGATTGCACTTTATGTGTTCATTTTATGCCTGTCTTTTTTCTGTTGTGAAGCATTTTGAGCTGCAGGCTCTGTATGAAAGGTGCTATACAAATAAAGTTTATTATTATTATTATTAGCAACATTCAGTATTCAAGTAGAACAGCTAGCTAGCCGTTGTGGACACTCACCTTTCCACAGCAAAACGGTAGGCAGGCACCTTGGTTGAGAAATGCAGGCTTCAATCTATGTTGTTTAGTCTATCTGATCAGTCCTGTTTCAAGGTGCACATTGAGATTTTCGGAGAGAATTGTTGAATAGATACACAAATGTTCTAGGAATGTTTGATTATGACATCATACTGTGACATCACAAATGTTCTAGAATGTTCTATTATGACATCATACTGTGACATCACAACGGAACATAAAAACAGATAAACCAGAATACTACATGTGTGGATGAAACCACCAGTAAGTGTTGAAACAAAGACAGATTTAATGTATCGCATAATTTCAATGTGGAATTAAGGAATATCAAAATAAAAGCACACGTTGTTGAACTTGATCATGCATATTTATTAGAATATTTTATTACAGCACTGTTATCAATACACATTTATAAAACAAGGCATATTTAGCCAGAATATGTTGCCAGAACATTATTATTATTAAAACTATTATTATTTTATTTTACTTTCCAATGCGCCTGTCACCTACCCGTGACCCCAATTTGAGTCGCGACGCGTAGTTTGAGAACCCCTGAGTCAATTATGTCGTGTCACTGCGCTGTATTGAATAATTCCTGGGTTCACACGTTCCAACTCAGTAACTCCTGAACCAAATGGATTCACACAGTTTTGTAGCAATAACATGAAATGTCAACATTTTGAAACATCCGCGGGAACATCCGTCTGTTTCACCATTAACTGCTGGTTTTGAGCAGATACTCCAGAGAAATGAAACCGTCTCGTCACATCCCCAGGTTTTCTCACTTGCTTTAAATGTAAAATTCTATTCTAATTAATTCTATTCATTTTATGTGCATGTTAATACAGCTATAATGGCAAAAATTATAAAATACAATGTTCACAAGAAGAAGAAAATCATAAACTTGCATACTTCTAACGGCACAGATGAGAAACCACTGAAATGACTGCTATCAAAATCTATTGAACATTCATTTTCAGTAGCCTGTCTGTTGGCACAGAGGCTGTTGTTGGTCCCTGAAGATCCACTCCACTGATTAACCCTTTTTTTTGTCTTGTGACCCTGTTTGTCTTCACTCAGAACCAGGCCAGAACTCTGACCATGGGGCCCTGCTACACTACAGTTGCAAGTATTTCATACCAACTTAATGTCCTGGAGATGAACAAACAACTGAGTAACACTGTTCATTTACTAGAGATGGACAAACAACTCAGTAACTGTTAATTTACTAGATAGACAAAGAACTCAGTAACTGTTAATTTACTAGATGGACAAAGAACTCAGTAACTGTTAATTTACTAGAGATGGACAAACACCTCAGTATCTGAAACTAAACTGGATTCATCAATAACAGACCCGGAAATAGAATTGGAGGACTATTCAATAGTCCGTAATGACAGGAATAGGCATGGAGGTGGTGTCTGTATGTACATTCATAAAGACACCAAATTCATTAACCGTACGGACCTAGATCATGAGGCTATTGAAACTGTTTTTGTAGAAATTCTATTTGAAAGGGCTAAATCTGTTCTAGTCGGCACAATTTACAGACCGCCAGACCAAAATGGCTTTTATGATGTGTTGGATGTGTGCTTAGCTGGAGCTGAGGATGCAGAAAAGATTCTTATTGGGGATTGGAACACGGATATGCAACAAAAAGATGCACCGTCTTCAAATAGGTTTTGTGATCTGCACGGCCTCAGCCAGCTAATCACCCAACCCACACGTGTATGTGAGTCAACTCAGACTACCATTGACCTCATCCTGACCTCGGACAAGTCCAAGATCTCCTATAAAGGGGTTATAGCATGCGGGTTAAGTGATCATTATATGATATTCTGTACCCGCAAAAAGCTGAAACAAAAGGCTGGCTGTCACAAAACAGTCACATCTAGAGACCTCAAAACCTATTCTAGAGAGGCCTTTAACCTTGAACTGGAGAGCCTGGACTGGTCAGATGAACTCAATGGTACACTGGTTGAAGAAACATGGCTTGGTTTCAAAACCAAATTTTCAACAATACTAAACAACATGGCCCCCCTAAGAACCACCAGGGTAAAAAATCGCGCTGAGCCGTGGATGCACACTGAAATACTGACCGCTATGGAAACCAGAGACAAAAAATGCTCTGAGTTTTGTAAAAGTCAGTCAAAGCTTACCAAAAGCAAGAGCAGTGAACTCCAAGCCCACGTGACTGAATTCAAACTGGAAAGAAACAGACTAAGAAATGACGTAAACTCCATGATCAAAACTGCAAAAAAAAATGTCATCAATGACAAAACTGAGGAAAACAAAAACAAAGCATGTGAACTTTGGAAATTACTCAATAATCAACTAGGCTGCAGTAAAAAACTTAAAACCAGATTCTCAAACATAAACATAAAGACGGACAACACGCTCATCACAGACAAGCTGGATGTAGCCAATTACTTAAACATTTTCTTCACAAACATAGCCACAACACTGGTAAACAAACTACCCTCCCACTCAGGGCATTATGGGGTAGAACACATAGTAGCATACTACAAGAACCTAGGGGTCCACAAAGATGACTTCAAACTGGAAATGGTAACAACAGATGAGGTACTCAATAAACTGAGCGCCCTCCAACCGAACAAGGCCACTGGCCATGACAACATCCCCTCCAAATTCCTCAGAGACTCAGCAGCCGCCATCACCCCAGTCATCACACACATAATAAACCTCTCCATAAAACAGGGACACGTCCCCAAGGACTTCAAAATTGCGAGATTAACACCCCTGCACAAAAAGGGCAGTAAATTAGACCCAGGCAACTACCGCCCTGTTTCTATCCTTACCTCCATCTTGAAAGTCATGGAAAAAATTGTATACGAACAGGTCGAAAAGTACCTCGCGAAAAAATATCTAATCTACGAATTCCAATCTGGCTTCAGAACATCCCACTCCACTGACACATGCCTTCTCTATTTAAACGCCCACATCAAACAAGAGGTGGACGCGGGCAAATACTGCGGCATGGTCATGCTGGACCTACAAAAGGCCTTCGACACTGTCAATCACACCATTCTGTTTGACAAGCTAAAAGCAATTGGTTTTGATAGTCTATCAGTGAGCTGGATGCAATCCTACCTGGAGGGGAGAGAACAGATGGTGGAGGTAAACGGTACCCTATCCCCCCCCCCCCCACAGTGAACTGTGGTGTTCCACAAGGAAGCATACTAGGATGGCTTAGAGTAGACGACAGACAGAGTACAGCAACTTGCAATGGGCCTGGTCTACAAGATACACTACACGACCAAGGTACCCATGTACATGTCAAAATACTTCCCAAAGGTCAGTGAATACCACGATCACAACACCAGAGGGAGCTCCACAAATCATGTTAAACCCAGATTCGGCTCAAACAAGGGACTAAACACGTTTCGCAATTATGCCACATCAATGTGGAATGCCCTACCCAAAGCTGTAAAGGAATGTGAATCACTACCCACTTTCAAAAACACTCTCAAAGAACACCTACGGGAGACTGCAATTCGAAACTGGCCCCTGTAAATGCCCTAACCCAACACCCAATCTTAGGGGTGGGTGCTATAGCAGAAGACATTACACTGGTAGAAATGTGTGCTAAAGGTATAATTGTCCTCATATAATTTCTTCTGGCAGGGAACACAGAGAACTGCTGACCATTAGCTTTTTACTTGACGCCAAGCACGTCTCTTATTGACTGCTGTTACATTCACTGCCAAGTTAAAACGACGGCACAGGTTCTGTGAGGCAGCACATGTGCCAACAGTCGATAAAGCACGGCATCTGTAATCTGCAGGAGATTGGGATTGTTTGTGTCCTTGGTATGACATCACAAAGGGTAATACTTGTGATTGGCTTGTTTAATCTGAAGGCCCCTTGTCAGGTTACAAAACAGCCAGGCGGTTTCTTCCCCACACATAGAAAGAACAGAGTTATCCACACCAAGAGCTACTGTGTCTGATACTAGTAAGTAACGTTTTATACATGTTAATCTGAACAAGAACATGCATAAATTTACAGTAGTTTATTATCGTGATCTAACTGGGTTCTTTTGATGTGATGTATATGATATGATGAATCAAGGACCATCACCCTCTCATTCAGTATGACTTTTAATCCTAATTTAGTGTTTTCTTGAATTCATATTACTGTGGTTATTATTCTTTACACACCAGCAGATTTCTGATGAAGACCTAAATGTATTTTTTTGAATCCGACAGAGATGGCAGCTCGCTGGGCAGTTCTTGCACTAGTGGTGGTCAGCTGTGTGTTGGGGGTCCATTCATGGCGCTCAGATGAAGTATCTGCAGCCAACTTTGCCGTTGAATTCCACAACCTCCAGAGCAAGAGTGCCTATGCTTATAAAGTCGTCAGCATCGTGTCCAATTCTGACCAGGTTTGTAGTGAAATGCTCTCCAAAGCAACAGCTAAAAGTCCAGTATGTCCTGGGACTGTCACTCAGCTGTTACTTTAAATATATTTGTCTATTTTCCTAGTTATTTGAGTTATTTCATTCATGGCTGAGCAGCAAAGATTTAAATGTTGTATATCTCCTTCTCCTCCTTCTTCTTCTTCTTCTTCTTCTTCTTCTTCTTCTTCTTCTTCTTCTTCTTCTTCTTCTTCTTCTTCTTCTTCTTCTTCTTCTTCTTCTATTGTACCTGGCGTCTCCATTGAGTCGTTGTTCATCCGCTATCTGTGTAACACAATGAACGTATCGATACAGAAGGGTTTATAAATTGTACACACGCAGTATATATGATGAGAAAGGAACGTGACCTAACAGCGCTTTGGTTTCTGTCGTGTAGATGGTGCCTCCAGCTCGGGTCAAGTACACCATGACAGTTAAAGTGGGACTGACGGCCTGTAAGAATGAGCCCCACCTGAACCTGGAGTCATGTGCCCTCCAGACGTCACAGCCCAAGGTAAGCGGTACAAGTTGTGAACTTTACTTTGAATACCAATGAGAGACATACTTTCTCTTTTGTAAGAAAGTGCTTTAATTAGTGCTGCTGAATTGCTATCATTTGCAATGCATACCTTATCATTTAGTTAAACCCCTTACATTGACCACAACATCAAACTACATCTTACTATTTTAAACATCAGAGTATAGCTCTCTCACTGGGCAGCATGTAATTAGTGGTTCTAAGCCACAGTACAGCAGGGTGCTATGAGCACATGTAGGTTACAGGGACCCGCCTACATATTTCAGTTTGATATTCAAGCTGATAGGAGAGTATCATTTAAAAGTGCTATAAGAGGTGCTTTCTTTGTTAAAATAAGTGGTCTACATGTTAAACATTACTACAGCCACCACTGGTATACTGTGTAGTGTTTGGTCAGTAACATGGGTCTCCCAGTCCCTCCACTCTGCAGTAAACACAAAATACATCTTCTGGTATCCCGTTCTCACTTAATCCAATCAGGAGAGAGAACACCTACATAACATAAATGGCAAAAATAAGAAATAAAAACAAATATGTGCTTGAAACAAGTCAAATAATCTGCCAGCGAATTTGCCTTGGCAGGGTTTCTTGAAATAAGTAAAACTATCTAGGGTTCTCTCTCCTGATTGGATGAAGTGAGAACGGGATACCGGGAAATGTATTTTGTGTTTACTGCAGTGCAGAGTGGAGGGACTGGGAGACCCATGTTACTGACCAAACACTATATATCAGTGATGGCTGTCGGAATGTAGAGATATTTAAAAAATATCTTTAAATGCCCAGAAGAAGAGGTAGGCATTCACCACATACCTGTAACCTGCATGTATAACTTTATACATTAAAAAGTAAGAAGTAAGAAGCATTTGACTTGTATATTTAATTTTTATTATCTGACCTTGTAACTTCTTTTAGATACCTTCTTTTGATGTTTGTTAAACACATTGTATTGCAACTCAACATGAAATGTGCTATATAAATAAAGCTTCATTCATTGATTGATTGATTGATTTATTGATTGATTTATTGATTGATTTATTGATTGATTAATTTACATATCCTCAATCACACAATTTTTATATTTATATTAGAGACATGCAGCGTGATAGTAATGCTTCTGATCGTGTATAATCTACATACAGTATATCTGACGTCTCTTCTGATCGTGTATAATCTACATACAGTATATCTGATGTCTCTTCTTTCTTTTCAGACTATGACCTGTGATTTTGTTGTCCTGACTATCCCCCACGCCTCATTCCACACTCAAGACTACCTGTTGAAGGATAATTGTCACTGATGACATCACAAGCACCTGGTGTCACACTTTGCTTCCACATTAGTATTTCACTCTGATGAAATGTGCTTTGTTTAAATGGATGTGCCTAAAATAAATCAAAGTATTAAAAAAAATCAAGTTATCCTGGCTCTTTAATGAGTGCCATTTGCTTTTTCTCTCTTTTGTTTTATGATTATTAAATAGTTTCCCCAGATCTCTGCAGTTATGTATTGGCCAGATGGTGGCAGTAATGCACCTTAAAAGCTGCTATCAGACTCTTTTCAAACCAGACACAAAGCAAATAATTAGTATGGTATGGCTATTGTCATGGAATCTCTCTCTCTCTCTCTCTCTCTCTCTCTCTCTCTCTCTCTCCTCTCTCTCTCTCTCTCTCTCTCTCTCTCTCTCTCTCTCTCTCTCTGCCTCTCTCTCTCTCTCCCTCTCTATCTCTGCCCCCCATCTCTCTCTGCCCCCCATCTCTCTCTGCCCCCCTCTCTCTGCCCCTCTCTCCCTCTCTCTTTCTCTCTCTCTATATATATATATATATCTCCCTCTCCCTATGTATCTATCCCCCCTCTCTATCTCTCTCACTCTCTCTGTGTGTCTCTCTCTCTTCCCCCTCTCTCTCCCTTTCTCTCCCTTTCCCTCTCTCTCTCCCCCCCCCCCCCCCCTCTCTCTCTCTCCAACACAAAACCTCTAATGGATAAGTAGAGAGAGTGCCAACACAACATGATCAGCTGTTGCAGTGTGTTATGTTGACAGGAGAACATGGATACTGTTTATTGAATGGGGGGTATTTTAATACAGAGATGACGATGTGAACCCACACTAACGTCTCTCTTAGTCTTCCTCTATGCCTGGCCTGACGAGGCCACAGCGCATGTGAATAATCAGCTTTAATGAAATCATGCCCATTCTGTAATAATAACCATAATACCATAATAGATACAAAAATATCAAATCAAGAATATTGTCTAATTGATTTGTGGGGACAATTTAACATATTGATCTGATGTCTTGGGGTCAGTATATAGGGCCTGATGTCTTGGGGTCAGGATAGGGCCTGGTATCTTGGGGTCAGGATAGGGCCTGGTATCTTGGGGTCAGGATAGGGCCTGGTCAATGTCTTCAGTCTTGTTCGACAAACCAGTTCCAACACTCCTCACCTCAGACATAGCAGCCATAGAAGTCAGTTCATACAAGGCAGTTAGAAGGAGTCTTTCTGCATATCCCTCCCTCATACATAGTCCCCTGATCTCTCCACACATGACCAGGTGTCCCCCTTTTGGTTGTACTGTCCCACCATTTGACCGAACGTCCCACATATTGAGAGGATGTCCCTCTTTTTGAAGCAAAAAAAAAACATTGGTCTCGGTGAAGACCATGTTATTCTAATAAAAAAATGTACATTATCTATCTGTCCCACTTTGTCCCACCAAAATCTTACTGTTGTCCTGCTTTTGGACTTTTTGCATCTGGTCACCCTAGATATAGCAAGTATAGCATAGGGATATAGAGTTAAAACTGTATATTGTATAGTAGTGTACATAGGACCCAGTGCCTTAAACCCGTAGCTACAGTAACAATCTCAGGAATTTAGCATGTCTATTTTATCATGCCCTTTTTATGTATATTTTATTACCTGTTTATTTTTATTTTTTTACGTCTATTTTATTATTGTATTATTGCACAATCGAAGCGGGCATGGCCACCCGCATTTCACTGTATGCCCTGGTATGTGTATACGTGACAAATAAAACTCTTGAATCTTGGATCTTGATCCCTATACCTGTGCAGCACAGCACGCCTGGAGCGGTTCGGGGGTCCAGTGCCTTGCTCAAGGGCACTTTTGCAGAGACAGGTTGCTATAGGTCACGGCTGAAATACACCTATCGCTCTTGTAGCCATGGTGACCAGACCAGCCATGTGAGCGGGACGCAGCCGGTGACGTAGCCCCATAGCTCCTAGATCACAGACACCTGTTTCAAATCAAGCAGGCAAAGCCTTAGTAAGCACAATGTGTTACACAGGCTACTCTGTAAGTGTCTGGACAGTGACGGTGTGACATCAGAGAGAGAGAGAGAGAGAGAGAGAGAGAGAGAGAGAGAGAGAGAGAGAGAGAGAGAGAGAGAGAGAGAGAGAGAGAGAGAGAGAGAGAGAGAGAGAGATAGGGAGGGAGGGAGGGAGGGAGGAAGGAAGGAAGAGAGCGGGTGAAGACGGGAGGTGTATAGTGATAACGTTTGTTGTTCTTGTCAAAAGCATTGGGATTACCTCACCGCCCGGGAATGTGTGGTGTTAGGTGAGGGCAGAGAGAGGGAGGGGGGGGGGGGGGGGGGGGGGGCGAGAGAGTGAGAGTGAGGGAGAGAGACAGACAGAGAGAGAGAGAGAGAGAGAGAGAGAGAGAGAGAGAGAGAGAGAGAGGAGAGGAGAGGAGAGAGAGAGAGAGAGGCGGGGGAGAGAGAGAGAGATCTATCTTCTGTAACATCAGTTTACTCCTATATGTAACTGTTTTGAGGGGAACATTTACAGCCTTCCTCTGCCCGCCAGCCCCTGACAGAGAGGGATGACCTCACCCCGCTTTAATGAAACTTCCCCCTTCGTTTTCCCCTCCAATCTGTTTCTCCCTCTCTCTCTCTCTCTCTCTCTCTCTCTCTCGCTCTCTCTCAGATCTCTCGCTCTCGCTCCCCTCTCTCTCTCTCTCAGTTCTCTCTCTCTCAGTTCCTCTCTCTCTCCCTCTCCCAGTTCTCTCTCTCTCCCTCTCCTCTCTCTCTCTCTCTCTCAGTTCTCTCTCTCTCTCGCTCTCTCAGTTCTCTCTCTCCCTCTCCTCTCTCTCTCTCAGTTCCTCTCTCTCTCTCCTCTCCCAGTTCTCTTTCTCCCTCTCCTCTCTCTCTCTCAGTTCCTCTCTCTCTCCTCCCTCTCCCAGTTCTCTCTCTCTCCCTCTCCTCTCTCTCTCTCTCTCAGTTCCTCTCTCTCTCTCCCTCTCCCAGTTCTCTCTCTCTCCCTCTCCTCTCTCTCTCTCTCTCAGTTCCTCTCTCTCTCCCTCTCCCAGTTCTCTCTCTCTCCCTCTCCTCTCTCTCTCTCTCTCTCTCTCAGTTCCTCTCTCCCTCTCTCTCTCTCTCTCTCTCTCTCTCTCTCTCAGTTCTCTCTATCCCCGCTCGACAGCCTCTTTTTGATGGGTTGTGCGGGCCGTCTCTAGGAGACACTCCTCCCCCACCTCCTCCTCCTCCTCCTCCTCCTCCTCCTCCTCCTCTTCCTCCTCCTCCTCCCCGCAGCAAGCTTCTCACACCACTTCCTGCTTGACAAGACCCAGGCTGCTGTGCTGCAGGAGCACATTTGATAGCAGCTGTCCCCATATTATGTTGTCTTTGCAGGCGAGAGAGAACTTGTTGTTGTGTTGATGGGTCCCGCGCTGAGCGCCCGCTCACCGCCCGCTGTCCGCCCCGCTGACCGCCCTCTGACCTCTCCTCAGAGGACGTTTTCAATCCAGCCGCTTGTTTTTGCGTTCTACTTGTCTTGTTTTTTCCTTCTCCTAACACACACACACACACACCCTCCTTCGCCTCTTTGCGATGTCTCCTTGAAGACGAAGACGCGAGCGAGGAGGAGGAGGAGGAGGAGAACCAACCAACCCCATCATGTCCGGAGGAGCCGTGAGGAAGATCCAGCCATTCACCATCGGCACCAAGCTCTCCGTCCCGGCTGGGGGGGAGAAGCACCACGACACCACCGCTGCGGACGCTTGTTTACCCAAGTCCACCACCACCACTGTGAGTAACGGCGAACCACGAGGAGGGGGCAACCCGAGGGAGCGCGGCGGGGGGGGGGCTCTTTCCGCCGAGCGGCCCCAGCAGAGAGGCCCCGCCGCCGGCGCGATGGACGAGCAGCTCGGTCATCGGGGGCTGTCTGAGGATGATGATGATGATGATGATGAGGATGATGATGATGGAGAAGAAGCGGAGGACAGGAGTTCCACCTCCCCTACGGTGTCCTCCAGGTCCATCAGGAAGATAGCCATCTGTAGGAGTGCAGACGTTGTCACAGATGGGTCTCCCGCCGGCCACAGTGACGCCGGGGGGTCGGTCAAAGGTCACAAGCCTTCATCACAGTCGGCCACGAGAGAGGAAGACTCCGAGAAGAGGTCCTGCTCATATAGTAAGGTATCTTGACTTTGTCCTTCCTCACCTCTTCTGTGTTTTGTGGGGTTTATTTTTCACGGCGGGGTGGTCGTCAACCAGACACTACAATGATGATAATGATAATGATAATAATAATAATGATGATGATGATAATAATAATAATTAATAATAATAATAATAATAATAATAATAATAATAATAATAATAATAATAATAATAATAATAATAATAATAATAATAATAATAATAATAATAATAATAATAATAATAATAATAATAATAATACACCTTATTTGTATAGGACCTTTCATACAAGAATTGCAGCCCAAAGTGCTTCACAGCAGTAAAATAAAATTTGCATAAAATAGACAGAATAAAAACAATGGAGAGAATAAGAAAAAGGGTCAAAGTAATGCAGACAAAAATTACAATACAAATATTGATTGATAAGACCAAAAAAAACGACAATTCAATTGAACAAAATAATATTCTTCCCCGTTTGATACTCACACAGTTTAAAACCTGACTTTCTTTCTTTCTTCCTGGTTTATCTTGGTTCTAAAATCAAGATCGAAATAGTGCTTTTAATTTGTTGCACAAATTAAAAACAAATGGTCTATTCCTCGAAGGAATGATGAAAGAACATTCCTCGTTCCTTCAAGAAACATCCACAGCCTTCTACCAAAGAGCACCTTCTTTTTTGTTACAGCCACTAGATTCAAGACGTTCTCCTGTTCCATGGTGTTTCAATGATCTATTACTTGATTTAGTTTTTATTTCGTTATTTTCACAGTTGGAAATACCGTTCTGGTTTACAGTAAATAGAAAGAAAACTGCTTAAGGATATTGGAAATCAAGTGCAAAAATAATATAATTAAAAGACCAAAATGTACAATACACTGGCAATAAAACTCACACTGGCATACTATAAGTAAACAGCTCCTTAACGCCACACATACGCCACGCGGTCGTTACACAAAGCCCCCCCCCCCCCCTCCTCCCCCTCCGCGAACTCACAATTACTGGAGATTTGCGGTCGTTTTCAAGTAATAACTTTTTAAGAATCTCTCCCCCCTCGCAGTTTCCACTGCGCTGCGCGGAGAGCTGCTCTTTGAGCCAAATAAACACCACTCCGGCCGCCACAAAAGCACGAGCAGTGAACTCCAAGACCACGTGACTGAACTCAAACTAGAAAGAAACAGACTAAGAAATGACGTAAACTCCATGATCAAAACTGCAAAAAAAAATTTCATCAATGACAAAACCGAGGAAAACAAAAATAAACCACGTGAACTTTGGAAATTACTCAACAATCAACTAGGCTGCAGTAAAAAACTCAAAACCAGGTTCTCAAACATAAACATAAAGACGGACAACACGCTCATCACAGACAAGCTGGATGTAGCCAATTACTTAAACACTTTCTTCACAAACATAGCCACAACACTGGTAAACAAACTACCCTCCCACTCAGGGCAGTATGGGGTAGAACACATAGTAGCATACTACATGAACCTAGGCGTCCACAAAGACGACTTCAAACTGGAAATAGTAACTACAGATGAGGTACTCAAAAAACTGAGCGCCCTCCAACCAAACAAGGCCACTGGCCATGACAACATCCCCTCCAAATTCCTCAGAGACTCAGCAGCAGCCATCACCCCAGTCATCACACACATAATAAACCTCTCCATAAAACAGGGACACGTCCCCAAGGACTTCAAAATTGCGAGAGTAACACCCCTGCACAAAAAGGGCAGCAAATTAGACCCGGGTAACTACCGCCCTGTTTCTATCCTTACATCCATCTCGAAAGTCATGGAAAAAATAGTATACGAACAGATCGAAAAATACCTCGCGGAAAAAAATCTAATCTACGAATTCCAATCTGGCTTCAGAACATCCCACTCCACTGACACATGCCTTCTCTACTTGAACGACCACATCAAACAAGAGGTGGACGCGGGCAAATACTGCGGCATGGTCATGCTGGACCTACAAAAGGCCTTCGACACTGTCAATCACACCATTCTGATTGACAAGCTAAAAGCAATTGGTTTTGATAGTTTATCAGTGAGCTGGATACAATCCTACCTGGAGGGGAGGGAACAGATGGTGGAAGTAAACGGTACCCTATCCCCCCCCCTCACAGTGAGCTGTGGTGTTCCACAAGGAAGCATACTAGGACCGCTACTATTCCTAATTTATGCAAATGACATGTCGTCAGCTTGTGACTGCAACTTGTTCCTGTTTGCGGACGACTCAGCCCTGCTGGTCTCTGACAAGAACAAGTTACAGGTTGAAAAAGCCCTCAGCTCGGAACTAGGCAAAATCTGCATATGGCTCGCCGACAACAAACTATCATTACACATGGGCAAAACAGAGTCCATTCTCTTCGGTTCAAATAACAAACTCAGCAAGACTGACGACTTCTCGGTTACAGTGGGTGACAATATTGTCACAAGGAAAGATGAAATTACCTACCTGGGTTCCATCCTAGAGGCTAATCTTTCCTGTGACAAAATGGCATCCAATGTAATAAAAAAAGTCAACCAACGAACGCGATTCTTGTACCGGATCTCCTCTCTGGTAAACAAGAATACCCTGAAGACTCTAGCAGGAGCACTCATTCAAGGGTACTACGACTATGCTTGCACCTCATGGTACCAAAGCACCTCAAAGGCACTAAAAAACAAATTACAAACATCTCAAAACAAGCTAGTCAGACTACTACTTGACCTGACTCCTAGAACCCACCTCACCCCTGCCCACTTTGACAACCTAGGATGGCTTAGAGTAGACGACAGAGTACAGCAACTTGCAATGGGCCTGGTCTACAAGATACACTACGCGACCAAGGTACCCATGTACATGTCAAAATACTTCCCAAAGGTCAGTGAATACCACGATCACAACACCAGAGGGAGCTCCACAAATCATGTAAAACCCAGATTCGGCTCAAACAAGGGACTAAACACGTTTCGCAATTATGCCACATCAATGTGGAACGCCCTGCCTAAAGCTGTAAAGGAATGTGAATCACTACCCACCTTCAAAAACACTCTCAAAAAACACCTACGTGAGACTGCAATTCGAAACTGGCCCCTACAAATGTCCTAACCTAGTTGTACAGTAAATGACCAAGTAAGGCTTTGTCAACATTCCAATGTACAGTGTAAAATGTGTGTGTGTCCCCTACCCAACCCCCCCCCCCCCCCCCCCCCCCCCCCACCTCCAATGTACAGCCCTCACCCAACCCCACCCCACCAACCTCCTCCAATGTACAGTTTCTACGCCAAATGTATATACACTCCTTTTCTGGACACTTTTGTATCACAAACAGTACTGTATTTGCAAATCTGATATGTCATAAATGTATAGATGTAGCAGTACTGTCTATCTGTATGTCATGTATGTCATATATGTTATGATGAATTGAAAATGGGGGACCCTGGTGGAAACAAGACGAAAGTCTTTCTCTGGTCTGCATCCCCTTAACAATTGTATGTATTGAGATGTACTGTACTGTACCCATTCTGCAATCTGTTAATAAACTTTTCAATCAATCAATCAATCACACTACTGCTGCTGCTGCTGCTGCAACCAGCAAGCCGTGCCAGCGCCTTGTCCCGGGGCGCCCCAGCCCAGCCTGACGCGCTGCAGGCTCCAGCCATGACATCATCATCATCCACAGGCTTTCATTAAGTCAGGCCCCGTTCTCACACAATCTGCTCTTATCCACGGAGAACACTTCCACGATTGAAGGGGGGTGGATGTTGAAAATAGCCAGAGTCACTGTGGAGAAGACCCTCGACTTCTGTTCTTTCTTGGCTGCGAGGGGATGAAGACGGAAACATTCTAAGAATCTCTTTAAAAAAGCGCTTTGAGCTTTCACTTGTTTAACACTTTCACTTGTTTAACACTTTCACTTGTTTAACACTTTCACTCGTTTAACACCTTCACTCGTTTAACACTTTCACTTGTTTAACACTTTCACTCGTTTAACACTTTCACTCGTTTAACACTTTCACGCGTTTAACACTTTCACTCGTTTAACACTTTCACTCGTTTAACACTTTTACTCGTTTAACACTTTCACTTGTTTAATACTTTCAGTTGTTGAACTTTCACTCGTTTAACACTTTCACTTGTTTAACACTTTCACTCGTTTAACACTTTCACTTGTTTAACACTTTCACGCGTTTAACACTTTCACTCGTTTAACACTTTCACTCGTTTAACATCTTCACTCGTTTAACACTTTCACTTGTTTAACACTTTCACTTGTTTAACACTTTCACTCGTTTAACTTTCACTCGTTTAACACTTTCACTCGTTTAACACTTTCAGTCATTTAACACTTTCACTTGTTTAACACTTTCACTCGTTTAACACTTTCAGTCATTTAACACTTTCACTTGTTTAACACTTTCACTCGTTTAACACTTTCAGTCATTTAACACTTTCACTCGTTAACACTTTCACTTGTTTAACACTTTCAGTCATTTCACACTTTCCCTCGTTTAACACTTTCACTTGTTTAACACTTTCACTAATTTAACACTTTCAGTTGTTTAACACTTTCACTCGTTAACACATTCACTTGTTTAACACGTTCACTCGTTTAACACTTTCACTTGTTTAACACTTTCACTAATTTAACACTTTCAGTCATTTAACACTTTCACTAGTTTAACACTTTCACTTGTTTAACACTTTCACTCGTTAACACGTTCACTTGTTTAACACGTTCACTCGTTTAACACTTTCACTCGTTTAACACTTTCACTTGTTTAACACTTTCACTCGTTAACACTTTCACTTGTTTAACACTTTCACTAATTTAACACTTTCAGTCATTTAACACTTTCACTAGTTTAACACTTTCACTCGTTTAACACTTTCACTCGTTTAACACTTTCACTCGTTTAACACTTTCACTCATTTAACACTTTCACTCATTTAACACTTTCACTCGTTTAACACTTTCACTTGTTTAACACTTTCACTCTTTAACACTTTCACTCGTTTAACACTTTCACTAGTTTAACACTTTCACTCGTTTAACACTTTCACTTGTTTAACACTTTCAGTCATTTAACACTTTCACTTGTTTAACTTTCACTCGTTTAACACGTTCACTTGTTTAACACTTTCACTTGTTTAACACGTTCACTAGTTTAACACTTTCACTCGTTTAACACTTTCACTTGTTTAACACTTTCACTCGTTTAACACGTTCACTTGTTTAACACTTTCACTCGTTTAACACTTTCACTTGTTTAACTTTCACTTGTTTAACACTTTCCCTCGTTTAACACTTTCCCTCGTTTAACACTTTCACTTGTTTAACACTTTCACTCGTTTAACACTTTTACTCGTTTAACACTTTCACTTGTTTAACACTTTCAGTTGTTTAACTTTCACTCGTTTAACACTTTCACTTGTTTAACACTTTCACTCGTTTAACACTTTCACTTGTTTAACACTTTCACTCGTTTAACACTTTCACTTGTTTAACACTTTCACTCGTTTAACACTTTCACTTGTTTAACTTTCACTCATTTAACACTTTCACTCGTTTAACACTTTCACTTGTTTAACACTTTCACTCGTTTAACACTTTCACTTGTTTAACTTTCACTTGTTTAACACTTTCCCTCGTTTAACACTTTCCCTCGTTTAACACTTTCACTTGTTTAACACTTTCACTCGTTTAACACTTTTACTCGTTTAACACTTTCACTTGTTTAACACTTTCAGTTGTTTAACTTTCACTCGTTTAACACTTTCACTTGTTTAACACTTTCACTCGTTTAACACTTTCACTTGTTTAACACTTTCACTCGTTTAACACTTTCACTTGTTTAACACTTTCACTCGTTTAACACTTTCACTTGTTTAACTTTCACTCATTTAACACTTTCACTTGTTTAACACTTTCACTCATTTAACACTTTCACTCGTTTAACACTTTCACTCATTTAACACTTTCACTCGTTTAACACTTTCACTCGTTTAACACTTTCACCCATTTAACACTTTCACTCGTTTAACACCTTCACTCGTTTAACACCTTCACTCGTTTAACACCTTCACTCGTTTAACACTTTCACTTGTTTAACACTTTCACTCGTTTAACACCTTCACTTGTTTAACACCTTCACTCGTGTGTCGCGTTAAGGGCCCGCTGGATCTCGTTTCAGTGTTTACCGAAAGAGAAATGATGCAGTGTGTTATTTTCTTTAACCTGAGAGTCATTGGCCTTGGCTCATTTTATGTGAAGAACATATAAAAGAACACATTTTCATTGAGTGCACACTGTGCAACCCCCCCCCCCCCCCTACACATTTATATTACATGTGTGGTGTTCTGGTCCACTGGAGCAGAAAGTGTGTAAATTGTAGGTGAAAACAAGTAAATATGGTAAGAATTAAACAAAAAGGTTCACTGTGTTCCTTCACTCTCTGCCTCCATCTTGTTTCATTTATATTTTTCAAGATAAACACGATTTATTCCATTCATGTCTTGAATTGATTGATTGATTATAACAGATTCTTTTTTGTACAGACATCACATTTGATCACAAAAAAAGAAATAGCACTTTTATTGATAAATGTGATCTACTCCAACAGTCCCCCTCTCACACGCCACGTGCATTTACTACTGACAACCCCAACGGACCCACCACCACCCACTCCAACAGTCCCCCTCTCATACGCTACGACCACGTGCATTTAGGCCTACTACTGACAACCCCGACGGACCCACCACCACCACCACCCACTCCAACAGTCCCCCTCTCATACGCCACGACCACGTGCATTTAGGCCTACTACTGACAACCCCGACTCACAGCCGCCTCACAGCGGTGTGACCAGCTCTCGTCAGAAAGATTTATAACAGGCCTTTTGATGTCGGCTACACCAATCTGTGGCCGTTTACCCACGATGCCGGCTAGCGCTGGAAAGAGCGGAGAGGAAGTTGAACGGCAAACAGAGGAGCAATTATTTGGAGATGAGATCATTGTTTTGGCGCTTGGAGCCATCCTCCCAGACCGGTGTACTACTGTAGGTGGGCTGAAACACAGGGGGAAAACCCAGGTTATCTCATCTCTCTATTGAAAACACTGCTCTTTTAATGTATGCAGGCATGCCACCCATATTGCAATGCGTAATGCGCACATACAACTTTTTCCTTTCTTCAAATGAAGCCAAGTTACTTGTAGACAGAGACAGAGATTTTCTTTTTTAACTACATCAGTGTGTGTCCGTGTCAGTAGCTATCTCAGTCTTCCATTGCTCCATAACATTGCAGAAAGGACTTTCAGGGTTTAAGAGTGTAAAGAGACACACCCCAAGAGGAAGCTAACGGTAACGTGAACGATATCTGAAACATGTGGAGGGCTGTAAAAAAGCTAGTAGCTAGTACCTGCTAGCATGAACGGTATCTGAAACATGTGGAGGGCTGTAAAAAGCTAGTAGCTAGTACCTGCTAGCATGAACGGTATCCTGATTCCTGAAACATCTGGAGGGCTGTAAAAAAGCTAGTAGCTAGTACCTGCTAGCATGAACGGTATCTGAAACATGTGGAGGGCTGTAAAAAGCTAGTAGCTAGTACCTGTTAGCATGAACAGTATCTGAAACATGTGGAGGGCTGTAAAAAGCTAGTAGCTAGTACCTGCTAGCATGAACAGTATCTGAAACATGTGGAGGGCTGTAAAAAGCTAGTAGCTAGTACCTGTTAGCATGAACGGTATCTGAAACATGTGGAGGGCTGTAAAAAGCCAGTAGCTAGTACCTGCTAGCATGAACAGTATCTGAAACATGTGGAGGGCTGTAAAAAGCTAGTACCTAGTACCTGCTAGCATGAACAGTATCTGAAACATGTGGAGGGCTGTAAAAAGCTAGTAGCTAGGGGAGCATGTCTATGTTCCCCGGGTCCTATGTTCCCCGGGTTCTATGTTCCCCGCTTTGATTGATTGATAGATTGAAAATTTTAGACCACCAGCCCTGATTCCAAACTCTAACCTTTGCAGTTCGAAACAAGGCGGACATTAATAATTAATAAAATAATAAAAATGTATAAAATGTTCAATCTATTAATCAATCAAAGCGGGGAACATAGAACCCGGGGGACATAGGACCCGGGGAACATAGGGATGATCCCGTAGCTAGTACCTGCTAGCATAAACGATATACTGAAACATGTGGAGGGCTGTAAAAAGCTAGTAGCTAGTACCTGTTAGCATGAATGCTAGCCTACCTGTAACATGTGGACAGCTGTACATTTTATCAAGAAGTAATAAAATAATAACACATAATAAAAAAAACAATAGATGACAATGAAAACTTACATGTAGGTCTGTTACAGCACATACACACAATATAGAAATGATGACACAGGTGACACAAAACTAGGCCTATGTAATAAACATTGCATTGATTTAGCGTTCCCATCTCAAAACCCTCATCCGACAAACAAGAACTCCGTCTGGATTTCCAATGTGAGAAATCCCACCGATCCACATTTCCTGCCCAGCAACAGTGAAGTAGCCTGCATGTTGTTCTTGAAAACAAACACCTGTCTATGATGAAAACCAGACGTACAACAGACTCCAGATACGGAGACATGGGAACCTGGCAGCCCGTTAGCGACTTAGCTCCGCACTCCGGATCTGTCCGTTGTGCATGAGGTCATGGGGACAAAATGCATGACTATAGCAGAAACAGAACGCGGAGAGGTTCCGCACGGTTATAGGTAGGAAAGCTCTGTGGCACAGAACACGTCAAACAGCGACATTGCCTAGAGGTCGCTGGTTTGACAGTGTTACAGATTCTACCTTTAAAGTTAATTCAAGTGCATTAGAATGAAAATGAATACTAGGGATGTCCGATATTATCGGCCTACCGATATTATCGGCCGATATCGGCATTAAAATGTGATATCGGAAAATATCGGTATCGGTTTTCAAAAAATATAATTTTTTTTTACATTTCTATAGAAATGATGTCCGATATGATCGGCCTACCGATATTATCGGCCGATATCGGCATTAAAATGTGATATCGGTTGATATCGGAGTTGGACAATATCGGTATATCGGTATCGGTAAAAAAGCCAATATCGAGCATCCCTAATGAATACTTATTCACACTAAGATGCTGTAAGTAGTGTTTTTTTGTTAAAATATGTGTTACATACAGTAGCTACAAGTTATAAATGCAGGTTACCGATATGTGGTGAATGCCTGCCTCTTTTTCTGAGCTTTTAAAGATATCTTTTGTTAAAATAAGTGTTAAATAGCTCTACATTCTGACAGCCATCACTGAGTATCTGGTCAGTAACATCAGTCCCTTCGCTCTGCAGTAAACAGAAAATAAATGTCCTGGGCGCGTGAATACTTTCGGCAACCAACATGTCCTTCCGCATTGCTCTGATTGGCCAGCGATCGGCCAGCCCTCTACGCTCGTTTTCCCCCTATGCCGGTAACGCGCGCATGCGCATTTTCTTTTTGACGGCACTCACACGCCAAGCGAGGCTAATTACGGAAATGTAATGTTATGTTCGAATCCGTAGAATACATATTTATCAAAACAACTACCAGATTCACTCATAACGTTATTTCGCGTGACAACACAGCCCAGCTGTCAGAAACTGTACATTGTAACGTTATATAACATCACATTATATAATGTTATTTCGCGTTTTATTCATAACGTTATTTCGCGTGACAACACAGCCCAGCTGTCAGAAACTGTACATTGAGAGGGTTTGAATCACTGTACATTGAGGGGGTTTGAATCACTGTTTACACTCCCCACTTACTGTACCATGTTCTACATATAGAACCTCATCTCATGCACCGGTTTGAATCAAAGCCCTATCGAAAGTACTCAAGCTCTACTGTCTTTAACTATAAATGTTTACACTCCCCACTTACTGTACCATGTTCTACATATAGAACCTCATCTCATGCACCGGTTTGAATCAAAGCCCTATCGAAAGTACTCAAGCTCTACTGTCTTTAACTATAAATGTTTACACTCCCCACTTACTGTAGACCATGGTACATGAGTATATAGTATATAGGGATGTTGCACTTGAGCACCACAGGTTTCACAACGCAATTATTGTTATTATTATTTACAAGACTGGGCATTTATTTAAAAAACATACATACCCTAACCACATAACAGATATTTAAAAGGTAATTAACAGGCATGTTCTGCAACATATATCCACTCTTGAACAATGAAAAACTCCTTTTTCTTCTATTTACAAATAAGAGCAGCTCTGAAGGCTCACGTGTCCCATGGGATGTTGCACTTGAGCACCACAGGTTTCACAACGCAATTATTGTTATTATTATTTACAAGACTGGGCATTTATTTAAAAAACATACCCTAACCACATAACAGATATTTAAAAGGTAATTAACCAGGGGGATTATCATGTCGCGTATTAACCTGGGGGAGCCTCATGCGCATGCGCGGCGTAGGGAACAAGCATAGAGCGCTAGTATTAACGAAGGAGATCGCTGGCCAACGCTGGCCAATCAGAGCAACGCAGAAGGACATGTTGGTTGCCGAAAGTATTCACACGTCCTGGGCCCTATTCCACGTACCTGGTTCAACTAAGTCGATCAAAAGTCCCATTATCCAGATTCAATTAACCCGATATTTGAATCCAGGCTTTCCCTGTTCCTCGAACGCTGATTCAGTCTCGTTAATTCGAACCAGACTTGATACTGAGGATAATTGCGCGCGGCCGCCTCACCTGAAAAGACAGCAGGTGTCGATCGCAGAAATCCTGATTTTCTAACGGCATTGATTGATTGATTGATTGATTGATTGATTGATTGATTGAAAACTTTATAACAGATTGCAGAATGGGTACAATACAGTGCGGCTCAATAGCCTCTCCGACAAGTTAAATGCATATCTATAGGCTAATTTTAAATCCCTCATTACCCCAATCAATCAGATTATATTTCTTTAAATGTGCCTGCTGGCAGTAGGCTTAATGGAATGAATAATCGAATGAGATCTTGCTAGCAAAAATAATTAGTTCAACTCTTTCAGAATAAGTAGATACAAACAAGCCCAAAGAGTATCTAATTGATACGAAATAATAGATACTTATGAGGATATCTGTACTGTATACGCTCGGCTTAGGTATCATGTACTTTATATATAAATACATGGTTCCCAAAGTTTTCAAGGCGCGACCTGATTGATTGATTGAAAACTTTATTAACAGATTGCAGAATGGGTACAATACACACAATTGTTAAGGGGATGCAGACCAGAGAAAGACTTTCGTCTTGTTTACATCAGGGTCCCCCATTTTCAATTCATCAGGACATATATGACATACATGACATACAGATAGACAGTACTGCTACATCTATACATTTATGACATACCAGATTTGCAAATACTACTGTTTGTGATACAAAAAGAGTCCAGAAAAGGGAGTATATACATTTGACGTAAAAACTGTACATTGGAGGAGGTTGGGTGGGGTTGGGTGGGGGGGGGTTGGGTAGGAGGGGTTGGGGGGGGGGGAAACACTGTACAACTGTACAAGCAAAACTGTACATTGGAATATTGACAACCATACTAGGTAATTTACTGTACATTGGAGGGGGTTGGGGGGGGGGGGAAACACTGTACAAACAAGCAAAACTGTACATTGGAATATTGACAACCATACTAGGTAAATTACTGTACATTGGAGGGGGTTGGGTTAGGACATTTACAGGGGCCAGTTTCGAATTGCAGTCTCATGTAGGTGTTCTTTGAGAGTGGTTTTGAAATGGGGTAGTGATTCAGATTCCTTTACAGCTTTTGGTAGGGCGTTCCACATTGATGTGGCATAATTGCTAAACGTGTTTAGTCCCTTGTTTGAGCCGAATCTGGGTTTGACATGATTTGTGGAGCTCCCTCTGGTGTTGTGATCGTGGTATTCACTGACCTTTGGGAAGTATTTTGACATGTACATGGGTACCTTGGTCATGTAGTGTATCTTGTAGACCAGGCCCATTGCAAGTTGCTGTACTCTGTCGTCTACTCTAAGCCATCCTAGGTTGTCAAAGTGGGCAGGGGTGAGGTGGGTTCTAGGAGTAAGGTCAAGCAGTAGTCTGACAAGTTTGTTTTGAGATGTTTGTAATTTTGTTTTTAGCGCCTTTGAGGTGCTTTGGTACCATGAGGTGCAAGCATAGTCGTAGTACCCTTGAATGAGTGCTCCTGCCAGAGTCTTCAGGGTATTCCTGTTTACGAGAGAGGAGATTCGGTACAAGAATCGAGTTCGTTGATTGACTTTTTTTATTACATTGGATGCCATTTTGTCACAGGAGAGATTAGCCTCTAGGATGGAACCCAGGTAGGTAATTTCATCTTTCCTTGTGACAATATTGTCACCCACTGTAACTGAGAAGCCGTTGGTCTTGCTGAGTTTGTTTGACCCCCGAAATAACGTGTCAGAGGGGCTTGGAGGGAGGCTATACAGTGCTATGCTTTTCTATGCTTTTCTCCCCATCCCAATTTAGTCGTTATGCCAATTCCCCCCCTCCCCTACCTGGTTGTTGTGCGCATGTTCCCCTACTCGTCGGTACAAGGGAACCCTGAAGTCTACCACATGCTTCCTCCGACACATGCGGAGACAGCCAGCGGCTCTCTTTTCACCTGGCAGCGAGGACTCTCATTGGTGAAGTGTAACGCGTGGGAGGTCACGCTGCCTTCACCACTTCCTGTCTTTCGCTGAGCAGGCGCCCAGACCTGACCTGTAGGCGTCGCTGTCCACAACGCCAGATTCCCACCCACGACTTCCCTCCCACTACCTCAGCCAAACGAGTTAGTATGACGATCGGCCCAAGCCGCGGGAGTCGAGACCGCAGCCTCTTGCATTGGTGACAAGCACAATCTCCGCTACGCCACCCGACCGCCCCTCATCAGACATTTTAATCCCAGTTACAATATCACAATAACGTGTGAGTGACAGTGATACAATTCAACAATCCACAGATTCAGATTCCTCGTAATTAATATCCACAGTCCACGCATAAAGACGCTTCAATTTATGCTTGAATGAAACACAATCCGGGCGCTCCGTTAAGCAAATACATCAACAGCGAAGAATATGAAACTAATCAGAGCCTCAGCCAAACACCCGATAGGTTTCATTCATTAAAAATATCCCAGCGGGATTTACATTTGCAATGCTCCGCATTATTAAAATAACCACATAGTGTGTCGCGACGCGCGAGCGCCGTATCCGTATAACTATGATGTGCATTATTTAGGACAAAGTAAATCTATAGGCTGAATATGATTTATTATCAGAATTTTAGGTATATTATTTTACATTTCAAAAGACTCCTCTAGAAAAACGAAGCACAAAAACATAATTCAGAATGGTATAATGGGATCTAGACTTTGAGAAATATTTCAGGAAGGGAGCTGGCATTTCTTTGGTTTATCCAGCTAACTGAACTTAACTCTGCGCTGGAGCAGGTTCAAACTTTCTGATATGTTGCCATAGTGATTTAGACAATCCGACGTCGGGGAACGGAAAGGTCTGGCTTAAGGTCAAGCTATCCTGAAAATTATCCGGCTAACTCAGCCAGGTACGAGGAACAGTGCCCTGGTATCCCTTCTCACTTTATCCAATCAGGAGAGAGAACCCTAGATATTTTTACTTATTTCAAGTCAAATTAGCTGGCAGATTTTTCTTTTACTTTTCAAGCTCATATTTGTTTTTATTTCTTATTTTTGTCAGACCATTTTTGCAGTGTGTAGTTCTCTCTCCCGATTAGATTAAGTGGGAATGTGATACCATAAACATGCATCTTGTGTTTACTGCAGAGCGGAGGGACTGGGAGACCCATGTTACTGACCAGATTGATTGATTGATTGAAAATTGTATTAACAGATTGCAGAATGGGTACAATACAGTACGGCTCAATACACACAATTGTTAAGGGGATGCAGACCAGCCCCGTTCCTTGTACCTGGATAACTGAGTTAGCCGGATAACTTTAACTGGATAACTGAGTTAGCCGGACTTTCCGGTTCCCCGTACGTGGATTTTCCAAATCACCATGACAACAGATCCAAAAGTTTGAGCCTGGTCGAAAGCAGAGTTTAAGTTCAAGTTAGCCTGAACCATCGCCACGCCCCCGCAAAGAAGTGACAGCCCGTTTCCTGAAACTATTCCCACAGTCTACGATCTGCATTATACCATTCTGAATTACGTTTTTGTGCTCCATTCTTCCAGAGGGGGCTTTTGAAATGTAAAATAGACCCAAAATGCTGATACTAAATTCACTTTGTCCTAAATAATGCACGTTATATATACCGTGGCGCTCGCTCGTGCGATGTACACATTATGTGGTTATTTTAATTGTAACTGGGATTAAGATGTCTGATGAGATGCGCTGTTTGACGGATTTGAGAAATTGAATGAGCCGTTGACGTCACATTAATGAATGAGGATAAAGAGATAAACTTCATTCAAAACAAAGGATATTCTAAACACGGGTCTCTCGTTCATTAATGTATAAACAATGAATTTATCCCATCTGGCACAGTGGTGCAGCGGTAGTGCTCAAGCCTGCCAACCCAGCGACCGGGGTTCAAAACCTGGTGTTTCCAATATGATTTTTTTGAATATAATATTAATGATTATACGCCAAAGTAGCCTGGTTTTAAGTTAAAATATTATAAATCTACATGCATTGAGGATGTCATTCTTTATATAGCTCTCAACGTGCACCAAATTGAATTATTCCTATATTGCAAAAAGAAGGAAAAGACTAGGGTCTCGAACCCCGGTCGTCTGCGTGATAGTCAAAACAACAACCCGTTAGACCACATTGGAGATAAGTTAAAGATCGACTATACATCAATCAATGGGTAAGAGAGCCGTATCGTAATTCTGTATAAGTTTAACTAATTATTTTCGCTAGCAAGATCTCATTTGATTATTCAATCCAGCAGGCAAGTTTAAAGAAATATAATCTGATTGATTGAGGTAATGAGGGACTTAAAATTAGCCTATAGATAACGCATGAAATATTGATATAAAGACGACGTAAAGCGTCCCCCGGCAACTTTAGCATCGCCAGCAAAGACGTCTAAAGACGCCCCCTGGCAGTCAAAGTGTTAACTTGTCGGCGAGGCGATTGAGCCGTATTGCAATCTGTCAATAAAGTTTTAAATCAATTAATCAATCAATGCCGTTAGAGAATCAGGATCTCTGCCATCGATACGTGCTGGCTTTTCGCCTGAAGCGGCCGCGCGCATTTAGCCTGAGTCGCAAGTCTGGCTTGAGTTAACGAGACTGAATCCACCTTCGAGGAACAGGAAAATCCCGGCTTCGAACATCGGGTTAACTGAAGCTGGATAATGACATCTTGATCGACTTAGTTGAACCAGGTACAAGAAACAGGGCCCAGAGAAAGACTTTCGTCTTGTTTACATCAGGGTCCCCCATTTTCAATTCATAATGGACAGACACTATATACCAGCTACTATTCTAACATGTAGACCACTTATTTTAACAACGAACATACCACTTACAGCGCCTTTAAGTGCATTAAAAAAGTCCCACTGTGGTTAACTAACAAAACATTTGAGTTTTAGTCTGTGAAAAAACATTGTCCTACGACGTACAATACAGACGGTACAATACATTTGGAAAAACCCTGGCGGCCTCACTAACCTAGCTTCACACACACACACAGTGATGTAAGATCCTTAGGAAAGAAACAGTACCAGTTGTGCATGAGGTCATGAGGACAGAATGCATGTGGCCCGAGAGGGGGAGAGGTTCTGCAGGGTTATTATGAGAGTCTGTGACACGGAAAACACATTCACTCACTATATGGGCAAGGTTTTACAAGTGCATTAAGATGCAAATGAATAGCTATTCGCATCACATGGTTGACTAACAGACATTTTCACAGTTAGGCTGTGTTACTGGAAGTGTACATACTTTGTCCCACAAACAATGCATACAGTACAATACATTTGGGAAATGTTGGGGGGGAAACTGTTTTATTTAACTGCATTAAGATTCAAATGAATAATTATTCACATCACATGGTTGACTAACATGGTTGAGTTAGGTTGTTACTTTTTTTTTTTTTTTTTTTTTAATACTTTATTTCTCAGTTTACTATAGACAAGAACAGACAAACAAAAAGGAGGAGACAGAACAAAAATAAACAGACATACTGTAACAAAACAAAAAAAAACTAAAAAGGCTGCCAGGAAAATAAAATAACAATTGTGACTTAACTCAAAGCATTAAAGTGTGTTGTATAGCCAGGTGTTACAAGGTGCAGGTCAAACATGAGATATACAGGGGTGAGTCTCTGCAGAATGCAGTTATTTGTCTTTCAGATATAGTCAATGAATGGGCTCCATATGTCCGAAAACCTGTTGTGCTCTTTGGATCTGTAATAGCGGATCCTCTCCATCTGTATGATTGTGATCATTTCATTGAGCCATTTCTGGAAACACGGGGGTGTAGGTGATTTCCAATCGGTTAGAATAATTTTTTTTTGCGGCTACCATGCCGAGCATTAGTGTCTGTTGTTCCTCCCTCGTGTATTAAGGCAGTCTCTGAACACCCAAAGAGTGCCAACTCTGGATCAGGGGGAATGTCCTTTCCATAGATCTGTTGTTACTTTAACATACCGGAAGTATAGATACTTTGTCCTACATACAATATATAGAATACATTTGTCCTGCGTTAATGCAGGAATGCAGTACACAGAGGACTACGGCGCCCTACACAAGCAAACGGCAATAACTGCTCAAGTGGTGATGCAGAGCCGAAAGACTTCAACATGAATCTCCTGTTGGTACAAAATTTTTATATAATATACTAACAAAAGTATAGTATTAGTCAGGGGTGTAACGATGCATCGAGTAATTGAAATGCATCGATTCTAATGTGACGATTCAACTGCATCGATTTGAAAATGTTAGAATCGATTATAATCGAAATTAATCGATATTTTTTGTGTGTATTGTTTTTATTGACCTATAGTCCATTCATGCTGAGTGAATCAGTTCCCCCAGCCACATTTGTGTATTACATTTCTGTTGCGGTATTAACTGATTAACTGAATCGAAAATGAATCGAATCGAATCGTGGTCAAATGAAGAGATTTCATGATGCATTGAATCGTTGCCTGAATAATCGTAATAGAAATTAATCGTTGTGAGGTCGCATCGTTACACCCCTATAAGTAGATTAGACATATAATATCAGTAGATACCGTAGTCTACTTTTGCAACACAGGAGATAATATTTGAATAGATTTTCTCTGCTGTTGTAGTAGGCCTCACTAACTATGCTAACTTGCATTACTGCTGTCGTAGTAGGCCACACTAAGTACGCTAACTTATCGGTATTATGTTTCGGTAGTATATTATATTATCGGTATTAGGTTTCATCATGAATGCATGAAAGGGTGGGGGGGGGGGTCGTTTTTCTATGCTTTGATCGTCACCAACAGAATACGTTACACATTACACACGTACGCTCGGATCGCAGTGAAGGGATTCTTGGATCAATGCAAGATTGATACCATATAGCCCTTACCTTGACTAGGATGTACTCCAAAAAGAATATTCCAATTATCTGATCGCCATTCCAAGTATTGATGTCGATCGTGTTGCCAACATAATCCACCAAGGAACATGAACCGGGAGTGCTTGATTCTCCTCAATCCATGCGTTATAAACGCTTGTCCTGCCCAACAAGGAAAACCCCGCCCGGACACTTTAGATCGACGCACAGCTCAAGACAGAGAGTTTCAAATGATGTGCAATACCGGCCGCAAGGCGGCAGGCGGCGGTATTGGACGTTTGAGATCTCAGACAAATTTCCTATGATAACACCAGGCTCCCTGGATGGATAATGAATGGAAATATCGAATAAAAGAAATAACGATGAAAACCCGACTTTTCTTGGGTTTGGCGCTCAAGCGTCGGCGAGTTAACCCGACTTTATTCGGGTATGGCGTCCATTGAGTTAATATTATTATTATTATTATTATTATTATCACCGTTATTATTATTATTATTATTATTATTATTATTATTATTATTATTATTATTATTATTATTATTATTATTATGTACTACTCTATTATTATTGCTATTTCTATTATAATCTTTTTTCCTGCCTGTACCTCCTGAAGGAAATAGCCTTGTTTTTCAATGTGTACATACTTAGCGTAAATATCGGTGGATGACAGCATCGACTCATAGCCATCTCAGAGGAGGAGGACAACAGAGATAGAGTGTGAGAGGTAGAGCAGACTAATAGCAGCAGATGAGGATTTGGGCTGTGCTGTTAACATCAACAGCTGATGTGACGCCACAGCGTCAAGGTTACTCGATCTTGAGAAAGTGCATTACCAAGCCACAGCGTTTGTTTTGGGCTAAGAGGTGCGGTAATATCAACATCGCCGTTGCTATAGTGATTTGGGTCAAAGTCAAAGTGCTGTTGCCATAGTAACAGTCACGAGAGAGAGGTAGACATCGCGAGACTAGAAGACGGTAAGCTGTGGGGTCTTCAGGAGACTAGTTAGATTGAGACACGACGCACAGGCGAGCAGACGCACTGATCAGAGACTTTGAGATCCCTCCTCACCCTCGCTGGGTGGGGGAGGGGAATATGCCACATCATCGCTAGCTTCGGCTAACAGGGGAGGTTTTGGCCGACGACGAGGCCCAGAACCATTGGACTAATAGCATAAGAGACGGTGGAGAAGAATGAATTAAGACTGTTCAAGGACATTATAGAGTGGGTTACATCTGGTACGAGGCTTTGTTTATGGAATAAACAACGTTTTTCCTAGAAAGGTACCACGTTTGCCAGTGTCGAATTCTTCTGATTACGGATTGCATTAATGAATGAAACAGTTGTACAGCCAGTATGAGAAGGTCAATTTCGGAGTAAGAGATAAACACAACGCAGAAACTTCACGAACACAGGTGACGAGGTGATACTGGCTGATTCTGATCGAAATCTATCACTCCCCTCCCCCCCATGATGCTATAACACCTGCATTTCCCGCAAGGCTTGACTTGACTTGACTTGACTTGAACCAGAGATCAGCTGAAACACACCGTTATAAACCCACGAATGCATGACGAGTTAGAGACAGGGACGATCTCCGAAAATGAGACCACTGCGGCCCTTTGACCTTCCTGGTTCTGGTGAACGTGGACATTAATGATGCGCCCCTACATCACTTGATCTCCAGGGTGGATGCGACTGTGGACAGCAGGAGGCCGAGCGGAGAGAGGAGGCGGCGGGGAGCAAGGCCAGTTCTCCGGGGGAGGACACCTATCACTTGTAGGTTTCCATCCCTCCTTTCTCCTCCTCCCGCTGGTCTATTGTGACTTGAAACATTTAGAATTTTCTTTTAAATGTTGATAAAGAAATTATAAATAAAAAGTGATATTATATGTCTGCACTTTATGTGCTCATTTCATGTCTATTCTATTCTACTACTTATTGCACTGCACTATAGCACAATTTTACTCTATTCTATCTTACTCTTTTTATTATTGTCTATTTTTAAAACTGAATCAAACCATAAACAAGGTGGCCTGTTGGGATGTTAGATCCTAATGTGAAAAACTGTGTTTTAATATGTCTGCACTTTATTTGCTCATTTTATGCCAGTCTTTTTCTGTTGTGAAGCACTTTGAGCTGCAATTTCTATATGAAAGGGGCTAAACAAATAGAGTTTTATTATTATTATAATAACAAGAAAGTTTGTCGTGTCTGCGAATGGTATCCGCGTCAGTAACGAGGCTGACGCGGGACGTCCTGTTTGTCTGTTGCAGTCTGCGATGGCTGAAGAACTACCAGCAGGACGTGAAGCTGGCTCTGGACGTGTCCTCCTTCTATCAACAAGCTGACAACGTCATCAGCGCCATCAACAGGAAGGTAGAGCAGCTGCATCATTGCAGGCGAGGTGTTAAAACGTTATCCCAGGGGGGGGGGGCGCAATAATATTCCTTCCATCCTTCGGATCAGACGCTAAACCGAGGTCCTGACTGAATTTAGTTGTTAAAGAACTCAGAACGCCTATTGCAAAGAGTAGAGGGTTCCCCGACATTCCTGGCCAAATTCCCAATCAGGTCTCTGACATCAAGGACACCTAATCATCCCTTCCCCTTAATTGGCTGATATCAATCCCTGTCTCCTGAGCCGTTCAGCCATTGTGTAGTGTGATGTGTGCCTACTGCCTGGTGCCAGTGTATGGCAGCCATTGAGCCTGCGTAGCCCAAGGTTGAGTGCTACCAGTGGTGGTGAAGGAGGCAATTTCAACCCTACATTGTGGGCAGCGCTTTGAGTGTCTAGAAAAGCTCTATATAAATGTAATGAATTATTATTATTATTATTAATCATGGTTGACTTTCAAATTATTAACTTTTAAAATAGTACAACTTTTAGAGAACTCTTTGATTAACACTTTCAGCGCCAGCCATTACACTCATCCCTGTAGCTAATGCGCCAGCTTTCCATAGCCTATTTTCACTGTGCGTCACTATGTTTGTAGAGCTATATCTATATTCTATATTATAGCTATGGTCATTTGACAGTCAGTATCTCCCGTCGAACATGCAAAAAAGAGTAAATTTTTTCATGTATACGTTCGCGCGTTATCCCATGGTGAATATTGTATAATTTCAGAGTGATCCAGGCTAATTCCTGAAAAGCTGAGTTATAGGGCGCTATGTGAATTCTGCTAAAAGCTTTGGCGTTTCTCGTTTCTACTGAAAGCACAGAGAGGAAATTGGTATCTATCATCTCGTCTGACGCTGGAGAAGACGATGAGCGCATGTCCCTTGTGATGTTGGCATGTTCCTTTAACGTCGTTCTTCATGAGTTCCTGGGTCGTTTTCATTGTGTCTCCCCCGGGGTAATGTGTTACAGAGAGCTGGATATAAACAGATCAACTCTGACATCGTGGTCTTTTGTAGAGAACGACGCCCTCCGAGTCTGCTGAGCTGAGAAGCAGTGAACATGGAGAGATTCGGGACATCGCCTCTCAAATTACAGTAAGTATTACATTCTGGATATTCCAATGCTAAAAGTCAATGAACTATTATAAAGTAATTACACGGTTACAAGATATGACAGCACCGCAGTAATTCTCTATAATCTTCAAGTCTATGACTGGCGCTTTCGTCCTTTTGACCTACAGACTTCATATTTTAGAACCTCTATTGATCTCTAAAACAGCTAAATGAGGAACAGTTGAATTCCTATTGGGTTCACTGTAAACTGTGTTTAATAATGACTACTCTCATATCCCTCTGTTATTCCCCCTCCTACAGTAGAGACAGTTGTGGAATTCTGGGCTAAATCATATCTAACAACAACTATGTCGTCAGTGGGGGGGGGGGGGGGGGGTCCATGGTTTATCTACGTATCAATTTGAGGGTTTGAGAACCGCTTTTGTCGATGTTCATTACTAGCAGCTAGGGATGGGCTTGAGTAATCGATTACTCGCGGCTATGAGAAAACTCGATCTTAAATTATAAAAAATGTTTATGAAAAAAAAAGGTTTTTTAAAATAATTTTTTTTACACATTTGTTTCACATGTATGTGTAGGATTATAACTGTTTGTTGGTTTCATTAAACATATACGTGAATGAACAAAATCTTAATTTTTTTCTTTTAATAATACAATAATTTTTTTAGTAATACACAATTACTCTAGTATATCATGCAATCAACCGATCTGGATTTTTCTTGCCCATCCCTACTAGCAGCCGAGGTGGATGGTTTGCTGTGGAAACCCCTCTGTGTAACCTGTCCACCTTCCTCCAGCACGCCTGCTTTTACACAAGTGGCTCCTTCTCTGAGCACCTTCTGTAATGTCCCTTTGTGTTAACTGCTGCTGTGACCCACCTCCATTTATATTTATATTGTAAACACTGATCGGAACGTGCAATGTTACTCACTGTATGTTTTAGTTAAGTATTGTGTGATTTTGTGTGAAGGGCGGACTAGCAAAGTAATATTTTCATTGTATGGCAAACTGTACATGACAATCTTGAATCTTGAATCTTGTGCCATCCTGACCTTCCATCTCCTGACCTTCTGTCCTCCTGACCTTCCACATCCTGACCTTCTGACCTCCTGACCTTCCAGAAGCTTGACGAGTCCGTCTCACGGCTGTCCGTCCTCCACCCGACGCTCGCAGTCCGGGCGGCGCAGAAGCAGGCCGAGGTGAAGGAGAGCTGGGACCTTCTTCTCCAGGAACTGAGCAGGTGAATGGGCAGCTTTAAGACAGCGGGCAGTCTGCTCCCCTTTTGAGACAGTAGGAAGGCTGAGAGGGAGACAGAGTAGGAGAGACACAGGAGAGAAGGTTCTTTATTGAGACAGTAGGAAGGCTGAGAGGGAGACAGAGTAGGGGAGACACACAGGAGAAACGGTTCTTTATTGAGACAGTAGGAAGGCTGAGAGGGAGACAGAGTAGGGGAGACACAGGAGAGAAGGTTCTTTATTGAGACAGTAGGAAGGCCGAGAGGGAGACAGAGTAGGGGAGACACAGGAGAGAAGATTCTTTATTGAGACAGTAGGAAGGCTGAGAGGGAGACAGAGTAGGGGAGACACAGGAGAGAAGGTTCTTTATTGAGACGGTAGGAAGGCTGAGAGGGAGACAGAGTAGGGGAGACACAGGAGAGAAGGTTCTTTATTGAGACGGTAGACAGTAGGAAGGCTGAGAGGGAGACAGAGTAGTAGAGACACAGGAGAGAAGGTTCTTCATTGAGACAGTAGGAAGGCAGAGAGGGAGACAGAGTAGGGGAGACACAGGAGAGGAGGTTCTTTATTGAGACGGTAGGAAGGCTGAGAGGGAGACAGAGTAGGAGAGACACCGGAGAGAAGGTTCTTTATTGAGACGGTAGGAAGGCTGAGAGGGAGACAGAGTAGGGGAGACACAGGAGAGAGGGTTCTTTACTGAGACAGTAGGAAGGCTGAGAGGGAGACAGAGTAGGGGAGACACGGGAGAGAAGGTTCTTTATTGAGACAGTAGGAAGGCTGAGAGGGAGACAGAGTAGGGGAGACGCATGAGAGAAGGTTCTTTATTGAGACAGTAGGAAGGCTGAGAGGGAGACAGAGTAGGGGAGACGCAGGAGAGAAGGTTCTTTATTGAGACAGTAGGAAGGCTGAGAGGGAGACAGAGTAGGAGAGACACCGGAGAGAAGGTTCTTTAATGAGACAGTAGGAAGGCTGAGAGGAGACAGAGTAGGAGAGACACCGGAGAGAAGGTTCTTTAATGAGACGGTAGGAAGGCTGAGAGGGAGACAGAGTAGGGGAGACACAGGAGAGAAGGTTCTTTATTGAGACAGTAGGAAGGCTGAGAGGGAGACAGAGTAGGGGAGACGCATGAGAGAAGGTTCTTTATTGAGACGGTAGGAAGGCTGAGAGGAGACAGAGTAGGGGAGACACAGGAGAGAAGGTTCTTTATTGAGACGGTAGGAAGGCTGAGAGGGAGACAGAGTAGGGGAGACACAGGCGAGAAGGTTCTTTACTGAGATGATAGGAAGGCTGAGAGGGAGACAGAGTAGGGGAAGCACAGGAGAGAAGGTTCTTTATTGAGACAGTAGGAAGACTGAGAGGGAGACAGAGTAGGGGAGAAACAGGAGAGAAGGTTCTTTATTGAGACAGTAGGAAGGCTGAGAGGGAGACAGAGTAGGGGAGACACACAGGAGAAACAGTTCTTTATTGAGACAGTAGGAAGGCTGAGAGGGAGACAGAGTAGGGGAAACACAGGAGAGAAGGTTCTTTATTGAGACAGTAGGAAGACTGAGAGGGAGACAGAGTAGGGGAGACACAGGAGAGAAGGTTCTTTACTGAGACAGTAGGAAGGCTGAGAGGGAGACAGAGTAGGAGAGACACAGGAGAGAAGGTTCTTTATTGAGACGGTAGGAAGGCTGAGAGGGAGACAGAGTAGGAGAGACACAGGAGAGAAGGTTCTTTATTGAGACAGTAGGAAGGCTGAGAGGGAGACAGAGTAGGGGAGACACAGGAGAGAAGGTTCTTTATTGAGACAGTAGGAAGACTGAGAGGGAGACAGAGGGGAGAAACAGGAGAGAAGGTTCTTTATTGAGACAGTAGGAAGGCTGAGAGGGAGACAGAGTAGGGGAGACACACAGGAGAGAAGGTTCTTTATTGAGACAGTAGGAAGGCTGAGAGGGAGACAGAGTAGGGGAGACACAGGAGAGAAGGTTCTTTATTGAGACGGTAGGAAGGCTGAGAGGGAGACAGAGTAGGGGAGACACAGGAGAGAAGGTTCTTTATTGAGATGGTAGGAAGGCTGAGAGGGAGACAGAGTAGAGGAGACACAGGAGAGAAGGTTCTTTATTGAGACGGTAGGAAGACTTAGAGGGAGACAGAGTAGGGGAGACACGGGAGAGAAGGTTCTTTATTGAGACAGTAGGAAGGCTGAGAGGGAGACAGAGTAGGGGAGACACAGGAGAGAAGGTTCTTTATTGAGACAGTAGGAAGGCTGAGAGGGAGACAGAGTAGGGGAGACACAGGAGAGAAGGTTCTTTATTGAGATGATAGGACGGCTGAGAGGGAGACAGAGTAGGGGAAACACAGGAGAGAAGGTTCTTTATTGAGACAGTAGGAAGACTGAGAGGGAGACAGAGTAGGGGAGAAACAGGAGAGAAGGTTCTTTATTGAGACAGTAGGAAGGCTGAGAGGGAGACAGAGTAGGGGAGACACACAGGAGAAACAGTTCTTTATTGAGACAGTAGGAAGGCTGAGAGGGAGACAGAGTAGGGGAAACACAGGAGAGAAGGTTCTTTATTGAGACAGTAGGAAGACTGAGAGGGAGACAGAGTAGGGGAGACACAGGAGAGAAGGTTCTTTACTGAGACAGTAGGAAGGCTGAGAGGGAGACAGAGTAGGAGAGACACAGGAGAGAAGGTTCTTTATTGAGACGGTAGGAAGGCTGAGAGGGAGACAGAGTAGGAGAGACACAGGAGAGAAGGTTCTTTATTGAGACAGTAGGAAGGCTGAGAGGGAGACAGAGTAGGGGAGACACAGGAGAGAAGGTTCTTTATTGAGACAGTAGGAAGACTGAGAGGGAGACAGAGGGGAGAAACAGGAGAGAAGGTTCTTTATTGAGACAGTAGGAAGGCTGAGAGGGAGACAGAGTAGGGGAGACACACAGGAGAGAAGGTTCTTTATTGAGACAGTAGGAAGGCTGAGAGGGAGACAGAGTAGGGGAGACACAGGAGAGAAGGTTCTTTATTGAGACGGTAGGAAGGCTGAGAGGGAGACAGAGTAGGGGAGACACAGGAGAGAAGGTTCTTTATTGAGATGGTAGGAAGGCTGAGAGGGAGACAGAGTAGAGGAGACACAGGAGAGAAGGTTCTTTATTGAGACGGTAGGAAGACTTAGAGGGAGACAGAGTAGGGGAGACACGGGAGAGAAGGTTCTTTATTGAGACAGTAGGAAGGCTGAGAGGGAGACAGAGTAGGGGAGACACACAGGAGAAACGGTTCTTTATTGAGACAGTAGGAAGGCTGAGAGGGAGACAGAGTAGGGGAGACACAGGAGAGAAGGTTCTTTATTGAGACAGTAGGAAGGCTGAGAGGGAGACAGAGTAGGGGAGACACAGGAGAGAAGGTTCTTTATTGAGACAGTAGGAAGGCTGAGAGGGAGACAGAGTAGGAGAGACACCGGAGAGAAGGTTCTTTATTGAGACGGTAGGAAGGCTGAGAGGGAGACAGAGTAGGGGAGACACAGGAGAGAAGGTTCTTTATTGAGACAGTAGGAAGGCAGAGAGGGAGACAGAGTAGGGGAGACACAGGAGAGAAGGTTCTTTATTGAGACAGTAGGAAGGCAGAGAGGGAGACAGAGTAGGGGAGACACAGGAGAGAAGGTTCTTTATTGAGACAGTAGGAAGGCTGAGAGGGAGACAGAGTAGGGGAGACACAGGAGAGAAGGTTCTTTATTGAGACAGTAGGAAAGGCTGAGAGGGAGACAGAGTAGGAGAGACACAGGAGAGAAGGTTCTTCATTGAGACAGTAGGAAGGCTGAGAGGGAGACAGAGTAGGGGAGACACAGGAGAGAAGGTTCTTTATTGAGACAGTAGGAAGGCTGAGAGGGAGACAGAGTAGGGGAGACACAGGAGAAATGGTTCTTTATTGAGACAGTAGGAAGGCTGAGAGGGAGACAGAGTAGGGGAGACACAGGAGAAACTGTTCTTTATTGAGACAGTAGGAAGGCTGAGAGGGAGACAGAGTAGGGGAGACACAGGAGAGAAGGTTCTTTATTGAGACGGTAGGAAGGCTGAGAGGGAGACAGAGTAGGGGAGACACAGGAGAAACGGTTCTTTATTGAGACAGTAGGAAGACTGAGAGGGAGACAGAGTAGGGAGACACAGGAGAGAAGGTTCTTTATTGAGACAGTAGGAAGACTGAGAGGGAGACAGAGTAGGGGAGACGCAGGAGAGAGGGTTCTTTATTGAGACAGTAGGAAGGCTGAGAGGGAGACAGAGTAGGCCTAGGGGAGACACAGGAGAGAGGGTTCTTTATTGAGACAGAAGGAAGGCTGAGAGGGAGACAGAGTAGGAGAGACACCGGAGAGAAGGTTCTTTATTGAGACAGAAGGAAGGCTGAGAGGGAGACAGAGTAGGAGAGACACAGGAGAGAAGGTTCTTTATTGAGACAGTAGGAAGACTGAGAGGGAGACAGAGTAGGAAGGACGCAGGAGAGAAGGTTCTTTATTGAGACGGTAGGAAGACTGAGAGGGATACAGAGTAGGAGACACACAGGAGAGAAGCTTCTTTATTGAGACAGTAGGAAGGCTAAGAAGGTTCTTTATTGAGACAGTAGGAAGACTGAGAGGGAGACAGAGTAGGAGACACACAGGAGAGAAGCTTCTTTATTGAGACAGTAGGAAGGCTGAGAAGGTTCTTTATTGAGACAGTAGGAAGGCTGAGAGGGAGACAGAGTAGGGGAGACACAGGAGAGAAGGTTCTTTATTGAGATGGTAGGAAGGCTGAGAGGGAGACAGAGTAGGGGAGACACAGAAGAGAAGGTTCTTTACTGAGATGGTAGGAAGGCTGAGAGGGAGACAGAGTAGGGGAGACACAGGAGAGAAGGTTCTTTATTGAGATGGTAGGAAGGCTGAGAGGGAGACAGAATAGGGGAGACACAGAAGAGAAGGTTATTTACTGAGATGGTAGGAAGGCTGAGAGGGAGACTATGACAATGTTCTGGTGGGATTCAATCAAAGGCCAACAGGGGTATTTGTTTTCCCAGAGAGGGGGGGCAAGGGGTCTTAACCACAACACCATCTCTGTGCACATAATTGCATTTCCAGTCATTGCTTGTGGTCAAACGACCCAATTGACCCTATTCACACGGCGGCCATTTTGCTCTTACGTCATGCTCAGGTCAAGTTCCTTTCCACCCTGTTCCCACAAATGGCGTGATTTTGACCATCCTGAAATGCTAAAAAAGGTGGTTTTGACCATCTTGAAATCCTGAATTGCTACAGTAGTATGTCAGTAATATGCCAAACGTTTCAGTCATGATGTAAAATCCATGACGTTAACCTATGGTGCCAATAGATTCTGCGACAGTCTCTCAGCATAATATTCACTGAACCACATCACACACTGGGCAACGCTGGCCATCTGAATCCCGTACGGCGCTCTGGCTTCAGGGTTGTTTTTGAGCCCTTTAATTTCCACACTCCCTTCGGACAAATGATTAAAACATGCCTGCTCATGTGACGTTCAACCCCTGAGGACTTACATCACTGAGATCATGCCTGTTGAATCATGGAAAACACGGCCCCAGATGAACGGGATAATTACACCAAATCAATCATGGAAAAACAACAGCGCACAGCCCCCGCTCGTTAACAGACGTTACGTAATAAAACGTTTTGTGCCTCGCTCAGAAGGTACAGCACCTTTAATGGCCTTCTGCACTTTACACTTTATATATATATATATTTATTTAAATTATTAATCCTCCACTGCACTGTTTTTGTCCTGTGTCTGTTGTTGTTGTTGTGAAAATAATTATGAAAAAATAAAGGAATCTGAATCTGAATCTGAATCTCACTCAGAAGGTAAAGTACCAGGGGGCGGCTAAGTGGTGCAGTGGGCAAGGCGCTCACCACCAATGCAGGAGACGCTGGGTTCGAGCCCAGCTCTCCGCATTGCTATCAGCTTGGCTGGTCGTTCATACTAATACAATTGGCAGTATTAGGGGATGGGAAGCTGATGGGTGGGGATCGGACATTGTGGACAGCGACTCCTACAGGTCGGTTGGTGTCGCCTGCGCAGCAGAATCAGGAAGCGACGGGGGCGGCGTGCCCTCCAAAAACGCAGACCCCCGACGCTGAGAGATCGCGCTGTGCAGGTGAAAAGATGCGACTGCTGCTTCCTCGAGTACCGGAGGGGACACGTGATGCAAGGCTTAGTCCACATTGCAGCCGGCTTGTGGGAGGCATGGCCTAACAGCGTTCGAGACAGGGGAGGGTAGAATTGGACGATACGAAATTGGGATGGGAGAAAAATAGAAAATGGGAGAAAAAGTAGATAAAAAAAAAGAAGGTAAAGTACCTTTCATGGCCTCGCTCAGAAGGTAAAGTACCTTTCATGGCCTCGCTCAGAAGGTAAAGTGCCTTTCATGGCCTCGCTCAGAAGGTAAAGTGCTTTTCCTGGCCTTGCTCAGAAGATTAAGTACCTTTCATGGCCTCACTCAGAAGGTAAAGTACCTTTCATGGCCTCGCTCAGAAGGTAAAGTGCTTTTCATGGCCTCACTCAGAAGGTAAAGTACCTTTCATGGCCTCGCTCAGAAGGTAAAGTACAATTCATGGCCTCATTCAGAAGGTAAAGTACTTTTCATGGCCTCACTCAGAAGGTAAAGTACCTTTCATGGCAACCGACGGTTGACTTTGAAAGGAATTCGCCTTAAAAAGCCTCGGATTCCTGTCCGATAACGACTGGAGTTGAGCTAGCCGGCGTGGTGGGATTGAAACTATAACGACGTGATTCTTGACATTCCCGCAGCGTTGGGCAACACGCTAAAAGTGCCCGTGTTGACAAAGCAGCCCACTGTGCTCACGAGGGCCGACGTCAGCCTGAGAACACCGGGAGGGACTCATGAACACGCTTCCCTCAGAAGACGTTGAGGAAGAAATGTTTGGGGTAGTTTATATGATAAAGCTTCCTCTAATTCCTTCGCCAGATGTGTGCATACTTTTCACTACTCATAAACGGGGTATGGCCAGGGGCGGATCTTCCTACAGGCGACATAGGTGGTTGCCTAGAGCACCACCTAGAGGGGGGCGCCAAAAACTGCTGAACAGTTTTTGCGCCCCCCTCTATATCTGCAACCAATATTTTGACATAAAGAAAAAATCTAACATAAGGGAAAATGTGCCAAAAATCTAAAACGGTCGGTCGGTCTTTAAGATGTTGGGGGGGGGGGGGGGGGGTGCCACCTTGGCTTTAGGTGTTCACAGTCAGAACATGCTAGAGCGCTGCGCATTGATGGGTATCGGTCAAGTCTTTATCAAAGATAAAGGAAAGAAAGACTAAAGTTAGAGAACTATGAAGAGGCATAAGCCATCCGGGGCGCAGTATAAAAAGAGAAGAAAAGAAGAAGAGAAATTTTCGTTGTGTCATGAAATAGAAATGTTAGTAATAATAACAACGTTAGTCTTGGTGTAGCGAGCTAGCCAGTGTGGTGGAATGCAAATTCTTTGGGGGGGGGGGGGGGGGGGGGTGAAGCATGCCTAGGGCGCCAAATGTGCTAGGTCCGGCCCTGGGTATGGCGTAGCGGCCTGGGGGATGTGGATGTAGCTTTGAACAGAGAGGATCACTTCCCAGGAAATCCAGACTTCTTGCGGGGTCATGTGAGTCACGCACATAGAGTGTGGAGGCCGGTCCAGCTGCGATTCTGAGATGAGGAAGGTGGAGTTCTGTTTCCCCACGCGCTCCGCTCTAGTGCTTCTCTTCTGTCGGCTTTTAAAACCGGGGTTTCACGTTAATACAGGGCCTCGAAAAGAAAAACAAACTATAGGAAGAGTTGGCTTTTGACGTAAATCTGCTAGGACGTCTCAGATTATATAATAACAATAATAATAATGCAGGACTTTTTTTGAAGTCTTTATTTGGCATGCAGGACACACATGCAATGGGTGGCATACCCACACATGCATTTATTTTGGGTCGCCGATGCGCTTGAGTCTCTGCGCTTGACCCATCCCGTCGTCCTTCCCCACAAGGGCAGCCGGGAGCAGATAGGGGCGTCGGCGAGGTACCGTGCCCCAGGGACCAATCCAAGTGCTCCTGCCCGTCTTCGTCAAGGACGCTGTTTGTGCATGTTTTTCCATTGGGTTTCTCTTATCGAGGGGGAACCCTTGCGAGCACGGGGAAAAACATGCAAACTCCACACAGAGGGCCCTGGGAGATACCCCACCTGGGTATCTGGCAACGTGGAAACCTGGTCCCCAAGCGGGAATCGAGCCCTGGACCTTCTTGCTGTGAGGCGACAGTGTTAACCACTACACCACGGTGGCGCCTTATTATTCTATTAGATTATATTCACATTTGTGACCAGCCATGATCCCCCAGACCGGCAGGAAAAATCTGGGCTGGTGAAGTGAATTAATAACTCTTAACACCAACCGCTGAAGTGCCCTTGAGCAAGGCACTTAACCCCCAACTGCTCCAGTGGAGTTGCTCAGTGGCCAATGGTGTCAGACTGTTGTTGTACTGGGCAGCTCCCAGGTGTGAATGGAACTGTGTGAATGTGAAGCAGGGCGTAGCTTAAAAAAGAGCATCCGTGCTCAGCGAACCTACCCTGGGTAAAATAAAGGTTAAAAACCAAAAGAATTGGGTCTTGTTAACTCATTGACCGCCACGCTCTTTTCCCATCTTTACTCAATGGCGCCAGCGTTAGTGACCATTTTAGTGACGTTTGCGGACCCATCGTATATTCTATATTATAGCTATGAAGACAAAACCTTATCATCCATAAGTGTGATTGTTTTGTCTTCTTCTTCATAATCTCCAATAGTTCGCTCGCCAATGCATTGCAGTTCGCAGGGTAGTGGCTACTAGTACTATTGTGCCTCGGAGTGCTCTGGCCCGACTATACCACGGAGAAGAATAGGTTACCTCCGAGTCCTCGGCCGGTTTGACTATAATATTTTTATGATTGACCAGAAGTGTTGAGTCCAATGTAGTCTGGTGAAAACGCACGTTATCATCCATAAGTGTGATCGCTTTGTCTTCTTCTTCATAATCTCTAATAGTTTGCGATCGCCATTGCTCTGGAGTGCTCTCAACTCTGGCAGCGACTAATCTGGCCATCAGTGAGTGAGCAACCCCCCCCCCCCCCCCCCCCCCCCACAGTAAACTAGTAAAAATGAGGCAGTGACTAATGGGGATCTGAAATAAAGAAATAAATAGCCCAGTTCAATAGGTAGGCGATACTGCCACATATTGGGATTCGATCGTCATTTCAATTCTAAGTTAATCAGAGGCCACAGGAAGACTCACAAAGGTCTGTGTGAGTGTTTAGAATCATAATAATCAAAAAAATTAAAAACAAAAAAATGTAGATATCTCGTTTTTGGCGCTCAATGAGTTAAACACAAAACAACAACATTATGTTAGCTTTCTATGAGAGACCTCCTCTAGAAACAGAACATACATTAAACAACAACATTATGTTAGCTTTCTATGAGCTCAAATAGAAAAATAACTGTATAACATCACAGAGATCTAAAATATATGTAGACCTACAACAAACACGTCAACAAACAATGTCATCATTTAAGAAGAAAAGACACCTCATTGTCTGCTCCATCTTAATCGTCTGAACTGAAAACACTGTTGTGTTGTCGTTCCTTATTTCTGCCAAACACCTCCCGGCCGTATGAATACTCCCCCATTTTATCTTTCCTTTCGAAAACAAAAACCCTTCCTGAAACCATGACCTCATCGCTTCAGCGTGAGGGTGACATCATGTTCAGGGGACCGTGCCAGCAGTCTGTCACTCTCGAACACAAAAGGCTGCTCTCTCACCACGGTTGCGTGCCCTTAATCTAATTCGGCGTATCAAACGAGCGCACATCCCCACGTTTCATGTGTCACGCCCCATCCCCCCCCAGATGTTTCGATAGAGACGTGTTTAGACGTGTCGGTGTTGGAACACACTCGTTCTTCAGTCACCCGGCGGCCCCGTTTGTCTGTCTGTCTGTCTGTCTGTCTGTCTGTCTGTCTGTCTGTCTGTCTGTCTGTCTGTCTGTCTGTCTGTCTGTCCGTCCGTCCGTCTGTCTGTCTGTCTGTCTGTCTGTCTGTCTGTCTGTCTGTCTGTCTGTCTGTCTGTCTGTGTGTCTGTCTGTCTGTCTGTCTGTGTGTCTGTCTGTCTGTCTGTCTGTCTGTCTGTCTGTCTGTCTGTCTGTCTGTCTGTCTGTCTGTCTGTCTGTCTGTCTGTCTGTCTGTCTGTCTGTCGGTCTGCCTGTCTGTCTGTCTGTCTGTCTGTCTCCGCGTCAGGTCGTCTCTTCTCCTTCCATTTGTTTTCACGGGACAGAATGGAGAGAGGTCCTGTAGACAGGTGTGATCACAGAACAGACGTGGCACACGCGGCCTGCTCGATGTACAGGTGCTCGATGGACAGATAATAATAATAATAATAATAATAATAATAATAATAATAATAATAATAATAATAATAATAATAATAATAATAATAATAATAATAATAATAATAATAATAATAATAATAATAATAATAATAATAACTGCTCGATGGACAGATGCTACTTGTGGAGGGCTTTCTTGTGTGCGAGATAAGCTGCCGTGGAAGATGTGAAACATGCCATGCTGTATCTCTCACCGGGAGCATGTCTATGTTCCCCGGGTCCTATGTTCCCTGATTGATTGATTGATTGATTGATTGATTGATTGATTGATTGATTGATTGATTGATTGAAAATTTTAGACCACCAGCCCTGATTCCAAACTCTAACCTTAACCAACTTCGAAAGAGGGCCTAAGCTTAACCAGTTCGAAACAAGGCGGACATTAATAATTAATAAAATAATAAAAATGTATAACATTTTCAATCAATTAATCAATCAATCAGGGAACATAGGACCCGGGTAACATAGGGATGATCCCCTCTCACCTATACATGCCGTTCTGTCAGATGTGTAAAACATGCCATGCTGTATCTCTCACCTACATGCCGTTCTGTCAGATGTGGCACTGACTTTGGATGCAGTCGTTTTTCTAACCATTAAATATTGTTGTGGAATATTCAAATGAGCCATGACAGTAAGCTGTAGGAATTCAGATCAAGTAAATTTGTATAAAAATATATAGAACATAGTTTATTTCTGCGGCCATAGTCATAGAAAATGTGATCAGTTTATAGTTAGAGTTTCTTTAATAGTTGTCATAGTAAAATACAGAATACTTTTCCATGAAATGCTTTTTTTCCTGTATGAGCTCCTGAGAGTGTGCTAGATAAAATAGATAAAAAGTATAAAATAGAAAAAGTCAAGAGTACGATTATAATCAGAGACAACATGTGTACACACAAAGCGTCTGACCAGAAAGTGACAAAGAGCTCTTGGTCAGACACACGTTAAATACATAATCGAAATGACGTACATGAGATACCAGATATGACAGAAAAGGTGTCATAAAAACAAAATATGCCCTAGTGAGACAATGAATAACAAAGACGGCACTAGGGCTTATGTTATGTCTTCACACTAGAACAAGAGTAAAGGCCAAATGCCATATCTCCTAACCTTGGTCGTTGTTAAAGAGACACTGTGTTAAGACTGTCGCCTATTATGTCCTGTCATTATTATTATTATTGTTGTATGGTTGTTGTTGTTGTGTTATGTCAAAAAAAAGAAACTGAATAAAAATTTGATAAAAAAAGAAAAAAAAAAAAAAAAAGACTGTCGCCTAGTGTCTTAAACTGTATACTAGTTGATCATATGAACTAGTCAAGCTGTACAGAGATTTAACACAGATGGACATAGATAACATTTCCCTCACAACATGAGGGGACATGTAATGGAAAATTGTATTTAGCCAGGGTTTAAAGGAACACAGCGGCATTATGGGGAATGCACTTTATTGTCAGTAGACGAGTAGTAGAATGCTATCCGGCTGTAAGATAGCCTAGCTTAGCACACATGAATGGAAGCGGATACAGACCACTAGCCTAGCTGTTGGCCAAAAACACCTCTCCCGGAGTTTTAAGCTAGGCTAGCCGGTCCATATCCACTTCTATTAATTTGTGCTAAGCTAGGTGCTCGACTGAAGATAAGATAAGATATTCCTTTATTGATCCCCTTATCATAGCAGCATGGGGGAGGGGGAAGGGAAGGTACAGGTAGGGAATGATAATAGTATAAGACATAAATATAGGCAATAAAACTATAGTAAAGGTAAACCAGCAGTGTAAACAATGGCATTAACTCTGAATATAATAATATCAGGTCAAGATCAAAGGTGCAGATGAGGGTCTGTATGCCATATATATCAGTTATGTTATGCGTTACAATAAATATGGTCAATGGTGCTAAGCTAGGCTAGATTGCAGCCGGATAGCTTTCTACTGTACACACAGAGATAATGTTGGCATGTTGCATGACAGGGTTAACGTCGGCAGAGGTGGCTGCGCAACCCATTTCCTGTTGTTGTGCTTGAGAAGAGTCCCATTCATTCTCTATTCCCCCCATTGTATCCTTCTCCACGACAGGAGTGACAGGCTAGGCCTCCAATCGCTTCCCATGTCACATCCCGCCTGTGACAGCCCTGGTAACCATGACGACTTAACTCCTCCTACCAGAGAGCTACAGGACAGTGCCAGCCACCAGACCGGCAGACCCGTCGGAGAGGACATCAAAGAGGGACAGACTTACCTAAAAGAACCTGAGGTCAGCAGCTCCACGCAGTAATAATAATAATAATAATAATTACTTTATTTGTATAGCACTTTTCATACAGAAGTTGCAGTTATATTTCATTAGCTACGCTTTTCTGCTTCGCCTATGGGATACACTCAGCGCCTAATGCACGTCAACTGAAAACTTTTCACATGCACCTTCCATCTGTCCGACCACGCCCACCTCCGGCCAGCTTATAGCCCAGGTGTGGCGGTCAACTCCCCCTTCCTCATTGTTTTAACGAAATGTTTGTGCTCACAGGCCTTCGGCAGTTGGAACAGAAGTTAGTTAGTTAGTTAGTTAGGTAAGGTCTGATGGTCGTGAAGGGGACCTCAGGGGGTGCATTTGTCGGGGCTACGCGCCCTGCTTCGCCCGTTGTCCCATAGGCGAAGCAGAAAAGCGTAGCTAATGAAATATAACGAAGGTTATCCGATGACCCTAGTTATATGATTAGCGTAGCTTTTCTGCTTTACACGCAGCCCTGAGGACCCTTGGCTGTGTTTTGTTGAAATTCAGACTCGGAAGGGGGAGTTGATCACCACACCTGGGCTATAAGCTGGCCGGAGGTGGGCGTGGTCGGACAGATGGAAGGTGCATGTGAAACGTTTTCAGTTGACGCGCATTAGGCGCTGAGTGTATCCCATAGGCGAAGCAGAAAAGCTACGCTAATCATATAACTAGGGTTATCGGATAACCTTCGTTCAAAGTGCTTCACAACAGTGAAAAATACAGGCATAAGCGAGCATAAAAAAGATGGAGAGGTAGCAAGGTAAGGTAAATCAGTGTTTCACATTAGGATCTAGCATCCCATAGGCCTCTCTGTTTACAGTTTAATTCAGTAATACAAATAATAAAAATAGAATAGACAGAGTAAAAAAAAGTGCGGTTTGATTCAGTTTAAAAATAGGCTAAAAGTAATCAAATAGAACGGACATACAACAGGGTATTTAACATACAACAGAGCAGTGATATAATAGTTAAATAAAAATATAACAGAGCAGTGCTTTACAAAGTACAGTTCTAAATGACCTTATAGAACAACAGAGCAGTGAGTCGCTCACAACTTAACAACAGAGCAGTGCGTCGCTCTCAACTTAACAACAGAGCAGTGCGTCGCTCTCAACTTTGAGTTCCTTTACAAAGTTCAGTTTTGAATTACAACAGAGCAGCGCGCAGTTCCTTTACTTAAGTAAGAGTAGAAATACTCAGGTCAGCAGCTCCACGCAGTGCGAAGTTCCTTTACTTAAGTAAGAGTAGAAATACTCTGATAGTACTCTGGTAAATGTAAAAGTCCTCCATTCAAAAAGTTAAAGTATTTTATGTTGAATTTACTTAAATATCAAAAGTACACATTCTACATGATGTTTGTGTATTCCAGTGCTTGGGGGCATTCAAGCCTCGAACCATCGACCTCTTAAGATTATATTAGATTGGTATGTGTTCCGGTTATGCTGCTTTGATTACGTCCTCTTGAAGTTGACAGGCTTCAAATCTGAAAGTACATAATCTTACATACATTTGTTGCCATGTTTTCTATGCAAAATATTTTTCTTCAAAGTAACCAGAAAAATATTATCTGTAATATATAATCTGGTTCAGATAAATGTAGTGGAGTAAAAAGTACAATATTTCCTGTGAAATGTAGTGGAGTAAAAGTATAAAGTTCCCTCAAATGAAAAGCACAAAATTTTACGTAAGTGCAGTACTTGAAGGAAATACTACATTTGCTTTTGAGAGAAAGGTAAGCAAAGTTTGAGAAAGGTTTCATCTTTCGAATTCAGTTCCAGTCCCAAATATAAACAAAGCAATATTTCAGTTTTGGAGAAAATGTATCTTTACTTATACCTTTTTATCAGACTCCCTCACTGGCTTTCATTTTGAAAACCAGTTTTGCTATGACATAATTTGATTTAATTTGATTTATTTGACATTCAGTTTAAAAAAAAACACACATCTCAAGCAAAACAAAAGGATAGGCACAATAAAGTCATGGACTTATTTCCATTGTGGTCCTTGGTCTCAGACATAAAGACAATACAACAAATAGCATCGGTACAAATTATTCACAAGAACATCAATCAATCAATCAATCAAATGTATTTATATAATACGTTTAAACATGACGCTTGTCAACCAAAGTGCTTCACATAGCTAAGCTAAGAACAAAGAAAAGTATAAAATAAACAGAAAAAGATATAGGTGGGTTTTGAGTTTTGATTTAAAAGACTCGATGGAGGGGGCAGATTTAATGGACATGAGGATGCTGTTCCAGAGGTCAGGGGCTGCGACCGCAAAAGCACGTCGTCCCCCTAGACTTGAAGTTAGACCTACGGGTGGTTAGGAGACCCTTATCAGCCGATCTGAGGGCCCTGGCGTTGGTATAGGGGGTGAGGAGGTCTGCTAGGTAAGCAGGGGCCTTACCATTTAGGGCTTCGTAAACCAATAAAAATACCTTGAAGTCTATTCTAAAGCGCACCGGGAGCCAGTGGAGGGAGGCAAGTACAGGGGTGATGTGAGCTCTCTTCCGGGTACCTGTGAGCAGTCTAGCGGCAGCGTTGTAGACGGGCTATGGTGGATTTATTTAGCCCCAGGTACAGGGAGTTACAGTAGTCTAAGCGTGAGGATATGAAAGCGTGAATTACTCTTTCCAGGTCTGAGGGGGAAAGAATGGCCTTGATCCTGGCTATGGACCGGAGCTGGAAAAAGCACCCCTTCACCAGCGAGTTTACCTGCCTATTGAAGGAAAACTCTGGGTCAAAGAGCACATGTTCTTAACATTTTCAAAGAGCCAGGTGTTGACCCTTTTCTTAAAAAAAGGTGCTGGCTGCTTCTACTTAACGGCAAAGGCAACATATTCCAGTTTGTCGCTCCACCGGTCCAAACCTAAATGAACATTTAGGATTTTGTTGGTTTTGAACCTAGGCGAGCACAGATCAGCAATACTGGCTCTTGTGTGGTGAGAGAATGAGTGTCACCACTCAAGTAATCACTGAGTTACTCAGGGGCCCTGTTGTAATAGATGTTATGGACCATACTGAGCTGCAGTTGTACCGACCGACCCAGCTTCCAGAGGGAGCCAGCCCAACTGCTGGAAGTGCTGTTTACCAACATGGTCTCTTGCGGCTAGCCCCAACGCTACCCTGACTAGCTTATTCTGAGAGACCTGTAAATTGATCTTTTAGACCTTTGGTCAGGCCACCATACCATGAACAGATGGCAGAATCAAAGCAACATGAAACTAGAGAGTTGGCTAACAGACGGAGACTAGCTGCTTCCAGAAACGCAACGCATAATACACAGAGCCGAGTGAACTCTTCATCAACATGTGATGTCGGGGGGGCGGGGGAAGGGGACAGTGACTCAGGAGGTAGAGCTGTCGTCGTAAAGCCCTTCGGATGAAAGAACTATATAAATGCAGTCCATTTACCCTCTCAGAGTTTTATTCACGGTTCCAATTCAGATATTGTATAAAAACTGTTAAAAGTATAAAAGTGTATAAAAGCAATAGAGCATCCAAGGTCATATGTTGGACATAAAATGCAGTCAAAATAGACATAAAATGAACATAAAATAGACTGAATAAAAGTAGTGCAGAGAATAAGAAAAATGGTACAAATGCAGTTAATAAAAACAAGCTCTCTAATGTTCAGTAATCACAGTGTGGATGTAATGGGTGTAAAGTGGCAGAGGTGTATTAAAAGGCAACGGCTAATATTTAGTGAGCTAGCTTCCCTAATGTCCATAGGCAAGGTGTTCCATAGCTCTGGTGTGTAATTAGTAAAGGCTGCATCCACGATTTTATTTTGTCTGTTGCTGGGTACCTTCAATAGACCATCAGTATTTGTTTATTTGTTTATCATGGATCCCCATTACACCCATGGGTGATAGACTATTCTTCCTGGGGTCCTAACACACAACCTACAACATTACAGTACATTACATTACAGTAACAAAAAAAACAATAAAGACATAAGAAACACCTTAGCCTAAGCACATTCTCAACATCTTCAAAATCTCACAAAAAGAAACACACAAAAAGGCTCCAACCACAAATACAATACTAACTAAACTAACAATACTAACTAAATAAATCAGTAACTCAACTGTATTTCACCATTCATAACAGATGTAGATAATAATAAACAACATCAAGGCAGATGCCATACTGCTGTGTTTACTGTAAACACACTCCCTCTGGTGTTCTGTTCGATCGATGTGTCTGCAGGCCTGCTTCTATAATCAGGAGAGTTGGAGATTTGATTGATTGATTGAATGACGTTTATTTCAAAATTATGCAACATAACAAACAAACATCAAGTACAGATATAGCCTTAAGCCATTCAAATAATAAATGTATATGAAAAAAACAACAAAGAAAAACAACAAAGAACAAACTAAAAAGTCAAACTCAATTTATTATACTTTTCTTTTGTCATTTACATATTTGAAAAGGAGTGGGAAGAAGCATACACTTATTTAATCCCACCCCTATTTACTCATCAGAACATACTATATTATATTGACTAATTCATACATTACTAGACTTATATTGAAAAAATTAAACACAAATGAATGAGAGAAGAGACATCAGAAGTAGGCCACAGATCCTAGGACAGCTAATATTGTGTGTGTGACTTTAGTCTGGCTTCTCCTCTTCATCTGACCTCAGTCTACCTGCTCAACTCACAGACAAAAGGTCTGGTTATAAATACACATGGTTTTAGTTCCATGGTTCAGCAGATTTCTGAACGTGATCTGAAAACCATGTCTGTCTGTGTGTGTGTGTGTGTGTGTGTGTGTCTGTGTGTGTGTGTGTGTGTGTGTGTGTGTGTGTGTGTGTGTGTGTGTGTGTGTGTGTGTGTGTGTGTGTGTGTGTGTGTGTGTGTGTGTGTGTGTGTGTGTGTGTGTGTGTGTGTGTATGTGCGTGCGTGCGTGCGTGCGTGCGTGCGTGCGTGCGTGCGTGCGTGCGTGCGTGCGTGCGTGTCTCTGTCTCTGTCTCTGTCTCTGTGTCTGTCTGTCTGTCTGTCTGTGTGTGAGTACCAAAATAAGGCATTTATTACATGTATTAGCTGAGCGGCCTCGGGCGAGGAGATAAGATACGGGGGTCTGAGGCTGATAGGGGGGCCGGCTGAGTCCAGGGGGAGAGCAGGGGGAGAGGGGGAGAGCAGGCTGAGTCCAGGGGGGAGAGAGAGGGAGAGATGGAGATGATGAGTGGGTGGAACACCAGGGTAGATCTATTGTTGACCTGATGACAGGACGGGTGGGCAGCTGAGCAGCTGAGCAGGTGAGTTGAGTGAGCTGTACTCCGGAGGGGACTGGGAGACGCCCAAATATGGTAACGGGAAGCTGCTGAAATGAGAGAGCGAGAGAGAGAGAGAGAGAGAGAGAGAGAGAGAGAGAGAGAGAGAGAGAGAGAGAGAGAGAGAGAGAGAGAGAGAGAGAGAGAGAAAAAAAAAGAAAAGAAAAGCACTGAAAATTCAGATCCCTTCTGCTGCTCCTCTGCCACTTAAGAACTAGCGCTCAGGTGTTATATTTCAGGGGCTGGTGGCTGGCTCCCAAAGTGAACAAATGGAGGGTACTTAACTTAAGTGCTCCCCCGGGGAGGGCTACTGCCCTCAGACCCCCAAGATACTTTTTATATGGGCAGTCTGACTTGGGGTACTGCCCATATATTAGTGGTGCAATGCAAGTAAACAGTGAAAAAAGCTAAGGAATCGGATGGAGCTGGGGCGTTTGGGACTAATACAAATTTAAGATGAAAAAGTCTCCCCAGTGGGAGGCAGTGGAAGTGTGAAATCTGGCCCGGTCCAGAACAATGGGAGTCACAAAATCAGTTTGGCCCGTGGAGTGGTGGAGGAGCAGCAGAGGTTTGATTTTTCACTGCTGGATCTGTACTACTACTACTACTACTACTACTACTACTACTACTACTACTACTACTACTACTACTACTACTACTACTACTACTACTACTACTACTACTACTACTACTACTACTACTACTACTACTACTACTACTACTACTACTACTACTACTACTACTACTACTACTACTACTACTACTACTACTACTACTACTACTACTACTACTACTATATGAAATGCTCAAAAATCTTTGCTATTTTTCCCACTCAGACCTTAAAAACAGATGGTGAAACAGACGGAACTCCTCTCACAAGCTACACGAGGATCCTGATCGACATTGGCGGCAATGCGGTCGCTGTCGCCGGAGAGGGCAGAGAGAGGTATAGTGCGTTCTCGCTTGTTCAGAGATGAGATTTTATTTTTAGATGTGAAATACTGGCAACAAGACTAATCGTACCATGTGTGATTGTTTTGACAGAGGGGAGCAGGCGACTTGTTTGGATACCCGCTCTGAAGAGGACCCGCCTGAGCTCGGGGTCGTGTTGCAGGAGCCTACGTCTACCGCTAAGGTCATTCTGCTTTCACACTTCGCATGATGCAATCGGAGAATTTACAG
>NC_140171.1:15049044-15059044 GCF_963971535.1 Notolepis coatsorum
ACACACACACACACACACACACACACACACACACACACACACACACACACCACATTTCTGGATGAGTGAGTTACTGGATGAGTGAGTTGGTGGATGAGTGAGTTACTGGATGAGTGAGTTACTGGATGAGTGAATTACTGGATGAGTGAGTTACTGGACGAGTGAGTTACTGGATGAGTGAGTTACTGATTGAGTGAGTTACTGTATGAGTGAGTTACTGTATGAGTGAGTTAGTGGATGAGTGAGTTACTGATTTAGTGAGTTACTGTGTGAGTGAGTTACTGTATGAGTGAGTTGGTGGATGAGTGAGTTACTGTATGAGTGAGTTACTGGATGAGTGAGTTACTGATTGAGTGAGTTACTGTATGAGTGAGTTACTGTATGAGTGAGTTGGTGGATGAGTGAGTTACTGTATGAGTGAGTTGGTGGATGAGTGAGTTGGTGGATGAGTGAGTTGGTGGATGAGTGAGTTAGTGGATGAGTGAGTTGGTGGATGAGTGAGTTAGTGGATGAGTGAGTTAGTGGATGAGTGAGTGCATGACACCTGCAGATTCCTCCTGAGCAATGTCAGAAGGATCCGCCCCTTCCTGCCAAAAGAAGCCACCCAACTCCTCGTCCAATCAACAGTCATCTCCTGCCTCGACTACTGCAACGCACTGCTTGCTGGCCTTCCGACCACCGCCACCAAGCCTCTTCAACTCATTCAGAAATCAGAACGCAGCGGCCCGCCTGATCTCAAACCTACCGAAGTTGGCCCATGTCACCCCACTTCTCAGGGACCTGCACTGGCTCCCCATTGCCTCACGAATCTGCTTCAAGGCCTTCGACGTGGCATATCGTGCAGCGAAGGGAATGGCTCCCGCCTACCTCCGGTCAATGGTCTCTAACTACACACCCTCAAGACCCCTACGCTCTACAATCTTCTGGCCGCCTCAGACCCACTCCTATCAAAGAGAAGTCGCCTATTCTCGATCCTTGCCCCACAATGGTGGAACGAACTTCCCACCACAGTTAGGACAGCCGAAACCCATCCAATCTTTCGCCGTCGACTAAAGACGAACTTCTTCAATCATTATTTGAAATGAAAAAAAATCAAAATAAATAAATAAAATAACTCGAACCCTAACTAACCTTACTGTCATGCACTTGTCCTAATATACTAACCTACACTGTAGCACTCAACACTTTGATGAACATGGTTACTCAGCTGATAGAGTTGTGCCCTTCCTGCTGTCTTGTTGTACAAAACTTGTAAGTCGCTTTGGATAAAAGTGTCAGCTAAATTACTAAATGTAAATGTAAATGACACCGCCGGTCATAGCGATGCATAGAGATCTAAAAACACACTACAGTAAGTAGCTGGTCTCATACAGAGAAATGATAAATCCATTTACCAGAATTCAGAAGTCCTATGTAGAACAGGTTTACTCTCTGGTATCATTCTGTTGCACGGTTGTCTTAACACATAATATTATTATTATTAATTATTATTATTATTATTATTATTATTATTATTATTATTATTATTATTATTATTATTATTATTATTATTATTATATTATTATTATTATTATTATTATTATTGTTAATAATAATAATAATAATAAACATTATTTGTATACATACATACCTTTCATACAAGAATTGCAGCCCAAAGTGCTTCACTGCAGTAAAAATAGATGTAAAAATATACATAAAATGCAGTAAAAATACACATAAAATGAGCATAAAATAGACATATTAAAAACAGTGCAGGGAATAAGAAAAAGGGTAAAAACAATGCACGTAATAAAACAACAACAATAAAATAGATCTAATTTACAATGTAATAATCACTCTTCACTCTTCACTCTTTACTCTTTACTCTTCACTCTTTACTCTTTAATCTTTCATCTTTACTCTTCACTCTTGACAGATGGACTTCCAGAGGATCGGGGAGGAGGTGGGGGAGGTGGAGGAGGTGGAGGAGGTGGAGGAGGTGGAGGAGCTGGGGGACGAGGCTCAGGCCTGGGAGGAGTTAGGCTGGAGCGTGGCTGAGAACCAGAGCTGTCTCCGGCACTTCCTGCAAACGCAGCACTTCCTGAGGAGCTACGTGGCCATGATGTGAGTCCAGAGAGACTGTCGGAAGAGATATCAAGGTCAAAGGTCACCTTTATTTATATATGTATTTATTTGACTCTATAAGAGTACATTTGGCACCAGGTCTGTGTGTGTATTTGGGTGCAACGTTTTACATGTAAATGTACTTTTATAAAGCCAATACATTCATTGTTTGAAGAGTCACATGTAAAACCCATGTCAGTTTTCATGGTGTAAATGATCTGGTTACAGGAACAGTAGTATCTGATTTGCTGATGTTTATTCAAAACTATTGACAACTGAAAATGTCAAGTTTGATCATTGAATGGTTATTACCTTTATTTTCTTTTGTGGCTTTTGGCACACTTTTTATTTAAATTGTGTATACTGTGTAAAATACTACATGTTGAATCGAAAAAGCTGATAAATCCTCTCATTTGTCTCACTCGCAGCTCCTGGGCTGAAGAAACCAGAGCTTGCATTTTCTCCGAGGTTTCAATGCAGAGGCTGAGACAGGCTGAGTCAACGGAGAGATCTGAACTGGACCTTAGGATCCAGCAGAAGTTTGTGGATTTCCATGAGCTCGCTGAAGCTGGTGAGAGGCTCACCGCAGACAGACATCACTTGGCAGACATTGTAAGTCTTTTTTCACAAGGACACTCACTAATTGTATTCTCACTTTTATGCAAGGAGTTTTCAGTGTGTGTATATATATATATAGAGAAAGAGTTCTTGTGACGTAGATTTTCCACAATTATGGCACGGAATGTTTGTGTAGTTCTCCTTCTTCCAGCATGGCTGCCTGTAACATAACGACCGTTGTTTTCATTTTGTACACAGACAACGGTTGCTATGTGCAAAACGACGGTTGCTATGTGTTGATTTATGAGAAATCGATCGACAAAAACACAATAATTTGGTGTCCTATCGTTGGATCCTGTAAACAATTCACAGTATAATAATAATGTTGTGCGTTTCCAAACTTTCCAGTGTTTTACCTGCTCTACCACTGCACAGGAATTAGGCATTTTATTTTAAAAGTGGTTCCCAATGGTTACAGGCAGCCATACTGGAAGAAGGAGAACTACTAGGGATGTCCCGATCCGATCACGTGATCGGGATCGAGGGCCGATCACATGATCTTCAGAAGATCGGGGGGGGAATTTGGGAATTTTTTTCAACAAACATGACCATGTGTGTTGCAATGTTTGCAAGGCGGACGTTCCGCGTGGAGGAAAGAACAGCTGCGCTCAACACGACCAATCTAATACGCCACCTGAGAAACAGCCACAAACAACAACAAAGGAATGGGGGAGGCGGCTGGTGCTTTGCCAAACAGCTGTATTGATTGCAATGCCTCGCTTGAATGAAGTTAACGTTCGCCTGGATAACGTCAACATTCGCTTTGTGATGATTATCGTCTGCGTTTCTGACCAAGATGGAGCAAATCATTATGTAAGTCGAACACTGTGAATGTATACTAATGTGCAAGCAGATTGAAACTTTGAATATTTCTTGTATGAAGCACATTCTCAGGGGCTCAGGGTGAATGTAATGTGAGCCACCGCGCTCGAGGGGCTATTGAGGCAACAGAGGGGCTTGTCTCGCTTCGCCAGTTTCTGACAAAAATGCGTCAAATCGGTTAGTAATGTGAAAGATCGGATCGGGAAAGATCGGTATCGGCAGATACTCAAAATCACATGATCGGGATCGGATCTGGAGCAAGAAAATGCAATCGGGACATCCCTAAGAACTACACAAACATTCAGTGCAAGAACTCTATTAGCAAATACATTTTCTAATGACTACTGCTGCTGCTACCACTACTACTACTACTACTACTACTACTACTACTACTACTACTACTACTACTACTACTACTACTACTACTACTACTACTACTACTACTACTACTACTACTACTGCTGCTACTATTACTACTACTGTACTACTACTACTACTACTACTACTACTACTACTACTACTACTACTACTACTACTACTACTACTACTACTACTACTACTACTACTACTACTACTACTACTACTACTACTACTACTACTACTACTGATGCTACTATTACTACTACTGTACTACTACTACTACTACTACTACTACTACTACTACTACTACTACTACTACTACTACTACTACTACTACTACTGCTGCAATAATCTCTCCTCACACAGATCAAAGAAAGGACAGAAGAACTGCAGAGCATGCTGGGATGGATCTTGGTACACTGGAAGGCGCAGCAACAATCAATACATGATTCTACTCAACCCAAGATAGTATCTCCACAGTATCAGTCACAGGTGGGTGAGCTCTGTGTTCCTATAAGCTGTTGCTTCCACGCCAACATGCAAGGCTTAATAACTGAGAATTATAGATTTATAATAATAGAACACAATTGTTCTATTATGATAAGGCTAAGCACTCAACGAAGAAATCCAATCCCATTGAGGGAAGTAACATGCCTACAAATACTTACACTATGGAACTACACACTATATGAATGTATTACATGACCCATATTGGCCCCCAAACAGCATTGGCAACTTCAACATCAACTTTGATGTGAGCTTAGGTTTTGACAATGTGATGCTACATATCCTACCACATGTCCCCTAATGGCCACCACAACCCAACGTGTAGATAGATAGATGCTACATACCCTACCACATGGCCCCTAATGGCCACCACAACCCAACGTGTAGATAGATAGATGCTACATATCCTACCACATGGCCCCTAATGGCCACCACAGCCCAACGTGTAGATAGATAGATGCTACATATCCTACCACATGGCCCCTAATGGCCACCACAACGTGTAGATAGATAGGCAGTGTGAGCAGCACATCACCAGGGTTATCAAACACCCTTCACTGGTGTTTTGTCAAGTTAGGCCCGTGACACCTCGGGAAGGCTTGACAGTTAGTACCAGTGTCCCAGAACCAGCTTATGTTATCATGTTGAAAAAGAACTATTCCTGATACCAATATCACACATGAAACGGAAACAACAGAGAATAAAAGGAATATTCGTACCCTTTTGTTTACTTTGGCCCCCAGGTGAAAGAATAGGTCTTCATTGGTAGTCCTTGGTTTTTTAGACTACTGGCAGGCCAAAGAACCCTCTGAAAATCCCACGGGGAAAGAAAACTACAACCAAACATGAATCATCCTTTAAGAATATTTGTTTTCTATTGTTTTTTTTGTTTTGTTTTTTTGCAGCCTCTCCCTTGTTCAGAAGATACAACCGAGTCGTGGGAGAATCCGCTGCCAGAGCGTCTCCCGGGAACAGCTGAGATCCGGCTCCACGGGCCGCCTGCGGAGGGAGACGCTCGCGGAGAAAACGGCACCGAAACAGCGTGCGCTACTCGACACAGTCAGCTGGACGTCACGGCCAAATCCCCCGGTCTGCTGGCGGAGGAGCCCCGTGCCGGGCTCACCCCTCTGGGAGGCAGCAGTGCCGGGCTCGCCCCTCTGGGAGGCAGCAGTGCCGGGCTCGCCCCTCTGGGTGGCAGCAGTGCCGGGCTCGCCCCTCTGGGAGGCAGCAGTGCCGGGCTCGCGCCTCTGGGTGGCAGCAGTGCTGGGCTCGCCCCTCTGGGTGGCAGCAGTGCCGGGCTCGTTCCTCTGGGAGGCAGCAGTGCCGGGCTCACCCCTCTGGGAGGCAGCAGTGCCAGGCTCACCCCTCTGGGAGGCAGCAGTGCCAGGCTCACCCCTCTGGGAGGCAGCAGTGCCGGGCTCGCCCCTCTGGGAGGCAGCAGTGCCGGGCTCGCCCCTCTGGGAGGCAGCATCAACGTCATCCTCACCTTCGACCAGCAGCCGGCAGACGGAGGTCAGGCGGACGGCCCCGTCGAGCAGCAGGAGCCTCTGGATCCTGTACACAGGGTCAGTATGTTTGTTCAATAGAGGCCTTTCTTCCAACATGGCTGCCTGTGACCATCGGTGACCACTTTTGATAGAAAATGCCTTGTTTCTGTGCAGCGGTAGAGTAGAGGAAATGTTGGAAAAGCATGATGTTACTGTTCTACTGTAGTAGAAAAGACTCACGCACATCCCAAGTATAGTATTTCCACAACCTTACTGTTCTACTGTGACTTGTTAACAAGATCCAGTGATAAAACGCCAATTTATAAATGTTTTGTTATTATATTATGTATCATATATCGACACATAGCAACCGTTGTTTTGCACATAGCGGCCATTGCTTTTTCCAACATGGAGGAAAGGTGACCACCAAAGGTGGGAACAGGGTGGAAAGAAATACCAACCTGAGCGTGTCATGAGAGCAAAATGGCTGCCGTGTGCATATGGTCAATGGAGTGACTCGTAGGACACACAGTGCATGAGTTAAGGAATAAGGCGTTGACCATTTAACTTTGTGTTACTTAGATAAGGTTTTGGGAAAGTGTCGTCAGAATTGCGACGACGAATGTCCTTGACACGGGACGTCTGAGTCTGCGATGTTAAACCTATACGGGTGACAAACGCCATCATTAACCTTTTATTACAGCAATGTAACGCGTTCATTCTTCTTCTCTGCTCTTACCGCCCCCTCTCTTGTTACTTCCTCGACACTGTAGGTGAGCACCTACCTACAAGTCACAGACGGAAACAAAGAGAGTCCCGTCGGCAGAGACGTGGCCTCGGGTAACGGGCCGGGCGCTGGCCGCCCGTCGGCCAACCCTCCTCCGACCACCTCGACCACCGCTACCTTCCAGCCCAAGGTCAGCACCGTGGTTCTCCCTACGTTGCACAAGGCCACCTCGTTCTCCTCCCTGAAGCTGAAGGCGGCGACCAAGAGGAAGAAGAGGAAATCCACCCACAGGCACACGGTGAGCGGCCTCGCCGGAGCGGAACGCGTGGAGGTGGAAGCCGCTTCGCCCACCCCCGCCGGCTCGCCCCGCAGAGCCAACACCTGGCCCCCCGAGGAGGAGGAGGGGGGCGGACAACAGAACCCGAGTCCGGAGAACACGGAACTCCAGCTGTACATCAAGAATAACTCCGTGGTCGCCATCGCGGAAGACAGCGATTTAGCGACGTGCGTTGGTCCCGGCGCGAGCGGGGACGACGTCGAGCCCGCCGCCGAGATGCCCGGAGGTGATCAGGAGAAGACCCAATATAGCATCTCTCTGGGGTCAACGCTACGTCTCGACTTGCCCAAGAACTGGGAGGAGGAAGCCCTTGTGGGGAGAAGGCCTGCGGGGAGTACCGAGGAGCGTATCAGTCCCAAAGCCCTTGTGGTGGTGGGGAGATGGCCTGCGGGGAGTACCGAGGAAGCCCTAGTGGGGAGACGGCCTGCGGGGAGTGCCGGGGAGAACCACGGCCCGCGAGATCCCTCGCCGAGCGCGTCTAGACCCAGAGGACAGAGTGATCAGACAAAATCGTCCTCCCAGGTCATCGGACGGAGCTCGACGGAGGTACGGAGCTCGGGGGAAGGCAGGGAGAAGCCACAGGGCGTGACCTCGGAGTCTGTCATAGTGGTGCGTTCTCCGCCACTCCAGTGCCGTCGTGACCAAACGGCGACCGTCAAACCAGACGACCGGTCTGTCCTCCGTCCGTCGACCTCCTCCGACATCGGCGGATCCGACGAAGAAGCCGGGGAAGAGTTTAGCGAACGAGGAGGCGCTTCCGACGCGCACAAGCGAATCACAGAGCCCACCTGCTGCACTGCGCTCTCACGCGGAGACACGTTCGCCACTAAACAGGTACACAATCGCCACGAATGCCTCAGCATCCACACGAAGATCTCCGACCTCAAGGGTCACATGTACTACTCCCCCGCGAAGCAGCAATCCGCTCGACAGGGTGGCCCCGTGGCCTGGGAAACGAAGGGGTCTTCCGCCGGGACGGCGGGCTCCTCGGCCCGGGCCGTGTGCACAACGGGTCGAGTCATAGTCTGTTCGGAGGAGGACTGTTTCGTGTGCTCTGGCGGTTCTGTTGTGCCCGGCTCGGCACCACCGGGTCGGAGCGGTCCACACGGCCGAGTCTCGGAAAATTACCTGGTTCATCCGGACCGCTGGCAGTTCGAGGAGGAGGAGGACGAGCTGGAGGACATCTGGAACGGTGTGGACAGGGAGAGGGCTCCGTGAGCCTGCAGCGCCCCCCACAGGGAGAGGAGTGTCAGGGTATGGAAATCTCACTGATCCCCGCGGACCTTTTGAAGCTCATTAGCCTGCTGGCCGTTAGCAAGGCGTCTAAACAACGGCCCAGAAAGAGGGTTGGAATGAACGCTTCTCTGACGCGGGTCTCTAGGCCGATGTTGCTTCGACGTCGTTTAAACTGCGGTGTTGAGATCAGATGAATGTTTCAAACACAGCTGCTTCAAAGATCTACAAACGCGCTCCACAGAGCATCTTCTAAATCTTCCTGTGTCAGAATTTACATGCGGGTTGAATGCATGTCAAGTTGAAATGCAACGTCGCTCTGCCCGGGACTCAGGTTCGCCCCGATGCATGCTGGGATGCAGATGATGTTGCTAGTTCTTTTTTTCCCCCCTTTTTTTTTATCCATCTTGCAAAGATGTCCCCTGGCTGCATTGCGGGTTGAGTTAGAATAAAATAGAACATCCACAATTAATGCTTTTATAGACTAGATTCCATCGACATGAGGCACATTATTCTTGTAGGTCTACAGAGGTGCAGTCTACTGCTGGGTTACATTATTACATCATGCATCACTAGGAGATGGGGCTTGGGAGGTGGGTGGAGCGTTAGACGGTTGCCATGTGTTACTACGGACACCGGTTGTCATCTTTGGTGGGTTACTTGCATCAATTTGTGTTGAGAAATTGTTTAGGTAGGGGTTGAGGTTTAGGTAGGAGTTGAGGTTTAGGTAGGGTTGAGGTTTAGGTAGGAGTTGAGGTTTAGGTAGGGTTGAGGTTTAGGTTTAGGTATGGTTGAGGTCTAGGTAGGATTGAGGTTTACATTTACATTTACATTTAGTCATTTAGCTGACGCTTTTATCCAAAGCGACTTACAAGTTCTGTACGACAAGCCATCAGGAAGAGCACAACTCTATCAGCTGAGTAACAATGTTCATCAAAGTGTTGAGTGCTACAGTGTAGGTTAGTTTATTAGGACAAGTGCATGACAGTATGGTTAGTTAGGGTTAGATTTTTTTTTTTTTTTTTTTTTTAATTCAGATAATGGTTGAAGAAGTGAGTCTTTAGTCGACGGCGAAAGATTGGACGTGTTTCGGCTGTCCTAACTGGGGTGGGTAGTTCATTCCACCATTGTGGGGCAAGGACTGAGAATAGGCGACTTCTCTTTGATGACCCTCCCGGAGCTTGGATAGGAGTAGGTCTGAGGCGGCCAGAAGATGCAGAGCGTAGGGGTCTTGAGGGTTTAGGTAGAGTTTAGGATTAGGTAGGAGTTGAGGTTTACAACTCAGTCCAGAATAATGTCACAGCTCTGTATCTATACAGTAGGTAGGGATGAACCGGAGGCGTGGCCTGAGGTCACATGACTCCAGCTCCGTATCTATACAGTAGGTAGGGATGGACCGGAGGCGTGGCCTGAGGTCACATGACTCCAGCTCCGTATCTATACAGTAGGTAGGGATGAACCGGAGGCGTGGCCTGAGGTCACATGACTCCAGCTCCGTATCTATACAGTAGGTAGGGATGAACCGGAGGCGTGGCCTGAGGTCACATGACTCCAGACTCGACTCCACTTCTGGACTTGACTCGTGACGTCACTATGACCTGAGCCTCATGACTTGATGAGACTTGATTCTCTCCCCGAAGCCCAAAATGTTAACAGATCATGCCGTAGAAAATATAAAGCGAATAAACTTAATTCCCCCGATTACAGTTCCACTTTGGACCAATCCGTCAGCCGCCAATTCAAGTTGATTGAAATACAGCTCCGTGAAATGATGTCGATGAAAAAACACCTTGTTTTATAGGGACT
>NC_140171.1:15064044-15201979 GCF_963971535.1 Notolepis coatsorum
ATTTGTATGATAGATTATGTGATAGATTGGTTAGATAGATGACAATATGATAGATGATGTGACAAATGGATGATATGATAGATTGATATGATAGATGGATGATAATATGATAGATGATGTAATGGATAGATTGATATAATAGAAGATAAGTAAGTATGACAGATGATATGATAGCACAATATTAACTGTGACACATTTTGTTTGAATAGATTCCAGATATGACCTGCCTGCTGAAAGATATGCCTGACCCTGGTATGTAATATGTAGAGCCATATGGAATCCGCGATCACGGAATCGCGGACGGAATCGCGGAATTGAGCAATAAAAATGGAATCAACTATAAAAAAAAAAAAAAAAAAATCATTTTTTTTTATTTTTTTTTTTTTACTTTTTTTTTATGTTGTGGGACTTGTACAGCACTTTGTTCAACTTTGTCAGTGCTGTAAAGTTTAAACCTTTTTAAATCTTAGACAAACTAAACACTTTGCTTTCATGAAATACTGTAAGCCGTCATTTGAGGCTTTATAAAAGCAGCACAATGAACACAAATCTGTCAGTGCCGAGTCTGACCTCATCTTAAATAACAAACAGCATTGCTTGTTGTAGTTAACAAAGAGAGGCAGAGTTGATTTTGCAAAAATATATATTATTTTTTTATTTTTTTTATCGAATTTTATTTTTATATTCGAATCCCATGCCCATCGAACGAAGCTTCGAAGTATTTAAGACAGCCCTATTAAATTGACTGTTATATCTTATTCAATTGTGGACATTTATTCATTCCCACTTATTAGACATTATTTCTGATGGTAAAATGAGCGTACAAAGCAAAATACAGAATTCTGAAATATTAAAACGTAAAAAACGGAATTTGGAAAAAAATAAAATGGAATTTGGAAAAAAATAAAACGGATTTCATATGGCTCTAGTAATATGTAACTAATGTAATATGTAACTCATGTAATATGTAACTCATGTAATGTATAATTAATGTAATATGTAACTAATGTAATATGTAACTCATGTAATATGTAACTCATGTAATATGTAACTCATGTAATGTATATCTAATGTAATATGTAACTAATGTAATATGTAACTCATGTCATATGTAACTAATGTCATATGTAACTAATGTCATATGTAACTAATGTAATATGTAACTCATGTAATATGTAACTCATGTAATATGTAACTAAGAGCCGATGTGCAGATCCACTCAGGTCCACACACTACAGTGCAGAGTCAGCTTGTCAGTAGAGACAGAATGCCGATGCTAGTTTTCACTGGGATGGATGTTTGCTTTCAGTGCTGTTTGTATCTGCCTTTACGCAAGTTGACATAAGCATGTATATATGATATGATACACACTCACAAAGGGTGAATAAGCCCTCGACAAACCATACCTTCTTCTTTCGTGTAACGTCAGAGGTCCAACTCCGTATCTTGTAGCCATGCCCTTAACTCTGGTCCCACATCAAAGAGGCTGGCTTCCGAGGGTGGTTTGTATAGGGGGCAGATGGTCAGGATGTGGTCAACAGTCTGCTCAGGGTCTCCACACTCACATGCAGCGCTGTCTGCCAGGCCCCACTTGAAACTTCTTTAATGATGCTTTAAAGCGACCAACTCCAGATCTTAAACGGTTCAGCAGAACCCATTGCCGGCGTGGAAGATCGTCTCCTGTGGCGCCATCTCCTGGATCCCAGATGTAGTGGTGGATACGGGTTGGCCCAGCATTCTCCCACTCTCTTCCAGGCTGCCGCCAGCCATCCATTTCTGGATAGGTCCTCAGTAGTGGAAACGGAGCATCTCTTGTGCCACCTTGTTGTAGGGGTGGCGGGACTTGAGTCTGCTCATAGGTGCTGTTGTTGTTGTGGTGTTGTGTAGGATGTGCCAGTCATGCATCACTGCTTTCCTTGCTAGGGCGAGAGTGGCAGCCTCTCGTCGTAGGCCAGCTGGTGCGATTCCTGCAAGGACTGGCAGCAGGAAGACGGGTGTAGCCTTCAGGCCTTTATTTTTTTGGATCAAAATCAACTCTGCCTCTCTTTGTTAACTACAACAAGCAATGCTGTTTGTTATTTAAGATGAGGTCGGACTCGGCACTGACAGATTTGTGTTCATTGTGCTGCTTTTATAAAGCCTCAAATGACGGCTTACAATATTTCATGAAAGCAAAGTGTTTTTGTTTGTCTAAGATTTTAAAAGGTTTAAACTTTACAGCACTGACAAAGTTGAACAAAGTGCTGTACAAGTCACACAACATTAAAAAAATACAAATAAAAATGTATAATTATTTTTATTTTTTTTATCTTGAAGCTTCGAATTAAAATCGAATCTCGGCCCCGAAGCTTCGAATTCCAAAAAAAATAATTCGAAGGTCAGCCCTACATACCTGCAATTTAACTACATTTCTGTTGTTGTTGTTGTCGTTCTTTGTGCAGAGACCGCCCGGGAAAGCATATGGTTGCCGTTCATGGAGAAGGAGCTACAGTGTGACGAGGAGACGGTCATTATCGGCCACAGTTCAGGAGCAGCAGCTGCCATGAGGCGAGACATGCGGTCCTGACTGAGTCTAATGACTCATAGTTCATACGTTTGATGTCATTCAAAGGAACACGCCAACTAGGGCTGCACGATTTTGGGAAATAATCTAATTGCGATTTTTGTGACAGATATTGTGATTGCAATTACATTTGCGATTATAATAAAAAAAAAAATAAGCAGCCCCACAGAGGTGTATTGCATCTGGCCTACACGGTGGGTCTTTTCGGGACACCAAGCCTGAAAATGTTTCTTTTTACCTGGGAATCGATACCGGTACCCAACGGTACCTTTTTTCTGTACTTTACTCTCCCTCTATGAAGTCTAAACTTCACAACACACAATCTAAAACCCCTTACCCCCCTCTCCCAAACCGATCTTGTATCTCAATGGGACTCCCTGGTTAAAATGTATATTTCTTTTTTAAATAAAAAAAAATATTTGCGATGTTTCTTTTTTTTCGGTTTGCTAATTGCATCATTCCAAATCGCGATTTCGATTTTAAATCGATTAATCATTCAGCCCTAACGCCAACATCATGGGAAATACGCTCACCGTCTTCTCCAGAGTCAGACAGGAAGATAAGATACCAGTTTCCTCTCTGTGCATTCAGTAGAAAGCTATCCGGCTGCAAGCTAGCCTAGTTTAGCACAAATGAATGGAAGAGGATATGGATCAGCTAGCCAAGCTGTTGACCAAAAACACCTCTCCTGGAGTTTTAAGCTATAGGCTAGTGCTCTGTATCCATTAATTTGTGCTAAGCTAGGCTAGTGGTCCATATCCACTTCCATTCATTTGTGCTAAGCTAGGCTAGCTTGCAGCTGGATAGCTTTCTACTGAACGCACAGAGGAAATTGGTATCTTATCTACTTGTCTGACTCTAGAGAAGATGGTGAGCGCATTTCCCATAATGTTGGCGTGTTCTGTATACTAACAAGTAACAACTATATATCCATTGTGTTGCAGGTACGCTGAAACACACAAAGTGTTTGGTATCATTTTGGTGGGAGCGTATATCTCAGATCTGGGAGATGAGAATGAAAGTGAGAGTGGTAAGACTGGATTTCTTTTGGTTTTAATTGCTCTTGGGGATATTGTAGATGAATAGCAGCTGAGGGCAGCCAAGGACTGAATATGTAGTAACTTCCATGCAATTACAGATTTATTGTCGGACAAGAAGATGAATGGAAGCAGATACGGACCACTAGCCTAGCTGTTGTTTTAAGCTAGGCTAGTGGTCCTTATCCGCTTTCATTCTTTTGTGCTGCTAAGCTAGGCTAGCTGGCAGCCGGATAGACAGTAAGACAGTAAGAGCATTTCCCATAATGTTGGCGTGTTCCTGTAAACATCCGCCAATGCTAGTGCACTTCTGACAAAGATGACGTTCAAACTTATCAAAAAAAAATTGTAAATTGTGCATTTTTATATAGCGCTTTTATCCAAATTAGTTTCTCACATTTTACCCATTCACTCACACACCTGCTCATCAGGAGCAATTAGGGGTTAAGTGTCTTGCTCAAGGACACTTCGACATGGTGCCCGAGAGCAGCGGGAATCGAACCGGGAACCTCCGGATTACCGGACGACTGCTCTACCTCCCGAGCCACTGTCGCCCCCCCCCCGTTATTAATCAGTTGAACAACGTAACGTGAGCGATTAGAACCGGTGACATCCTGTCAGTCAATAGTTGCATCGTTAAACTGGACTTTAACTTTTTCCTGGACTTTTACTTTTAAAACAAGACTGTTCAATATTACACTAACTGTAGACTTCTGTATATTTTTACTGTATATTTTATTCTATTCTTAGGCAATTTGTTTTGTTATTCTTATTCGTGACTTTGTTCTGTCTAAATGTCTAAATGTTTAACCCTTTCACTGCCGCACTACCAAACGGTTAACCCTTTCACTTGCGACAATACACAGAAGGTTATATTTCGTATAGCATCGCGTCCCGCTCTGAGCCTTACGAGATACTCTATATCTCCTGTGATACCTAATGTATCTCCCACGAACAAAAAACACATGCACCCCACCTGTATGGGGCCCCGCCCCTTATGGTGGTACCACCCATATAACCATGACTCTGGTCATGAAACACCCTTCCTCTATTTTCGTCCCAGCGTACTGGATGCTTGCACCATACGAGCTAGCGGAATGAAAAGATTAAGGAAGATTAATAATGTTGAGGGCTTACCGGAGGATTGTGTTTCCCTGGATTCTCCGGAGCTTGTTTCGACGACGCGGACCTATGCTGGTGGTTCCTCGGCTGACGGCGACGGACCGAGGGGCAGCGTACAAGGTTTGGCTATCGGGTCGGCTTGTACAAAGGTGAGGTCTGTGTCAGTAGGCGTCAATGTCGGTGTTGGTCGTGCTGTGGAGTATGTTTCGGCACCAGGGCCGGGGCGGCTTGGCGATCGTTCCACTGTAGTGGGCGATGTCTTGGCGATCCTGGAACATGCTGTTGACGCTAATGCTACTGCTACTGCTAATGCTAATGCTACTGCTGCTTCTTCTGCTAACGCTGATGTTGACGCTGGAATGTCTAATAATCCCCGCCGCGGGATTCCGCTTTTCCCTCCTCTTGCCACCTTCATTGATGAAGGTCAGTCGGTGGTGGGTGTGGGGGGGTTCGCTGAGCTCTATTTACCTTTTTTGCGGGTGAAGGGGCTGACGACGGGGTGCAGCCCGGGGGTACCTTGGCTAAGTAGCCAGGTAGCTTCTTTTTTGTGCCCAGGCGGGGATGAACGACGTTCCGCCCGGCCGTTGCTTGATAGCATGTCGGCTCGGAGGGTGGCAGTATGGACGAATGAGTGGTATACTGCTGCAGGATGGCATTTAGCGGCGACCAGTGTTGTGGCTCAGCTGGCTACTTTCCTATCCAAGATGGCGTCGGGTTGTAGGTCTTTGGGTCCAACCGACACTATGAACGTGATTCATGTTTGTGGTGTTATAGAGATCTTGACTCAGTCGCAAGCTATAACTGCGGGGAGGATTCGGATGCTATCGACTTTGGTTGTTAGGCATCTTTGGTTGGAGCAGTCTCCTCTTGGGGAAGAGGATAGGTTTTCTCTCCTCACGACTCCTTTTTCCACAGATAGTCTTTTTGGGCGTTCTGTGGAGGCGCAGGCGGTTTTTGATTCGGGTCCTACACCGCCTCACGCTGTGCAGCCAGGGGTGGGAGCACGGTCTCGTCAACGACTGTGGCGAGATCCTCGACAGGCGGCCATGTTTCCCCCGCCAGTGGTGCCCTGGTTGGAGAATCGACAGGGTTTCGCAAGGCCGACAGTCTTGGCGGCCGAGGGATCGGCCATTTTGGGTGATTTCGGGGTTGGTAAACCACCCCGTCGTCATTTTGCCGCGAGCAGCCCGCTCCCCGTTCAGTCCTCTCTCTGGTATCCCCAGAAGCGGGGCTTTGAGCGTTCTCCTTTGGCTGCGGGCCGCGAACCTTCTTTGAAGCGTATGCGGCCCCATTCTTCACTTCTCATGGAGACAGGGGCTGACACCCAGTTGATGGCTGAGCCTGGGTCTGTCCGTGAGAATGTTCCGTCGTCGCGTGGTTCCTACACCGCAGGTTGTGGGTGGGTGGAACCTGGTGTTGCAGCTGCCACTAGCTCCAGTGGTCAGCAGGGGGACTCGGTGCCTCTTCTGTTGAATGCTCAGCAGGGGTTACCCCGGCTTCGCCCTCGCCAGGCGGGGTATCGCGCTGTTGCCTCCCACTCCCGTCAAACCGGCAGTGGTCTGCAAAGGAGAGGCTGGCGTGATTTGAGTGGTAGCAATATCACTGCAGGGCTTCGGCGTGTAGGAGCCCATGGGGTCCTCAGGCCTTGCGTGTCTGGCTGCGGAACGGCTCCTCAGCGTGTGCTGGAGGGGTGTTCAGGGGGTGAGTGTGTGTCCACAAGTTTGATGACCGCTCCTCCCGTATCAAACCGGCCCTTTCTGTCGGGGTCCCCCCTTGGGTGCTTTGCACGACGGGGGGGACCGGGCCAATTATCTGCTGTTCCTTGCGGCCCAGCGTCAGTTGACGGCGGGGGCGCTGTGGGATTATATTCACATATGGCGACGGGAATGTCCCTTGAATCGGTGGATGAGGAGAACGTTAGAGGCGGGGCTGGTTTTGCAGTTTGCGCGGCCCCATCCTCCGTTCTCAGGTTTGGTGCCGACCCTATTGTTAGGGTCGGGCGCGGTGACAGCCCTGGCCGACGAGATTCAATCTCTGTTGGCGAAGCAGGCCGTCGTTGTGGTCCCGAGAGAGGACGCAATGTCAGGCGTCTACTCCCGTTATTTTCTGGTGCCCAAGAAAACTGGGGGGGTCAGACCTATACTGAATCTGTCCATGTTCAATCGGTTGATTGTAGTGAGACCATTCAGGATGTTGACCGTCCGACTCCTTCTGCTTGCTGTCAGGAGGGGGGACTGGTTCACCTCCATAGACCTGAAGGATGCGTATTTTCACATACCCATTTTCCCTCCTCACAGGAAGTTCCTACGGTTCCTGTTTCAGGGCGTAGCGTACGAGTACCACAGAATGCCGTTCGGTTATTCTCTGGCTCCCCGCACATTCACCAAGTGCGTGGCGGCTGCTCTGGGGCCTTTACGTCGTCGGGGGATACGAGTTCTGTTCTATCTCGACGACATTCTGCTCCTCAGCCGTTCAGAGGAGGTTGCCAGGTCTCATACTCGACTGGTGGTGGAATTCCTCACCAGCCTGGGTTTTGCTGTGAATTGGAAGAAGAGTACCCCTCTTCCCAGTCAACAGGTGGAGTACTTGGGCTTGACATTGAGGTCGAAGCCCATGCTTGCGACCCTCTCGGAGCAGCGTCGGGGGGATCTCCGTCACGCGCTCGGGGGTTTCCGTCTGGGAGGGACGGTTACGGCGCTGCAGGTGATGCGTCTGCTGGGCCTTATGTCGGCGGCCCACACGGTGGTTCCTCTTGGTCTCCTCTTTATGAGGCGGATACAGAGGTGGTTTCTCTCTTTGAGAATAGATCCGGTGTGGGGCAAAGGGAGACGGTTGACGGTTCCTTTGTCGATATGGGGGGATCTCGCCCACTGGGGGAGGCTGGGTATCCTCTCCGCTGGGGTCCCCATGGGCAGCAGTGGCTCCCACGTCACGGTTTTCACCGACGCCTCTCTCACAGGTTGGGGAGGGGCGTTTCGGACCCACGCAGTGGGGGGCAGCTGGACGGGTCATGCCGACCCAGCTGTCCTGCATATCAATGTGTTGGAGTTGAAGGCGGTCCTCCTGGTCCTCGAACGGCTCGGCCACCTGGTGGTAGGCAAGCATGTTTTGATCAGGACGGACAATGTGACGGCGGCGGCGTATATCAACAGGCAGGGTGGGACTCGTTCCGCCCGCCTGCTCCGGGTGGCGCGCGAACTGTTGCTATGGGCATCCCGCAGGCTGCGCAGTCTGCGGGCGCTCCACGTTCCTGGTACGGAAAATGTGGCGGCGGATATAATGTCTCGGGGCGGTCCTCGTCGCGACGAGTGGGAACTCCGCCCCGACATAGTCAGACAGATCTGGGATCGGTTCGGGGAGGCCTCGGTAGATCTGTTTGCGTGCCGACGTTCTCACAAGTGCCCCTTGTGGTTCTCGCTCAGTCGAGCGGATCATCCCCCCTTGGGGGTGGATGCCTTCTCGACCTTTCCGTGGCCGCCCGGTCTTCTGTACGCCTTCCCTCCTGTACAGCTGTTGAGTCAGCTGTTGGAGCGGATACGGAGGGAGCGCAGGACGGTGATCCTGGTCGCGCCGGACCGGGGCACGTCAGTGTGGTTCCCGGTCTTAATCCAGCTTCTGGTCGCTCCTCCTTGGGTCATTCCGTGGTCAGCGACGGCCCTCTCGCAGCACAACGGAGTGCTTGTCCAGCCTCCGGTGTTGGGTCAACGCCTGGTGGTGTGGCTGGTGGGAGGGTGAGTCTGGAGAGGATGGATCCCGCAGTGGTTGATACCATCCGGTGTGCGCATGCTCCCTCCACTGTCGCGGTTTACGCGGGCAGGTGGCGTGCGTTCCAAGAATGGTGTAAGGGGGGGGGCTGGGACCCAGTCTCCTGCCCCCTGGATGCTGTTCTGGGTTATCTCCAGTCTCTCCTTGATAGTCTGTCGGCTTCGACAGTGAGGGTATATGCAGCAGCTATATCCTCCTATCATGAGGGATTTGAGGGGGATGTCTTGTTCAGCCACCCTCTTGTGAAGCGTTTCCTGCTTGGCGCTCGACGCGTTAAGCCGGTGCAACGCTCCTTGGCTCCGACTTGGGATCTTCAATTGGTCCTCGGTCGGTTGTCCTTGGCCCCGTTTGAGCCGCTCGAGCAGGCGCCGTTGGGACGGCTGTCTTTCAAGACCGCGTTCCTACTGGCTGTCACTTCCGCTAAACGCGTGGGTGAGCTCTGTGCTCTCTCGGTACGTCCAGAGTGCCTGTCTTTTCGGACCGATTGCGGTGCCACTCTGCGACCTAATCCTGCTTTCGTGCCTAAGAATATCCGGAGTTCCTTCCGCTCCCGGGATATTGTGGTTCAGGCTTTTCGTCCTCCTCCTCACACTAGTGAGTTAGATGCGGGCCTTCACCTGTCATGTCCAGTCCGTGCTTTGGGGTTTTACCTCAGCCGTACTCAGGACTTCAGGGTTACCGACCAGCTTTTTGTCTGTTACGGTGGGGCTCGTGCTGGTAAGGCACTGTCGAAGCAGCGCCTGTCCCATTGGTTGTGCGAGGGTATTGCCCTCTGCTACACGTTGGCTGGGCAGGATCCCCCTGGGGGCGTCAGGGCGCACTCCACTCGTGGGGTGGCTGCCTCTGCCGCTCTCCTGGGTGGGGCCTCGGTGGAGGACATCTGTGCTGCAGCTTCATGGTCCTCACCGGGCCCCTTTGTAAGGTTTTACCTCATGGACATGACCGGGGGTTCTGTCTCCCAGGCGGTTCTGGGGTCTGTGGCCTTTCCTGCTTCCCGTCCTTTGGTCGGGTAGCAGGAGTGTATGGGTATGGGCCGCAGTGTGTTGAGTCACACGTGGTTCCGCCTGTACGGTGTGTTCAAGGGGTTCTGGCTCCCTCTTGTTCGCATTCAGGTGGAGTTGACTGCGCCCCCCCTTCGTTAGGAAGGATGGGGTGACAGGGCTCCCCGCACCCCTTGATGTGGGCTTACGGGTCCTCAGGGGGTACATCTGTCGGGTCTCGCGCCCGCTCTTCCCCATTATCTCGTAAGGCTCAGAGCGGGACGCGATGCTATACGAAATATAACGATAGGTTATGTAGATAACCTAGTTATATTAGTATTGGCTAAGCGTCCCGCTCTGCGCGCCCTGAGTTCCCTCTTGAGGGGTCTTTTCCTGGGACGGGTTTTTGGCGAGGAAGGGTGTTTCATGACCAGAGTCATGGTTATATGGGTGGTACCACCATAAGGGGCGGGGCCCCATACAGGTGGGGTGCATGTGTTTTTTGTTCGTGGGAGATACATTAGGTATCACAGGAGATATAGAGTATCTCGTAAGGCTCAGAGTGGGACGCTTAGCCAATACTAATATAACTAGGTTATCTACATAACCTATCGTTAACCCTTTCACTGCGACACAACAGCAGGTTAACTACCGTCGGTAGTGTGATAGTAAAGGGTTAACCTTCTGTAGTGTGGCAGGGAAAGGGTTAATGTGAGCGATTTGTAGTAAGTAAGTAAGTACCTTATAAAGCACCTTTCATACATGTCATGTAGCTCAAAGTGCTGTACACAATTATAGGCATATATAACGATAAAAGCAATAAAGTCACAGTGATCAGTTAAGATCAATGTTTAAAAAAAAAATAATAATAATAATAATAGTAACGTAAAAATGAAAATAACGTAAAAACAGTCATTTGCTTACCAGTTTGGGAGAACAGGTCCGCACAAACATTTCCGTTCAGTAGCAACCGGAAGTGCACTAAACCAATGCACTTGTATGGTAGGTAGCAATGTTTAGCTCTTATAACGCTAGTGTAGTTACGTTTTTATCAGTGGTCATAGTTGGGTCCATAGTGCTTTACCAAGTCCCATGGATACATCAGTGGCCGTGTATTGTGTGCGTATGTACCCGTTCCCTCATGTGGTCAGTGGCCAGAGTTTGGGTCCATAGTGCTTTACCAAGTCCCATGGACCCATCAGTGGCCGCGTCTTGTGTGCGTATGTACCCGTTCCCTCATCTAAAGAGTTGGGTCCACAAGACTTTTCCAAGCCTTACGGATCCATCAGTGGTCGTGTATTGTGTGCGTATGTACCCGTTCCTTCATCTAAAAAGTTGGGTCCACAAGGCTTATCCTAGCCTCATGGATCCATCAGGTTTTTCCAAGCCATAACTATTTGTAAGCTAGTAGTGTCAAATTTCCCTCTGAGATGATTAAAGTATTTCTATTAGGGATGTCCGATATTATCGGCCGATATCGGCATTAAAATGTGATATCGGAAAATATCGGTAGGCGGTTTTCAAATTTTCAATTTTTTTTTTTTACATTTCTATAACCTTTATTTACCCAGGCAAGCAAGTAAGAACAAATTCTGATTTTATTTATTGTCAAAAGTATGCATAATGTTGTGTTAATTCCACAACAAGAGATATGTAATGTTAATGACCTGAAATGGGGGGGGAACCCCTGCATATATCGGTATCGGTTGATATCGGTATCGGAAATTAAGAGTTGGACAATATCGGTATATTGGTATCGGTAAAAAAGCCAATATCGAGCATCCCTAATTTCTATTTCTATAAACACAGGTTACTTCGGTCGGCCGTGGAACTGGGAGGCGATCCGGGGGAACGTGGGCCACGCGGTGCAGTTCGGCTCCACAGACGACCCCTTCCTGCCCTGGGAGGAGCAGCAGGCCGTGGCCGAGGGCCTGGAGCCCGAGCTCCACAAGTACACCGACAGGGGACACTTCCAGGACACGCACTTCCCCGAGCTGATCAGCGCTGTGAATAAGCTGAAAGCGTGACGTTCTTAAAAGTAGGGATGTCCGATATTTGGCATTAAAATGTAATATCGGAAATGATCGGTATCGTTTTTTTTTTTTTTTTTTTTTTTTATTACATTTATTTAACTTTTATTTACCCAGGCAAGCAAGTAAGAACAAATTCTTATTTTAGTTATTGTCAAAAGTATGCATAATGTTGTGTTAATTCCACGACAAGAGATACTGTATGTAATGTTAATTACCTGAACTTATTCTGTATTTTTTTGGGGGGGAAACCCTGCATATATCGGTATCGGTTGATATTGGTATCAGAAATTAAGAGTTGGACGATATCGGTATATCGGATATCGGTAAAAAAGCCAATATCGAACATCCCTACTTAAAAGGCATGCACTCGCGCGGTACTACGGCGTGCTTTGGATACAATTTGGCACATGTTGTGTTAACGATGCGCATATTATGTAGTTTGAAATTCAAACAAACAATAAATATTTCACCTGAATGTTAAAAGCTGTTCATGCGTTGTTGTCTTTTTCTTTTCTTTTTTTTCTCTGAATTCTAACTTGTAATTCTAGAATTCGAATTCTATAGCTTTCAGTGACCGGGTAGGCTTCACTTTGTTACAGTCAGAATTCTCAGAATTCTAATGTCTCTCGTGTGAGATTGTACTCCTGGAAGAATTAACATGCCTGGGGAGAAATATAATGTATTAAGCCCAGAATAATATATATTTAATTAAAAAAAATGGAAACCCTGTGTGGGGATTTAACTCAAAGTTAAACTGTAAGACTGTAAACCGTCTCTCGCATCATAATAACAAAGCCCCAAGGCTGCTCTCCTGCAGCTCACCTGGAGAATGTGTTGGGGGGGGGGGGGGGGGGTATTGCAATGGCCAGTGGGTAAAGTAGGGCTGCATGCATCATTAAGAAAAACACCTCAAAGTCGTTTAAGCTCTGGGGCTCAAAACAAGCTACTGTGGTATCCTCTTGTTTAATAAGACATAGATTGAAAAGTATACGCCTTATTTGTACAAGTGAAGCTTACTTTGGAGGTATGAACCTGTACTTTCATATCGTCAGCAAAGAGATTGCACAAGACCTCAAAGTCTGTGCCTGGTGGTCACATATTTTTTATTTAATATTCTTGACTCTGGACATTGGTCCTCATTCTCGAACGGACATACGTAAAAGTTACCAAGGAATTCCTTCGTAACTCGATTTACGTACTTATTCTGCATTCTCGAAAAGGCTTCGTATGGTAAATTCTTTGTAGGATTTACGAACTCGAAAAAGGCAGTCGTAAGTCGGACAGTGCGCCCTGTTTCCAACAGCTTTCTCCGGGACAAGTCATTGGGGATTGCCGATACTACAGACATCCGTGGAATTAAATAATTATGATAATAAATATGACTATTTGTATCATTAACAATTACGTTTTGCATTTATAGTCCTGACTCAATGAGGCATCGTGAGCATTACACACACTGCAAACTAAACCGATCATCACGGATATAGCTATACTGTATAGTAGAATATACTGTCTTCTTTATATTATTTATTTTGGTTTATAGTCTTATTGCTAGAACTAAATAAATGCGTGGAGAAACGGCTTAGTGAAGCAGCCTCAGCGCACACACACACATACTGTATACATGCCAAATGAATCGTTCTATTATTCTAATGACTTGTTTTATTAGGTATTATAGTAGCAAGTCCTACTGTAGAACATGACATATTAGCATGACATCTCATTTAGTAATGTCAATACTGAACGACTGCGTGATTGGCTCTTGACCAACATTTTTACCAAGATATTTACAAAGGTACTTAAGAACACATTCGAGAATGAGGACCATTTAACGCTGTTTTGTGATACCAAATATGTAATGATGTTTGGGCTAGAATATCTAGCCTTGACATAGCCGGACATTGAGAAATGGAAATTCATTATTATTACACTGTACTTCAGTTGTGCATCTTACACATTTACAGTTATTTGTGTGATATTATACTGTAATAATCAATTAAACCGCTTGGGATAAAAGTGGTCTATATTTAGCCGGACACATTCTGGCCTATATGGGGGCTAGTACGACAGTGTCGACATCGGGTCTAGTGCTCACTGGGATAGCTCTCGTTTCTGGAACCCTAGGCTGTTCTTTCTCAGCACAATACATGTTCCTCATACTAGCTCTGGCTAGCTAGCCACAAGCCAATGCAAAGTCACAGAGGTGAAGCTGTCGGTCAGTGTTGTTGTTGTTGTTGTTGTAGTCGAGTCAGTAAATGTCAAGTCCCTGCAGTGTTCGAGTCCAAGTCCTAATCACCAAAGAGCCCGAGTCGAGTCCCCATTACCCTATAGTCCGAGTCCAAGTCCTCAAGGTCGAGTCCACTCCACGCTGGCAGTCAAAGAGCTGACATACAAATAAAAAAAGGTCTACAATTAAACATAAATGACACAGCGGTCACCATTTCAAAGGGAGTTTATTTACTTTGTGTCACAATAGCCAAACAAATGCACTAGCCATCAATATCTTATGCCAAATGATTAGGGCCTATTACGAAGATAAATAACTATTTATCAATTAACAAGTCCGAGTCCTCGTCTGCACCTTCCGAGTCCGAATGCACTAGTCAATGCTCGAGTCCAAGTCCGAGTCATCAGTGCTCAAGTCCAAGTCGAGTCACAAGTCCTGAAAATCAAGACTTGAGTACTACAACACTGCGGCCTGTACAAGCCGACTACACCTCAGGACCCTTATATAAACAAGTCAAAGGTATTTTTTCTGGTCATTTTCTTGGCAGTTGTTTGTATTGAGCTGTACTGTATTGTACCTATTCTGCAATCTGTTAATAAAGTTTTCAATCAATCAATCAATGAGGTCTACTCCACACAGTGCTGACTACACCCCAGGTCTACTCCAGTTCACACCAAGTAGTGTATGTTTGGCTCGTCTTCTGCCAGCTTGTACAGACAGGAGCTTGACCTCGTTGACCTATGTGGAACTCTCATACCCCATCTTAAAAAACAAAATGGGTGTTTTACTCAAATGTTTACACACTTTACCACTGTAAACAAATTATCCAAAATAAAACAAAGATTAAAAACCCCATATCTTGTCTACTGTCCTTGGTCCTTGTATCGAGAGCTCGGTTTATCAACGACAATGAAAATATGTCTCCCATTACTGTCCTGCTGTTGGTTTTAGTTTTTTTGGATCACAGATTGGGCCTTTTGTCAGTTTTGCTGTTTCAGAACAGTTTATGTGGTGAAGATGAAACACAGCAGAGCAGCTTGGAACCATAAACATCAGGGCTCAAGCCGAGGTCGGCTGGTACTGTAGAACCTTTCAATCCAAACCAGGCATGGCACTCAACTACATGACATTTACATTTAGTCATTTAGCTGATACTTTTATCCAAAGTGACTTACATGTTCTGTACAACAAGACGGCAGGAAGGCCACAACTCTGGCAGCTAAGGGTAAGTTATATTGTTCATGAAACAGTGTTGAACTTGAGTTAAGTTTACTTATTTTTTTACCCAGGGACAGTGCACATTAATCAACATCTTCAGTTTCCACATCAATGTAAATGTGCCAGAATTTGTGAGTGATACTCTGAGTGCATAGTAGTATAGACATTAGCATAGTAGGTAGTAGTAATAGACAAGTTAGATTACTTAGTGGATAATAGTAAAAGACGGTATGAAGGTTAGTAGTTTCAGATATTAATTGATATGATATTAATCAAACAAATGTACTCTCAATAACTTTTGTTCAGTGAGTTACTGGTGTGAACAGACTTCCTTCCAATGGGGATCAGACTAGCAAGGTTCAACAGGCCATTTTAGTTACACATACAGCTTTCTGTAGTCGGGTCCCAACTGCAAAACTGCAGAATTACTGTATTACCCTGTATTTTACTGTCATACACTTTTACTATTATGTAGACTATTGTGTTTTGTGTTTACATGTGATGTATTGTATATTGTATACATGCACTTTTATTATGTTCTTGTGTGATGTACCGCACACTTTATTGCTATCTGGTGTATTGCAAATGTTATTGCCGTCATCTTGGCCAGGTCTCCCTTGCAAAAGAGATCTTGTATCTCAATGGGACTTCCTGGTTAAATAAAAAAAGAATACAGCAAACCGGCAGTATTTATATTTTCAGGTTCAGAAATTAGTTTATTAAAAAGATGAATTATTATAAATTAAAACAGAACAATATTTAGGCACCATGAACCAAAAGTAAGCCTAGAATGTTTGTTTTACAATTGCGCCCCGCTACGACGGTAATTTCATGTATGGACGAGGAGACATAATAGTGATAATCTAGCGTTGATTTCAGGATGATTAGATAATCAGCCGAAAAATTACAACGTGATGACTGGATTACAGTCAAATGCATTTTTCTCGCCTTTTTCCTGGAATTACTGAAAATCACCCAAACCATACTCTATTCCAAACGGTATAAAACAGAAATGTACGGATGAAAAAACAATCTGTCTCGGCCATGTTGACTAGAAGCAACTTCACAAATTATAGGCCTGTTTCTCTACTTCCTCAGTTTTCAAAAATATTAGAAAAACTCTTCAACAACAGATTAGATAAATTCATTGATAAACATAATTTACTCACCGATAGCCAGTATGGATTCAGAACACACCGGTCAACATCACTAGCGTTAATAGAACTCATTGAAAAAATCACAAATTCCATAGATCAAAAAAAACATGTAGCTGGAGTATTCATTGACCTAAAAAAAAGCATTTGATACTATTAATCATGATATATTAATCAGGAAATTGGAGAGATATGGGATCAGGGGGGTAGTATTGGACTGGGTAAGAAGCTATCTAAATAAAAGACAACAATTTGTGACAATGAGAGATTATAAATCTGAATGTTTGGACATTGCTTGTGGTGTCCCCCAGGGGTCAGTGTTGGGTCCAAAACTGTTCATCTTGTACATTAACGAGATATGTAAAGTATCCAATATATTTAAATGTATTTTATTTGCGGATGACACTAATCTTTTTTTTTCTGGTGAGAATGTCCAGCAGCTTTTAGAGGTCATCACATCTGAAATGAAGAAATTGAAGGAATGGTTTGATAGAAACAAATTATCATTGAACTTGAGCAAAACTAAAATTATGTTGTTTGGAAACTGTAGATTGGATACTCAGGTACAAGTTAAAATAAATGATGTGATTATTGAAAGAGTTTATGAAAATAAATTCCTAGGTGTAATAATAGACCATAAAATCTGTTGGAAACCTCACATAAAACATGTCCAATCTAAACTCTCACGAAGCATTTCAGTCATGAGTAAAGTAAAGCACTTCCTGGATAGAAAATCACTCTACATTCTCTACTGTTCACTAGTTTTACCATATTTAAATTACTGTGCTGAAGTCTGGGGAAACAATTATAAGTCTACACTACAACCACTTTTTATACTCCAAAAAAGGGCCATAAGGATAGTTCACATTGCAGGTTATCGTGATCACACTAACATATTGTTTCTGGAGTCAAAGACATTGAAGTTAAATGATCTTGTGGAATTTAAAACGGCACAATTAATGTATAAAGCAAAAAGTCATGCACTTCCAAGAAACATTTAAGAATTGTTCTTTGATAGGGAGGGGGGTTATAATCTGAGGGGAGAACACAATTTAAAGGTGCTAAACGTACGCACTAACATGAGAAAACACTGCATCTCAATATGTGGAGTGAAACTGTGGAACAGTCTTAATGTGGTGTTAAAGCAATGTCCAAACATGAGACAATTCAAACTGATGTATAAGGAAATTATGTTCACAAGGTACAGGGATGAAGAAGGGACTTGATATTCACAGGTGTTTACATTTTAATTTTGTTTCTATTTTATTTTATTTTATACATATAGTTTTTGTTTTTTTGTTTTGCATATATATATATATATATTTTTTTTTCTTTTCTTTTCTTTTCTTTTTTATGTTTAAAATAGTACACTCATTTGAGTAGTGGAAAAGGGGTAGGATTAAATAAGTGTATACTTCTTCCTACTCCTTTTCGAACATGCAGATTGAGTTGTTTTTCTTTTTTGTTATTGTTTGTTGTATTCATTGCATGTTCGAAATAAAGACTTCAAATCAAATCAAGCAACTCACTGAGACCCGACAGCGTTATTAGACCCATAGATATAATATAAGATATATTTTAAGCACTCGCAAATGTCACAGTCTAAAACTATATCCATTGAATAAAGACCTAGCGATGAATGGGGTATCAGCTAGGGATGTCCCGATCCGATCACGTGATCGGGGCCGATCACGTGATTTTCCGAAGATCGGGATCGACAGAAAAAAAAACATGACCATGTTCACGTCTTAAACTCATACTGAGGCCTTAGTTTTGGTTTTAAATTGCATATCATCATTCATTTATTTATTGTCACACAGAGCAGAAGAATTTTGCCAAAACAAACCAATAGTATCCAGCTGCAGAACGGCAGACCAGCCGTTTTTTTTTTTTTTTTATCGGATCGGGAAGTATCGGTAGATACTCAAAATCACATGATCGGGATCGGATCGGGAGCAAAAAAACGTGATCGGGCCATCCCTAGTATCAGCGCCCCCTGCTGCTGGCGGTCAATGTGTTAAGCTTTCATACATACTAAATAAAGGCACATGGATCAAAATAAAGCAAAAACAAAACCATTTTAATATTTTACAACTTTCATCACAGAGAAAAAATATAAGGATAAATGGTCACAAGTCCAACCACTCCCCGACGTCAGAAGTCCAACCACTCCCCCAGGTCAGAAGTCCAACCACTCCCCCAGGTCAGAAGTCCAACCACTCCCCGACGTCAGAAGTCCAACCACTCCCCCAGGTCAGAAGTCCAACCACTCCCCCAGGTCAGAAGTCCAACCACTCCCCCAGGTCAGAAGTCCAACCACTCCCCCAGGTCAGAAGTCCAACCACTCCCCCAGGTCAGAAGTCCAACCACTCCCCCAGGTCAGAAGTCCAACCACTCCCCCAGGTCAGAAGTCCAACCACTCCCCCATGTAGATACAGTTTGAGGGGGAGATCTCTCCTCCTTCGATACAGTCGTCAAACACCTGGAGAGAGAGGGAGAGGGGAGAGAGAGAGAAGATGATCAGCGCTCAGTCATGGAAATACAAACCAGTTCCAACAGAAAAATGGTTTAGTATGAAAGAACTGAAACACCAGTATTTCCCAGACATAGTGCAAACATATAAAAACTTTTTATATTATATATATTTATATATATTATATTATATTATATTAAAAAATATTTTAAAAACTATTTTAAAAAACATAACAGTGGTGACCCACCACAATATCAAAATAGGCCCAAACTGAATACATTTCCCAAACTGATGATAACGCATAAAAAACAGGGCTGGGTATTGGCACCGATTACCAGGAGACAAACTAGAGACGGGAGACAAACTAGAGACAACATTAATCTTCACACATCCACTGAAAAAGGGCATAGATAAAAAAAAATCAATCTCATGATTTTAATAATGTCTCATCTTGCTTGTACACATTCCACTGCTCGACTGTGCAGTATACATTGCCTGTCCCAACTTGCCACCACCACAAATAAACCTAATCCCAGCCAGACACCACCACTAATAACCTACAATCCTGAGGGAAAGACTGAAACATCAAGGTTACCGGACAGAGGCTGCCTTCACCAGGCACTGAAACATCAAGGTTACCAGAGAGAGGCTACCTTCACCAGGCACTGAAACATCAAGGTTACCAGACAGAGGCTGCCTTCACCAGGCACTGAAACATCAAGGTTACCAGACAGATGCTGCCTTCACCAGGCACTGAAACATCAAGGTTACCAGACAGAGGCTGCCTTCACCAGGCACTGAAACATCAAGGTTACCAGACAGAGGCTGCATGCTGCCTTCACCAGGCACTGAAACATCAAGGTTACCAGACAGAGGCTGCCTTCACCAGGCACTGAAACATCAAGGTTACCAGACAGATGCTGCCTTCACCAGGCACTGAAACATCAAGGTTACCAGACAGAGGCTGCCTTCACCAGGCACTGAAACATGAAGGTTACCAGACAGAGGCTGCCTTCACCAGGCACTGAAACATCAAGGTTACCAGACAGAGGCTGCCTTCACCAGGCACTGAAACATGAAGGTTACCAGACAGAGGCTGCCTTCACCAGGCACTGAAACATGAAGGTTACCAGACAGAGGCTGCCTTCACCAGGCACTGAAACATCAAGGTTACCAGACAGAGGCTGCCTTCACCAGGCACTGAAACATCAAGGTTACCAGACAGAGGCTGCCTTCACCAGGCACTGAAACATCAAGGTTACCAGACAGAGGCCGCCTTCACCAGGCACTGAAACATCAAGGTTACCAGACAGAGGCTACCTTCACCAGGCACTGAAACATCAAGGTTACCAGACAGAGGCTACCTTCACCAGGCCACACTGGAACAACAGTTACCGGACAGAGACCGCCTTCCCCAGGCCACACTGGAACAACAGTTACCGGACAGAGACCGCCTTCCCCAGGCCACACTGGAACAACAGTTACCGGACAGAGACCGCCTTCACCAGGCCACACTGGAACAACAGTTACCGGACAGAGACCGCCTTCCCCAGGCCACACTGGAACAACAGTTACCGGACAGAGACCGCCTTCACCAGGCCACACTGGAACAACAGTTACCGGACAGAGACCGCCTTCCCCAGGCCACACTGGAACAACAGTTACCGGACAGAGGCCGCAGGGTGCCTTCACCAGGCCGGTGGGCTGGATGATGGGGTTGACTCCTCTGTAAAGCTTCATCTGTCCGTCCACACTCCCCACCGTCCCCTCTTTCGCAGGGATGATGGTCATCTCCACCTTGCCGTCGTAGATCAGCGTATTCAAGATGGTCTCTATGTCCTCCATGGAAAGGTCCACCTGGGGACAAGAGCACAGTGTAACCAAAGTCTGTCTCGGGACAGGAGATGCTTTATTCTGCCACTATCTTGATAACAGCGACTAACAAGACATGACCCCCCCCCCCCTCCCCCCATCTCTTTGAATAGGGGTTCATACGTATCTAAGAATCTGTCATACATATCATAATTTTTCTTTCATATTTGAAGTCACTTTACAAATTACTACACATATTCCATACCCCCACTTAGACCAGCTTCTACACATGCACCATCCTTAAGTTCTTAGTTACCATGGCAAGTGCTCACTGCGCAATTCCTTGCCTTTTGACAGATCGAGAGATTCATTGAAAATATCTTAAAAAAAAAGATCTTAATTTCACCTAAAAATGCAGTTTTTTTATTATATTTATCAACATAAAGTCACATCATATAACTATGGACGTTGCTCACCTGCCGCAGACAAGTATAATTATATACAAAAAAAATATCTAACCCTGACTAACCTTACTGTCATGCACTTGTCCTAATAAACTAACCTACACTGTAACACGCAACACTTGATGAACATTGTTACTCAGCTGATAGAGTTGTACCCTTCTTGCTGTCTTGTCGTACAGAACTTGTAAGTCGCTTTGGATAAAAGCGTCAGCTAAATGACTAAATGTAAAAAATATACAGAAGAAGCAACGCCCAGCTCACACTCACCTTGTTGATGCCCAGCCCACACTCACCTTGTTGATGCCCAGCCCACACTCACCTTGTTGATGCCCAGCTCACACTCACCTTGTTGATGCCCAGCTCACATTCACCTCGTTGATGCCCAGCTCACATTCACCTTGTCGATGCCCAGCTCACATTCACCTTGTCGATGCCCAGCCCACACTCACCTTGCTGATGCCCAGCTCACAGATGTACTTCCAGACTTCGTGAGACGTGGCGAAGGAGCTGTTCCTCTGCACCATGGGGCTCTGCTTGCTGTCCCTGGCCGTCTCTGCCTGCCGCGCGTCGACAGGGACCGATGGTACACACGTTACAAAACATCAATATAAAAAAGTGTTTTTTTTTTGTTTGTCAAAAGACACATTCCAATGGGTGTAGAGACTAAAGGGGCATCTAATTTACCCTGAAAGATATGTACACATCTCATTTACCCTGAAAGATATGTACACATATCATTTACCCTGAAAGATATGTACACATATCATTTACCCTGAAAGATATGTACACATCTCATTTACCCTGAAAGATATGTACACATCTGATTTACTAGTATGAAAGATATGTACACATCTGATTTACCCTGAAAGATATGTACACATCTGATTTACCCTGAAAGATATGTACACATCTGATTTACCCTGAAAGATATGTACACATCTCATTTACCCTGAAAGATATGTACACATCTCATTTACCCTGAAAGATATGTACACATCTCATTTACCCTGAAAGATATGTACACATCTGATTTACTAGTATGAAAGATATGTACACATCTGATTTACCTCATTTCCATTTTAGATTAGATTCAAATGTATTGTCATCATGCAGCACAAGTACAGTACAACGGAAAGAGGTTTGGCATCCAACCAGAGTGCAAATGTAGCGGCAATATACTATGTACAGGATATTAAACTGGGTACAAAATATACAATTTAGTACTACTGAGTGTAGTGCTAAATCAGATGTATGTACAGAGAGTTGTATATGTACAGTGATACAGGTGTAAAGACAGTATGGTAGTAGTCATACTGGCCAGCAGCGTAACTAGTAAGATATGTACAGATATAGATGTAGTATCTACAAATATGTACAGATATAGATATAGTATGTACAGATATAGATATAGATATAGTATCTAGATATGTACAGATTAGGGATGCTCGATATTGGGTTTTTTACCGATACCGATATACCGATATTGTCCAACTCTTAATTTCCGATACCGATATCAACCGATACCGATATATGCAGGATCCCCCCCCCCCCCCCCCCCCCCCCCAAAAACGGAATAATTTCAGGTAATTAACATTACATATCTCTTGTTGTATAAAAAAGAAGCAGTGAAGCTAGACCAGCACTCTCAGGTTCAAGTATTTAATGGCAGCCTGAAACAAACATGTTTCGGAATTACATATTCCTTCTTCAGTGTTATAGCTTGTCAAGCTATAACACTGAAGAAGGAATATGTCATTTCGAAACATGTTTGTTTCAGGCTGCCATTAAATACTTGAACCTGAGAGTGCTGGTCTAGCTTCACTGCTTCTTTTTTATATAATACTTAATGGGATTTCAGCACCCAGTGTCGAATCTTGAGAGCGCGGTCTAACTTGACATATCTCTTGTTGTGGAATTAACACAACATTATGCATACTTTTTACAATAAATAAAATCAGAATTTGTTCTTACTTGCTTGCCTGGGTAAATAAAGGTTATAGAAATGTAAACAAAAATATATATATATATTTTCCGATATCACATTTTAATGCCAATATCGGCCGATAATATCGGACATTCCTAGTACAGATATATAGTATCTACAGATATGTACAGATATAGATAAGGGGCTTACATTTTCCAATAAAAAGGATTTCATTTTTATAACATCAGAAAAACAATTGTGTGGTACTTTCTTACATCGCAAATTCATAACACAATTCAAATGCTTTGGGCTGCCGCCCGTGCTGGAGGTCAGTGCTGGAGCTGCTCACCTTACTCTGGAGGAATTTGAAACACTGCTGATTGAGAACCTCCACGAACTCGGACTCGAAGTCCTGGTCGCTGTACCAGGCGCCCCCCGTCACGGAGCGGTCGGGCTGCAGGTTGTACACCATGTAGACCTTCTTCTTGGACGCCTGGAACACACGGACACATCTCATTTACCATTTAACATAAGATGAGATGTTCCTTTATTGATCCCCTTGGGGAAATTCAGGCATCATAGCAGCATGGAGGAGGAGGAGGGGAGGTACAGGTAGTAAAAACAAACAGTGTAAACAATATAACTAACTATCTAACTAACTGAAATATACAGTATCACATAAGGTGCCGTATGCATAAAGGTAAGTGTTATAGTCCTTTTTAGGTTCCTAGTAGTTATAGTTGGATGTCTGGCAGCAGTCCCTGCCCACTGTTGTGGAGCCTGATGGCCGCTGGTGTGAAGGACTGGCCGAGGCGGTTAGTTGAGTGTCGGGGGGGGGTATGAGTCTGTGACTGAACGTGCTTCTCATCTGAATTACCCTGAAAGGTATGTACAGATACATCTAATTTACCCTGAAAGATATGTACACATCTGATTTACCCTGAAAGATATGTACACATCTAATTTACCCTGAAAGATATGTACACATACATCTAATTTACCCTGAAAGATATGTACACATCTAATTTACCCTGAAAGATATGTACACATACATCTTTACCCTGAAAGATATATACACATACATCTCATTTTACCCTGAAAGGTAAAAGCGGATACGGACCAGCTAGCACAAATTAATGGAAGCGTATATGGACCAGCTAAACTAGCTGTTGGTCAAAAACACCTCCTCTGGGGTTGTAAGCTAGGCCAGTGGACCGTACCCACTTCCATTAATTTGTGCTAAGCTAGGCTAGCTTGCAGCCAGATAGCTTTCTAATGAACGCACAGAGAGGAAATCAGTATCCATCTTCTTGTCCGACTCTGGAGAAGACGGTAAGAGCATTTCCCATAATGTTGGTGTGTTGCTTTAATGGCTGTTTCTATCACTTCAGTCGTTCCAGTAACGAGAGTCTCTTCTCAACTCACAGCCACGGACTTGACGGCTTTGATCATCTTCTTACTCTCCAGGTTCTTGAGGATCTTGTTGATCTCCGTCAGAGGAAGGTTACTCTTGTACCGGATGTCTCGACTCCAAATACCTGCGGTAGAAAACAGCAAAAGTGACAGTCCAGAAATCCACACGATTCTGTGTCTAGATGAACCCAACACATTATTAGTCGACAAAAATAAGATAAGATATAATAACTAGACAATTCCGCAGGGGAAATTGTGAAAGTGTGGGTGATGCCTGTGCACCGCCGGCCAACAGGAGAGGGAATGTATTGTCTCTATGACAAATGGTTCAAAAGATACAAAAGAGGTGGTTGCTAGGGTGTTATAGCTGGTTGCTAGGGTGTTTCTAGGTGGTTGCTAGGGTGTTATAGCTGGTTGCTATGGTGTTTCTATGTGGTTCCTAGGGGGTTTCTAGGTGGTTGCTAGGGTGTTATAGGTGGTTGCTAGGGTGTTTCTAGCTGGTTGCTAGGGTGTTTCTAGGTGGTTGCTAGGGTGTTATAGCTGGTTGCTAGGGTGTTTCTAGGTGGTTGCTAGGATGTTATAGCTGGTTGCTAGGGTGTTTCTAAGACATGGTTGCTAGGGTGTTATAGGTTGTTGCTAGGGTGTTTCTAGGTGGTTGCTAGGGTGTTACTAGGTGGTTGCTAGGGTGTTTCTAGGTGGTTGCTAGGGTATTTCTAGGTGGTTGCTAATCTAGCGTTTATTTTAAAACTTAATCCCCTGAAGGGGGGGAGCCTAACCATGGGGGCGTGGTCAACATAGACCAATGAAAGAGGATATCCCTACTGATTATGATGTCATAATAGAACATTCTAGAACATTTGTGTCTATTCAACAATTCTCTCATTGTGCATCTTGAAACTGATCAGTCCTGTTCAGACAGATAGACTAAACAACACATCCACAAAAGGAAAGGAAAGGTGAGTGTCCACAACGCGTCTATTCGAATACCAACCGGTTCATGCTTCCGCGTTCGCGTTTTGCGCTCTGATTGGCCACTGATGTTTCTGGTCGCACCAATCGTGTGACGCAAGTTCTTTCGCCGGTTAAGCTTAGGCACTCTTTCGAAGTTGGTTAAGGTTAGAGTTTGTCTTAGAGCATGGCGATAGAACGCCAGCCCTGATTCCAAACTCTAACCTTAACCAACTTCGAAAGAGTCGCCTAAGCTTAACCAGTGATAAACTAGGCGTTAGGTAGTTTGCTGCTGGTCGAGGCGGAAATGGGCGCATCACGCGATTGGGCGCACATGTCACATGACCAGAAACGTCAGTGGCCAATCAGATCACACCAGAAACGGCAGTGGCCAATCAGATTCGCAAAACGCGAACGTGGAAGCATGAACCGCTAGCTAGCTGTTCTACTTGAATACTGAATGTTAATATTGAATCAGACACTATTGAATACTGAATATTAATATTGAATCAGATAATATTGAATACTGAATGAAAAAAGACTAATTTAATCAGATGAATCACTTTATTTGAGGATATAAAAAATATATATATATTATTTTTTTTTATTTTAACTTTTTGTATTAAAAACGAAGGTTTGAACGTCCGTTTAATCAGATGAATCACTTTATTCAAATTGAGGATTTAGTTTGAGGATATAAAAAATTAATAAAAAATTATTATTATTATTATTTATTTTTTTTATAATTTTTTTTATTATCTTTCTTCCCCTCTTTTTCCCGATTTTTCTCCCATCCCACCCTTCCTGGTTGTTGCGTACCTACCCCTACTGTTGGTCCGGGAGACCGGAGACTGTCACATGCTTTCCTCCGACGCATGTGCAGCCTGCCGGCAGGCCAACCTGGCCGCGCAGGTTCTCACCGGGGAGAGTGTAGCGTGTGGGAGGCCACACTATCTCTCCTTAGTTCCAACCCTTGCTAAGCAGGCGCCCCGACCGAACTGTAGGGGTCGCTGTCCACAACACCCAAGACCCACCCTTCAGCTTTCCCACCCTCTGATACAGCCAATTGTATCAGTGTGAGAGGCCAGCCAAGCTGATAGCAACGCCGGGAGCTGGATTCGAACAGGCGAATCCTGTGTCTCCCGGTGTTTGTGACGAACGTAATCTCCGTGCACCACCTGCCCCCCCCCTTTCGAAGTAGGTTAAGGTTAGAGTTTGTCTTAGAGCATGGCGATAGAACGCCTGCCCTGATTCCGACGGTTAAGCTTAGGCACTCTTTCGAAGTTGGTTAAGGTTAGAGTTAGTCTTAGAGCATGGCGATAGAACGCCAGGTAGTTTGCAGGCTGTTAGACCCGGAAATAAGCGCAGAACTTGCTGTCCCACGATTGGCACATCTCACATGACCTGGCCAATCAGAGCGCAAAACTCGAACGCGGAAATGCAGTTCCGTCGTCGACAGCCTTACCAAGTCAAGTCAAGAGTTTTAATTGTCACGGCATACAGGTATACAATGAAATGCGGGTGGTCTTGCCCGCAACGATGTGCAATACAGTGGTACATATAATAGAATCAAAGAAGAAACAACATTGTGCAGTAACAGATAGCAGGTAACATGGAGTGACATCTCGGTATCTGTACATAGTTATTTACAGCGCATGTGTGACATGCTAGTTAGCTTTGGTAGTGCAATACACTGTTCCTGTTATTCTAATTTAAAGTGTCCTTTCCTTTGGCCATAAGTGTGCGTGTGTGCGACATGAGTGTGTGCCCGCTCATGTTAAAGTGTTAAGTGGCTGCTCGTGTGTGAGCGTGCACAGTGTGCGTGTTCATGTGTGCTTGTGTGTGGACAGTTCAATGTTCTGAGCACTCAATGTACATTGTTCATGGCTCTGATGGCCTGGGGGAAGAAGCTGAGCCTAAGCCGCTCTGTCCTAGTAGCTAGGATTTGCAGGCGTCTGCCTGACCTCAGCAGCTGAAACAGGCTGTTATTGGGGTGGTGAGGGTCTTTCATTATCCTGCAGGCTCTGGATTTGCACCTCTTGTTGTATAGAACCTGCAGGGGGGGTAGTGCAATACCCGTGGTACGCTCGGCTGAGCGCACCACTTTCTGTAGGGCCTTCTTGTCCTGTGCCGTGCTGTTTCCATACCAGGCAGTGATGTTTCCGGTCAGGATGCTCTCTACAGCTCCTGAGTAGAAGGACTGGAGTATCTTCCCCGATACTCTGAACTTCCTTAACTGTCTCAGGTGGTAGAGACGCTGTTTCGCCTTCTTTACTACTGTGCCTATGTGTGTTGACCATGTCAGGTCCTCTGAGATGTGGACCCCCAGGTACTTGAAGCTGCTCACCCTGTCCACGGTAGCCCCGTTTATCATCAGTGGTGTGTGTGTCCCCCGCTGTCCTCTCCTATAATCCACGATCAGTTCCTTGGTTTTGCCAATGTTCAGGAGCAGGCTGTTGTCCTGGCACCAGCGTTCCAGTACCTCCACCTCCTCCCGGTAGGCCTTCTCGTCGTTGTCCGAGATCAGCCCCACCACCACCGTGTCATCTGCGAACTTCACTATGGAGTTGGAGCTGAACTTGGCCACACAGTCGTGTGTGTAGAGTGAGTACAGCAGGGGGCTCAGAACAGAGCCCTGGGGGGACCCGATGCTCAGGGTGATGGTGTTGGAGGTCTGACCCCCCACCCTGACCGCCTGGGGTCTTTCGCTCAGAAAGTCCAGTACCCAGGCGCTCAGGGCGGAGCTCAGACCTAGCTCGATCAGCTTGTCCACCAGTCTGGTGGGGACTATGGTGTTGAACGCTGAGCTGTAGTCAATGAACAACAGTCTCACATAGCCCCCCTTCTGACGGTCAAGGTGCGAGAGGGTGCTGTGCAGTACCTGGGAGACCGCGTCGTCGGTGGACCTGTTTGTCCTGTATGCAAAGTGCATAGGGTCCATATCACTGGGGAGGGAGGCACAAATGTGGTCCTTGACCAGCCTCTCGAAACATTTCATGACCACAGAGGTGAGTGCCACCGGTCTGTAGTCATTTGGACATGCTGGGGAGGGTTTCTTCGGCACAGGGATGATGGTAGACCTCTTGAAGCAGGCAGGGACCACTGACTCCGCCAGTGATTGATTAAATATGGCGGTGAACACAGGGGCCAGCTGGTTGGCACAGGTCTTGAGTATACGTCCTGTTATGCCATCTGGGCCAGCAGCCTTCCTGGTGTTCACCTGCATAAATGCTCTTCTCACACTGTGTTCCGACAACGAGAGAGCGTCCCCCCCCCCTCGCGGTTGCCCCCCCCCCTCCACAACAGCCGGCGCGCCAGTGACGTCACTAGCCGGAGAGCCAGCAGCGCCACTGTCTACACCAAACCGAGCGTAGAAGGTGTTGAGCTTGTCCGCGAGGGAGGCGTCGTCGCTCCCCATTGACGGGGCGCTGACTTTATAGTCAGTTATTGACTTCAGTCCCTGCCATAATCCTCTTGTGTCGTTTTGTGCCATTTGTGTCTCCAGTTTGTCAGCATATGTCCTCTTAGCAAGTTTGACTGCTTTGCGTAGAGTATAGACTGAAGCCTTATACTCCTCCATGTTTCCTGACTCTCTACCCAGGTTGTAGGCGGTGGTACGAGAGTTCAGAGCTGCTCTAATAGTGCTATCCACCCACGGTTTCTGGTTTGGGAAAATCCGCACCGTTTTCCTGAGGACAATACCATCAGCTATTGTTGTTATGTAGCACACCACTATGTCTGCTAGTTCACTGACGTCACTGGCGCTTCCTATAAACATATCCCAATCCGTGTCTGCAAGCACGTCCTTGAGCGTGGCCTCTGATTCGTCGGTCCACTTCTTAGTCTCACGTGACACGACGGCGTCACGTGATCTCTGTTGATATGCCGGAAATAGCAAGATGGAGTCATGATCGCTCGAGCTTGTGGACCCCGTTAATGGCGGAGCGGCTACTGCCTTGTAACCCGCTTTGAACGGGGAATAGCAGTGGTCGAGTGTGTTCTTCCCTCTGGTGGAGCAAGCGATGTGTTGGAAAAAGGACGGCATCACTTTCTTCAGGTTGGCCTGGTTGAAATCGCCGGCCACTACCATCGCTGCGTCTGGGTGTTTGATCTGGTGTCTGTTGAGATGATCGTGTAATTCGCCCAGCGCTTTTCCCGTATTCGCGTGTGGGGGAATATACACGGCAGTCATGACGACTGCTGTGAACTCCCTCGGGAGGTGAAACGGACGACATAGGATAGAAAGATGTTCCAAGTCCGGCGAACACGAGTTTGAGAGGACCTGCACCCCCTCGGGATTAACCCAGGAATTGTTCGTGATGAGGCAGACTCCGCCGCCGATGGTCTTTCCTGAGCCAGCGTTGCGATCTGCACGTAAGACTGTGAAGGCATCCGAGGGAGAGACGCTTTTGTCTGGGGTCGTCGACGTGAGCCATGTCTCTGTGAGACATATAATGTTGATGTCTCTCATCTCCCGTTGGAACCGGACCCTCGCTCTCAGATCATCCATCCTACCCTCCAACGAACGGGCATTCGCCAGAAAGATGGATGGAATTGCTGGGCGGTAAGCAGCTCTTTTTAGTCTCAATCTGATACCTCCTCGTCTCCCTCTGTGTCTTCTCCTGCCGTCGCCTTTGTTCTTTTCTTTGCCGCCATTCTCCCGTCTGATTTCTGCTGGCCATTCTAGGTCAAAAGTGTCTCCAAACTCCTCTTTGAGCCCGGGGTTCAGGTCCATAAGTGTCTGACGGTCGTATGACGTACCCGCCAGTGTTGCTTTAAATAAAAAAGTAGCAAAAACAAACATAATAGCTAAAAGTGAGTACATCGTTGCGGAGCTAAAACCAGAGGCGTCTGACCAGGGTCGCGTCCTCTTATACCAGGGCGGTATGACGGTATTACGGTATACCAGGGTATTTCGAAATACCGACGGTATTGAAAATCAATACCGTCTAAACAGAGTTTTGTTGTAGTGCACACACGCGCCAGCAGAGGGCGAGACCAGTCCTCACTAATGGAGCGAGCCATGCAGAGCTGGTTGTCTACACACAGGAGGAGGAGGGGAACCCCGCTTCAGTGGGTGAAATTAAATGAGACACGCTTACCGTTGCTGGTGCTGTGGGCTAACTGGCTATTCTGAGAGCTAACTGTAGTGTTGTGTACGATCACAACGGTGTTCACGCTTTACGGTAATGTTGCGACAGTGCTGTGAAAATACCATAAAGCGTTGTGGTAACGAGAGTGTGTGTTGTTGTTGTGTGTAGGATGCTGCGGGCGAGCTGCTACCATTCTGAGAGCTTAACGTTAGCACTAGATGCTGCGGGCGAGCTGCTACCATTCTGAGAGCTTAACGTTAGCACTAGATGCTGCGGGCGAGCTGCTACCATTCTGAGAGCTTAACGTTAGCACTAGATGCTGCGGGCGAGCTGCTACCATTCTGAGAGCTTAACGTTAGCACTAGATGCTGCGGGCGAGCTGCTACCATTCTGAGAGCTTAACGTTAGCACTAGATGCTGCGGGCGAGCTGCTACCATTCTGAGAGCTTAACGTTAGCACTAGATGCTGCGGGCGAGCTGCTACCATTCTGAGAGCTTAACGTTAGCACTAGATGCTGCGGGCGAGCTGCTACCATTCTGAGAGCTTAACGTTAGCACTAGAGCTGCGGGCGAGCTGCTACCATTCTGAGAGCTTAACGTTAGCACTAGAGCTGCGGGCGAGCTGCTACCATTCTGAGAGCTTAACGTTAGCACTAGATGCTGCGGGCGAGCTGCTACCATTCTGAGAGCTTAACGTTAGCACTAGATTGCTGCGGGCGAACTGGCCATCTCCGTGATTTGTTTACTTGGTAACACGGGTTTACTACGGCCTCGCCAAGCACGTTGCATGACGGTTAGAATGTTGTCCGACTTGCTCTGAAAATCTGACGAGACGAGGCGCGTAAATATCGCGGGACCGAGCCACGCACAGCCTTCAGAGCGAGGCGCCACAGTACCTCTCACCCGGCTGCTCCACGCAAATCCATGATGGGGAACGACTTGCTGTCATTGCGCAAAGCGCCTATTGGCTCAGAAAAGTTGTCACCTGGTTGTCACCACCAGCCACGCCCACAAGAGGAAGTTATGAGATGTTTGATTGATTGATTGATTGATGACTTTATTACAGTACGGGTCGCGTCTACCCGTCTATCAGATATATTTATTATTATTATTATTATTATTGGATACAGGAGTTTGGGTACCAAGAGCTTCTTCAAATAAAGTTTTTCATTCATTCATTCATCATGATAAACTTCAAGTTGCGTGTTGTGTGTGTGCGCACTGCGGTGGCCAGGAGCGCGCAACAAGATGGTATACATTATGGTATATGATTTATGAATAGTATATTCCACTATCAGTATATGGTGTGCTGTACATTTGAATCTAATCTAATTTTGCACACGGCCATCGCATTATAATGAGCTGGACAGGTGTGTAATGTGTGTGTGGTGACGTGAAAGCGTATCTGCCATGCGAGACGAGGCTCTCGTGAAATCTGAAGTGTCCGACGTTCTGACTCCTCCCCCGGCTGCACTCGGCTACTCTCGTCTACTTTCGAGGCGAACCGAAATCCATCTCGAACACGCCTATTGACACAACCCGCAAGTCTCTACGACAAACTGTTCAAAAGATACACAAAATGGGCGTGGCCTAAGGGGGTGTGGCCTATGGATCAGGAGAGTGGTCAACATAGACCAATGAAAGAGGATATCCCTACTGAGTACAATGACACAACCCGCAAGTCTACGACAAACGGTTCAAAAGATACACAACGGGGGCGTGGCATAAGGGGGTGTGGCCTAAGGATCGGGGGAGTGGTCAACATAGACCAGGATATCCCTACTGAGTACAATCATAGATATCTATAGAACACACAATGACACAACCTGCAAGTCTCTACGACAAGCGGTTCAAAAGATACACAAAGGGGGCGTGGCCTAAGGGGTGTGGTCTAGGATCGGGGGAGTGGTCAACATAGACCAATGAAAGAGGACATCCATACCGAGTACAAGGCAAAATAAATAGTCATAATTTAGAAATGAGATTGCATAGGTCTATGAATCGAGATCAGGATTTTTTTTTTTTCGATTAATCGTGCAGCCCTACTCTAGTATCATGATAATATTGTATTGTGGCGCCTCTGGGCAGTCCCATATTGCCCGACCCTACGATGGCGTCTTGAGAACACCAGGTTTTCACGCAGGTCTCACCTTTATTCCCTGAATCATCAATGATCTGGTACACCAGCTTCTCTTGGTTGTCAGAGCCTTTCATTTTACTGCAAAGCAAATGCATGAGTTACTCATCTCATCCAGTCTCATAAAGCATGGGTTACTCATCTCATCCAGTCTCATAAAGCATGGGTTACTCATCTCATTCATGGTCTCATAAAGCATGGGTTACTCATCTCATCCAGTCTCATAAAGCATGGGTTACTCATCTCATCCAGTCTCATAAAGCATGGGTTACTCATCTCATCCAGTCTCATAAAGCATGGGTTACTCATCTCATCCAGTCTCATAAAGCATGGGTTACTCATCTCATCCAGTCTCATAAAGCATGGGTTACTCATCTCATCCAGTCTCATAAAGCATGGGTTACTCATCTCATCCAGTCTCATAAAGCATGAGTTACTCATCTCATCCAGTCTCATAAAGCATGGGTTACTCATCTCATCCAGTCTCATAAAGCATGGGTTACTCATCTCATCCACGGTCTCACGACGAGTGTCTCGTCTGACTTCATCTCACATCTTACCTGGCAGTCAGGACGTCCTTCATTCTGTATAAAAGTCCCGAGCTGTTTCGTAGAAGATCCAGTTGACCCTGGAGGAATTAGAATCAATGTAGTTGGTCGTTTTATTTCTTAAAAATTGAGAGAACAGGGAGACAGAGACAAACACAGTAGAGAAGACTCTGGCAGGAGCCACAGCTGAGGTACCTGTGATACCAAAGGCAACGGTCTCAACCACAACACCCTGGCTTCCACTCACAAAGACATTTGAAAACAAAGGTTTCCTGGGTGATATACGCAATTACAGGCTAAGTGACCTCTGCATGCATGCAACCTTCCCTCCAGGTTCGTAGGACTTACCAGCGATAGAAGCCTGTTGATGGCCATGGCCCTCTGCTGGGCTTCCAGCTGGGGCATGTCATTCTGGATCACCTGGTCTGTTATTCCATGTGGAAACTGTTGGCAGAGCGCTTTTATCCTTTACAGAAGAGGACAGTAATAATTATTAGCTTGTCGTCTGCCCCAACAAGTTACTATTAACAAGTGTTTTGGGTTCATATTCTTAGCTAAGTAATACATACTAAAGAGGCATGGGTCTGTTGAAGTTAGTAATGCTGTTCGTTATGGGCCACGTAATATATTTGTAGTATGTAATTCCATAGTATTTATAGGCATGTTAAGACTTTCTCTTGGCAATGACAGTGGGTTTCTTCATTTAGCCCTTATCCTTATCATTAGGGCGCATAGCTTGTGTTTTATTATAAACGTACCATCTTATGGACCATAAACTCTACTGAAATAACGTCACCCCTGAAAACACTAATGGATAATGTATTGAAATACCGCCTTGTGCAGTCAGTCACAGACACCTTCACCAGTGTATCCAATTATTTAGGAAACGGTTGATACATCTTCGATGATGTTATTATCACAAGCATAGCAGAGTGCATAATGTTATCATTCGGTTTTCCTCCGAGGCAGCACACAATAAACGTTGATGACTTCAACCCATGTGAAGGACTGTACTGTCTCTGTATGTCATGTGATTGATTAATTGAAAACTTTATTAACAGATTGCAGAATGGGTACAATACAGTACAGCTCATGACAATACACACAATTGGGGGATGCAGACCAGGACTTGTCGTGTTTACATCAGGGTCCCCCGTTTTCAATTAATCAGGACATATCACATATGACATACAGATACAGTACTGCTACATCTATACATTTATGACATACCAGATTTGCAAATACAGTACTGTTTGTGATACAAAAAGGGTCCAGAAAAGAGATGTATGTATGTCATATATGTTATGAGTTGAAAATGGAGGACCCTGATGTAAACAAGACGAAAGTATTTTCTCTGGTCTGCATCCCCTTAACAATTGTGTGTATTGAGCTGTACTGTACCCATTCTGCAACTGTTAATACAATTTTCAATCAATCAATGTGTAAGCTAGCTAGTAGCTAGTTAGCTTAGCCAACGTAACGTTGACGTTACATGATGGAGTGATGTGTGTTTTTCATTAACGTGAAGAGACACTAACAAGTTGCCGTCGCTCTCTCTTTTCTGCATGTTGACGTTAGCCAAGCTAGCTAGCCGACGTTACACATTCACTCATACTTACTAGGTACTACGACGCATTTGACTACTAACCTGTTCTCTATCTCCGTAACGTCCGTGGATTCCTGTTTTACTTTCACATCTGCCATCTTCTTCTTCTCGCCACTATTAAATATTTGGGAATGTCTACTAGGTGTGTGGTTCAGTGACAGATGCTCTGGTTGAAAGATAATAATGTTCTTGGTCCAGTTTGTTTGCTTTGACTCCAGGAGCATGTGAGTGAGTCTGGGTCCTTACAAGTTGGATGTCTGTCAGCTAGGTCTGATTTCGCCTGTTCAAAACTCAACCTCGGTGTATAAATAAACCCTTCTTTGATTAAATATTATCCAGATCCCCATTACTCGTGTTTGGGTGTGATTGATGATTGATTGATTTTTATTGTGGAGTAAAAGACAGCATCCAAGGGATAAAAACATGAAGAAAGTTCTCGAAGACACTCTGACGTCACGAGACCGTCGCCATCTTGGTATTGGGGAAACAAACGGATTTCTACGATCAAATGTATGCGGTGAGCTCCGTTTTTATTACATATTTTATCACATCCTTGTTCATTTCGTAACCTTTTCATATAATTTGTTTTGAAAATATTGAGGCCAACATGGCATTTCACTATTTCGAAAGCCTTTCTGGTTATTCTAAGTGCATGTTTCCCCCCCAAGCCATAGACATGCACTTAGACAGAAAGTTAAAAAGACAGGAAGTTGACTTCGAGAATGCCATACATGTCATGTATGTTGTTGTGTATGTCATAAATGTCACTATGAATTGAAATGGGGGATGTAAACAAGACAAACGTCTTTCTCTGGTCTGCATCCCCTTCTTAACAAGTGTGTGTATTTAAGCATTACATCACACGCAGGAGTGGTTTGTGACCAATAAACCATGCCTAGGGGTGGTTGTTAGGCCCGAGGCGCAGCCGAGGGTCGTTAGACCCCCCTAGGCATTGTTTATTGGTCACAAATCACGACTGCACGTGGTGTAAAGCTTTTATACAACTGCCAGATTCATCCAACCTTATTTCTATACAATAAACACACATTAATCGAAGATTTATTGAAAAAACCATCCGCCAGAAAAAGTAGTTCCCACAACTCCATGTGGAAGCAGCTTGAAGTGCATCCAACCAAACTAACACATCCAACTGTGTATTATTGGAATGATTGAGAGAAGTTGCCTCATGTGGAAGCAGCTTGAAGTGCATCCAACCAACTAACACATCCAACTGTGTATTATTGGAATGATTGATTGAAAATTTATTAAAACGTTTTCTTTGCCCTATAGGAAAAAAACGTTTTCTTCGCCCTATTTTTTTATTTATTTCTTTTAGCCTAAACTTAACCAGTTGGAAACCAGGGGTACAGTAATAAAATTAGCAATCAACCAATCAATCAATTCAATAGACCATGCTCACTTAAAACAGCGCTGCTTCTCTCTCAGTCTGACTCCCCCGCTGTTGCAGACAGGAGTGTGTGTGTGTGTGTGTGTGCGTGTGTGTGTGTGTGTGTGTGTGTGTCACAGTGTGTGTGTGCGTGTGTGTGTGTGTGTGTGTGTGTGTGTGTGTGTGTGTGTGTGTGTGTGTGTGTATGTGTGTGTGTGTGTTTGTGGGTACGCCAGCGTCGGACAGTGTGAGAGAGAACGCAGTAGAAAGTAGGAAGGAAGAAATTTAAATCAATCAATTAATCTATCAATCAATCCGCGATTTTTCTTTTGTTCTAGATTGAGTCAAGACCCATCAATTACATCATCCAACATTGTTTAAAATACTAACACATTCCCCTTGACAGAATCGCTTTATATTTAGTCGTTATGACGCTATCAACATATCCATTTGTTAAAGATTATTGTCCGCCATCTTGTTTTTTCTGACGGAGTGATCCGGCGGAGTGATGTGATTCAGTTGTGGGCGGGTCCTGGGACCAGGAGCGTGGATTGTGAAGGATACATACGTGTAAATGGACTGTTTCAGCCAATCAGAATCGAGAAATTTGCATGCCGTTGTATAATGAGCCGTACTGTATTGTACCCATTCTGCAATCTGTTAAATACAGTTTTCATTCATTCATTCATCATGGTCCCTGATTTTAGACATGGACAGACATCATAAAACATAGAGCATCATAATAAAACAGAGCATCATAATAAAACACAGGGCATCATAATAAAACATAGAAACCCCATAAAACACTGTCTTGTGAATGCAATAAATTGCGAACTTTAAGCTATTGCTTTTTAATTGAGAACATCATAGATTTCACAGATCAACCAAAAAAAAGAAGCAAAATAACAGACTAAAAAGACAGCATTTAAGATTGTATTATACTAGACATAACCATATAATTGGTTATTATAATGATGTATGGTGTAGATACACTTTTCTTATTGTTTACATGTCCCAGTGACTGCATTGAAATAATAAAATATCAGAAGAAAGTCAACTTATCAAGCAGGATCATGAGATGTATCGTGGATTTCAACGAGTTAACATTGCTTTCAAAATAAACAATAACATCTTTCGTAAAAATATATATGTCCAAATCTGTCCAAAATGTAATAGAATGTGAATAACTATAAAATAAACCAGTCAGCGTTTCAAGTTCACTATTAGAAAAAGTTAATTTTACATCAAAACCAATGGTTAAAAAAATACATGTATTTGTTGTGGTACTGGTAAGTACGCCGGAGCGGCGCGGGTGGGCGGAACTCAGTTTCGTTAAAAGTCACCGCCCTCTCCAGCCGTTCAGTGTTAACCAAACGATCTCTTGTTGCTAAGGAGCCTTGTTGATGTAATCGGCACAGCGTTGCCAAGGCAGCGTTTCAAGGAGGGACTGTGTGCAACATCTTCACGTAAAGTAAGTAACGCTGTTTTTATGAAATTTTATGAAATCCTAATGCAAATACGTTTAAGAATCAATGCATCTTATCATGTATTATATAGCTAGTTGTGTTGAAGTTGTCTTTGAATGGTTTGTTGTGTTGTACTTAAGTTGTACCAGATTCTACTTAGACAGGACCAGGACAAATATTCCAAGGATGACTGCTGGCTCCATTTTCGTCCCTCGCATCATACCAAATCGCATCCCACCCATTGGAAAAGCAAAGCATGAGATTGACACCAGGACTCCTGTGGAGATCAAATCAGGTAGGGGAGAGTGGGGTCAGTTGGGACACTGTTGTATCATGGCATGAAATAATAACCTTCCATTACTCACAGAAGAACAGGAATGTAAATAATGTGGATCTCTCTGAACAGATACAGGTGTCTGCTAACAATCTAGTACAGATAGAGCCCAACTCAAACATGAAGACAATTGTGTTACATATATACACCAGACTGGATTTTGGTGGCCACCCCCTTTTGGGGGGAAACAACTCTGGGAATAAACAGGGATTCGACTAGATTAGTTGTTCATAAACTACAATTTTGAGTACAAAACACAGGGATATAAATCCCCATCGTTGTTGAGAAATAGTCATTACCTCTTAGTTTTATGTCACTTGGAGATTCATAAATTCATAAGCATGATATTAAATGTCCAGGTAGGGAAATTAGGAAATGTCCTGCAGCTGACTGGGGAAGTAGGCCTGAGAACAGCAGATCGAACCTCACTTTTCTTCACTGTGGTGTGAAAATGCTCCCTGGTGGCCAGTGTTGGAGATGCTATAGATAACATTCAGCCACTAGATGTCGCACTAGAGCACAAAGCATGCCATTTATCCAATCAGGTGCATTCCACGTGGGGAAATGGGAAGCAGGGAGGGGCAACATGTAAACAGCGACAATCATTTTGGACCCGCAAACATTTTTTAAATGATAAATTCATTAATCAATATTTTTTTTGGGGGGGGGAAAGCAATACCTTTATTCTGCACCTTTCTCAAAGCTCTGTGGATGTATTTATTTAATGATTACTCTACATAGAATGTTCTCTATAACACTTTTAACAGCTTGATTTGGATCATCCTGCTTGATTATCTCCCTCACTTGACTAGATACTCCAGATGTCATGATATTCTACACTCTGGATGGAACCAGAGTGGTTCAGAAGCCAGGTTTAATGGCGAACAGCACTTTGCAGTACAATGGACGAATCACCTTACCGGCGGGCAAGGTGTACGTCAAAGCACTGGCTACAACCAGGTCAGACATTATTACATGTTAGAAACATTCATTTAAGAGGTCCCCTTGCTCTCTCTCTCTGTCTCTGTCTCTCTCTCTTTCTCTCTCAGCATACTGTAACAATCACAACATTAAATCACAAACTAGTGAAATCTCTCTCTCTCTCTCTCAGCATAACAATCACAACATTAAATCACAAACTAGTGAAATCTCTCTCTCTCTCTCTCTGTCCCTCTAGCGATGGCAGAGAAAGCGCCACCGTAACTAAGCTGTTCCTGGTGGAGGACGTGAGTTTTGAATTGATTGATTGATTTATTGAAAACTTTATTAACAGATTGCAGAATGGGTACAATACAGTACAGCTCAATACATACAATTGTTAAGGGGATGCAGACCAGAGAAAGACTTTCGTCTTGTTTACATCAGGGTCCCCCATTTTCAATTCATCATAATATATGACACACAGATAGACAGTACTGCTACATCTATACATTTATGACATACCAGATTTGCAAATACAGTACTGTTTGTGATACAAAAATAGTCTAGAAAAGAGAGTAAATACATTTGACGTAGAAACTGTACATTGGAGGAGTTTGGGTAGGTGGGGTGGGGGGGGGGGGTTTGGTGGGTGCGTGGGGGGGACGACTGTAAATTGGAGGTGGTTGGGTGGGTGGGGTGCGGGGGTTGCGTGAATACTTTACCCAAGGCGGTTGTCCTTCCGCGTTCGGTTTGCGCGCCCTGATTGGCCTCTCAGCGCCCAATCGCGTTGCGCCTAGCTTTCAGTTCCACAACGCAAGTCCTCGCCCATTTCCTCGTATTGTATCAATCGACATCACATCAATATACATAACGTATTGTAACGCGCTATTCATATCAATTGGCATCACATCAATATAAATAATGTAGTGTTTTCATCTCTTCATATCAATCGGCATCACATCAATATAAATAACGTAGTGTTTTCATCTCAGATATTAACGTAACACGCTATTCATATCAATCGGCATCACATCAATATAAATAACGTAGTGTTTTCATCTCAGATATTAACGTAACGCGCTATTCATATCAATCGGCATCACATCAATATAAATAACGTAGTGTTTTCATCTCTTCATATCAATCGGCCGGCACATCAATATAAATAACGTAGTGTTTTCATCTCTTCATATCAATCGGCATCACATCAATATAAATAACGTAGTGTTTTCATCTCAGATATTAACGTAACGCGCTATTCATATCAATCGGCATCACATCAATATAAATAACGTAGTGTTTTCATCTCTTATCAATCAGCATCACATCAATATAAATAACATAGTGTTTTCATCTCAGATATTAACGTGGGGAACCTTTCCATGAGACTGCACTGCCTTCGGCTAGGGCGAGAGCGCTCAACACGACTCTTTGTACAGGAATAGGAGGTAGTATACGGAGTTTGGGGGAGGATTCGCGAAACATGTGTTTACCTGTGGCCAGGGAGAACCAGGAGTTGCATTGAAACCTACCAAGCAACCCAGGTAGACCCCCACGACCAAGGTTATCGGACTACCAGGTCAGACGGGCCGACTTAGTCTTGCTGAATCCTCCCCAGCTCGATCCATCTAGTGCGGCGATAGTAGGGCTAACGCGATTGGGCGCTGAGAGGCCAATCAGGGCGCGCAAACCGAACGCGGAAGGACAACTGCCTTGGGTAAAGTATTCACGCGGGGGGGTTGGGTAGGAGAGGTGGGTGGGGGACACTGTACAACTGTACAAGCAAAACTGTACATTGGAATATTTTGACGAAACCATACTTGGTAATTTACTGTACATTGGAAGGGGTTGGGTTAGGACATTTACAGGGGCCAGTTTCAAATTGCAGTCTCCCGTAGGTGTTCTTTGAGAGTAGTTTTGAAAGTGGGTAGTGATTCACATTCCTTTACAGCTTTGGGTAGGGCGTTCCACATTGATGTGGCATAATTGCGAAATGTGTTTAGTCCCTTGTTTGAGCCGAATCTGGGTTTAACATGATTTGTGGAGCTCCCTCTTGTGTTGTGGTCGTGGTATTCACTGACCTTTGGGAAGTATTTTGACATGTACATGGGTACCTTGGTCGTGTAGTGTATCTTGTGGACCAGGCCCATTGCAAGTTGCTGTACTCTGTCGTCTACTCTAAGCCATCCTAGGTTGTCAAAGTGGGCAGGGGTGAGGTGGGTTCTAGGATTAAGGTCAAGTAGTAGTCTGACCAGTTTGTTTTGAGATGTTTGTAATCTTGTTTTTAGCGCCTTTGAGGTGCTTTGGTACCATGAGGGGCAAGCATAGTCGTAGTACCCTTGAATGAGTGCTCCTGCCAGAGTCTTCAGGGTATTCTTGTTTATCAGAGAGGAGATCCGGTACAAGAATCGAGTTCGTTGGTTGACTTTTTTTATTACCTTGGATGCCATTTTGAGTTCAAATGACTCGAAACAGGAGCACAGGAATGAAAATCGAAAGGACTACGAACAAGACCTTTCCAGAGAGGTACAGATCCACAGTTTGAGCAGAATAACCAAACAAGACCTTTCCAGAGAGCTACAGGTCCACAGTTTGAGCAGAATAACCAAACAAGACCTTTCCAGAGAGGTACAGGTCCACAGTTTGAGCAGAATAACCAAACAAGACCTTTCCAGAGAGGTACAGGTCCACAGTTTGAGCAGAATAACCAAACAAGACCTTTCCAGAGAGCTACAGGTCCACAGTTTGAGCAGAATAACCAAACAAGACCTTTCCAGAGAGCTACAGGTCCACAGTTTGAGCAGAATAACCAAACAAGACCTTTCCAGAGAGGTACAGGTCCACAGTTTGAGCATAATAACCAAACAAGACCTTTCCAGAGAGCTACAGGTCCACAGTTTGAGCAGAATAACCGAACAAGACCTTTCCAGAGAGGTACAGGTCCACAGTTTGAGCAGAATAACCAAACAAGACCTTTCCAGAGAGGTACAGGTCCACAGTTTGAGCAAAATAACAAGCGCTGAACTATTATCTTCAATCTGCTTCGGTCACTGCAGGCTGGTGAAGCGCTGGACTGGACCGCTGGAGGAGAACGAGGTTCTGGTGATACGGTGCCGAGACGTCTAGGTGTGTTCTGGGTTCTGTGAGTTATGATGTAAATGAGGTAGAGCGGGTATTACCTGTTTCTGCATATTCTACACAGAAACAGACAGAGGGAGAGAGAGAGAGAGAGAGGGAGAGAGAGACAGAAAGAGATACAGAGAGAGAGAGAGAGACATACAGATAGATATAGAAATATACAGAGAGAGCGAGACAGAGATAGATACAGAGAGAGACATACAGAGAGATAGAGAGAGAGAGAGACACAGAGAGAGAGAGAGAGAGAGAGAGAGAGAGAGACACAGAGAGAGAGAGAGAGAGAGAGAGAGAGAGAGAGAGAGAGAGAGAGAGAGAGAGAGAGAGAATGTAAATGAGGTAGAGGGTATTAACTGTTGCTGTATCTTCTACACCTTGATTTGATTCCTGCTGTACACTTTTCCGTGTTGTTGTTGTTGTTGTTGTTGTTGTTGTTGTTGCTTGTCTTCAGTGCCAAGGATCAAGAGAGCCCCCCGCTTCCTCAGCAGTCGTCTTGGCCCTCCGTCCCCCACCGTGCCGGAAACACTTTCTTCTCACCTCTCTCAGACATGGGTACATTTACATTTAGTCATTTAGTCATCGTCACCTTTTTATCCAAAGCGACTTACAAGTCGCTTTGGATGTTTACCATCCTTCCTCACTAACTCACTGGTATGTTGTGACTGGTTAGCCCCATGTTGACCCATCCTTCCTCACTAACTCACTGGTATGTTGTGACTGGTTAGCCCCATGTTTACCATCCTTCCTCACTAACTCACTGGTATGTTGTGACTGGTTAGCCCCATGTTGACCCATCCTTCCTCACTTCTCACTGGTATGTTGTGACTGGTTAGCCCCATGTTGACCCATCCTTCCTCACTAACTCACTGGTATGTTGTGACTGGTTAGCCCCATGTTTACCCATCCTTCCTCACTACTCACTGGTATGTTGTGACTGGTTAGCCCCATGTTGACCCATCCTTCCTCACTAACTCACTGGTATGTTGTGACTGGTTAGCCCCATGTTGACCCATCCTTCCTCACTAACTCACTGGTATGTTGTGACTGGTTAGCTCCATGTCTACCCATCCTTCCTCACTAACTCACTGGTATGTTGTGACTGGTTAGCCCCATGTTTACCATCCTTCCTCACTAACTCACTGGTATGTTGTGACTGGTTAGCTCCATGTTTACACATCCTTCCTCACTAACTCACTGGTATGTTGTGACTGGTTAGCCCCATGTTGACCCATCCTTCCTCACTAACTCACTGGTATGTTGTGACTGGTTAGCCCCATGTTGACCCATCCTTCCTCACTAACTCACTGGTATGTTGTGACTGGTTAGCCCCATGTTTACCATCCTTCCTCACTAACTCACTGGTATGTTGTGACTGGTTAGCCCCATGTCTACCCATCCTTCCTCACTAACTCACTGGTATGTTGTGACTGGTTAGCCCCATGTTGACCCATCCTTCCTCACTAACTCACTGGTATGTTGTGACTGGTTAGCCCCATGTTGACCCATCCTTCCTCACTGCTCACTGGTATGTTGTGACTGGTTAGCCCCATGTTGACCCATCCTTCCTCACTAACTCACTGGTATGTTGTGACTGGTTAGCCCCATGTTGACCCATCCTTCCTCACTAACTCACTGGTATGTTGTGACTGGTTAACCCCATGTTTACCATCCTTCCTCACTGCTCACTGGTATGTTGTGACTGGTTAGCCCCATGTTGACCCATCCTTCCTCACTAACTCACTGGTATGTTGTGACTGGTTAGCCCCATGTCTACCATCCTTCCTCACTTCTCACTGGTATGTTGTGACTGGTTAGCCCCATGTTTACCCATCCTTCCTCACTAACTCACTGGTATGTTGTGACTGGTTAGCCCCATGTTTACCATCCTTCCTCACTAACTCACTGGTATGTTGTGACTGGTTAGCCCCATGTTGACCCATCCTTCCTCACTAACTCACTGGTATGTTGTGACTGGTTAGCCCCATGTTGACCCATCCTTCCTCACTAACTCACTGGTATGTTGTGACTGGTTAGCTCCATGTTGACCCATCCTTCCTCACTTCTCACTGGTATGTTGTGACTGGTTAGCCCCATGTCTACCCATCCTTCCTCACTGCTCACTGGTATGTTGTGACTGATTCCTTGTGCACCTTGTGTTGTTCAATCTTGTGGCGTGTTGTTCCGTCTTAGACTATAAGCTTGCAGGAGGAGATGCTTACCAACTCTCAGAGGTCCAGGATCCAACGAGAGACAGACTTCCTGAGGTGTGTGTGTGAAAGGAGAGAGGGGGGAGGGGGGAGGGAGAGAGAGAGAGAGAGAGGGAGAGATACACAGAGAGACAGAAATACACAGAGAGATACAGAGAGAGTCAGAGAGAGAGATACAGAGAGAGACAGAGAGGGAGACAGAGAGACATAGAACAAGAGAGAGAGAGACAGCGAGAGAGAGAGATACACAGAGTGAGATACAGAGAGAGAGAGAGAGAGATACAGAGGGAGAGATACAGAGAGAGATACAGAGGGAGAGATACAGAGAGAGAGAGAGACAGAGAGGGAGACAGAGAGACATAGAACAAGAGAGAGACAGCAAGAGAGAGAGATACAGAGAGATACACAGAGAGAGATACACAGAGAGAGATACAGAGAGAGAGACAGAGAGATACACAGAGAGAGATACACAGAGAGAGATACAGAGAGAGAGATACAGAGAGAGAGACAGAGACATAGAACAAGAGAGAGACATCAAGAGAGAGATACAGAGAGATACACAGAGAGATACACAGAGAGAGATACACAGAGAGAGATACAGAGAGAGAGACAGAGAGAGAGACAGAGAGGGAGACGGAGAGAGAGAGAGAGATACAGAGAGAGAGAGACAGAGAGGGAGACAGAGAGACATAGAACAAGAGAGAGACAGCAAGAGAGAGAGATACAGAGAGATACACAGAGAGATACAAAGGGAGAGATACAGAGAGAGAGAGAGAGAGAGAGAGAGAGAGAGAGAGAGATACAGAGAGAGAGACAGAGAGGGAGACGGAGAGAGAGAGAGAAAGAGAGAGACAGAGAGATGCAGAGATACACACAGAGAGATACAAAGAGAGAGAGAGAGACAGAGAGAGAGAAAGAGAGAGACAGAGATGCAGAGATACACAGAGAGCGATACAAAGAGAGAGAGAGAGAGAGGTAAAGTGATCATTAATGTGTGTCTCTCTCTCTTTACAGGTGTGTCAAGTGTTTGAGTCATCGTCCCTCGGACCCGTTCGCCCGTTTCTGTCCCAAGTGTGGCAGTCCTCTGCCGCCTGTTCCGGGACAGAGACTGCCGCCCAGCGAGGGAGGACAGGTATAGTTGGGTAGTGTGATAGTAAAGGGTTAACCTTCTGTGTAGTGTGGCAGTGAACGGGTTAACCGGCTGTTGCGTGGCAGTGAAAGGGTTAACCTTATGTCGTGTATTGTCGCAGTGAAAGGGTTAACCGTTTGGTAGTGTGGCAGTGACAGGGTTAAACTATAGCCTCAAACCACCAGAGTCTGTCTGAAGAGAAGTCTGTTCACCCTGCCGCCCAGCGAGGGAGGACAGGTATAGTCTTCATTAAACTATAGCCTCAAACCACCAGAGTCTGTCTGAAGAGAAGTCAGTCCACTCTGCCGGCCCAGCGAGGGAGGACAGGTATAGTCTTCATTAAACTATAGCCTCAAACCACCAGAGTCTGTCTGAAGAGAAGTCAGTCCACTCTGCCGGCCCAGCGAGGGAGGACGGGTATAGTCTTCATTAAACTATAGCCTCAAACCACCAGAGTCTGTCTGAAGAGAAGTCTGTCCACTCTGCCGGCCCAGCGAGGGAGGACAGGTATAGTCTTCATTAAACTATAGCCTCAAACCACCAGAGTCTGTCTGAAGAGAAGTCAGTCCACTCTGCCGGCCCAGCGAGGGAGGACGGGTAAATAGTCTTCATTAAACTATAGCCTCAAACCACCAGAGTCTGTCTGAAGAGAAGTCTGTTCCCCCTGCCGCCATCTTGGTAATGGGGACTAACGGGACCTGACCCCTGTCTCTTTGAATGGGTGATCTGTTTCTAAGAATCTGTCATACATATCATGGGAGAGAGCGAGAAGGAGAGAGAGAGAGAGATACAGAAAGGGAGCGAGAGAGAGAGAGCGAGAGGGAGGGAGAGAGAGAGAGAGATAGAGATACAGAGAGAGAGAGAGAGAGAGAGAGAGAGATACAGAGAGAGACATACAGAGAGAGATACAGAGAGAGACACAGAGAGATACATAGAGACAGACAGAGACACACAGAGTTTGATTGATTGATTGAAAACTTTATTAACAGATTGCAGAATGGGTACAATACAATACAGTACAGCTCAATACACACAATTGTTAAGGGGATGCAGACCAGAGAAAGACTTTCATCTTGTTTACATCAGGGTCCCCATTTTCAATTTATTATAACATATATGACATACACGACATACAGATAGACAGTACTGCTACATCTATACATTTATGACATACCAGATTTACAGATACAGTACTGTTTGTGATACAAAAAGAGTCTAAAAAAGAGAGTATATACATTTGACGTAGAAACTGTACATTGGAGGAGGTTGGGTAGGTGGGGTGGGGGGGGGGTTGGGGGGGGGACTGTACATTGGAGGTGGTTGCGTGGGTGGGGGGGGGGGGGGGGTTGGGTAGGCGGGCTGGGGGAAACTGTACAACTGTACAAGCAAAACTGCACATTGGAATATCGACGAAACCTTACTTGGTTCCAAGAAGAGGGTCTTGTGTGTTCCTGGGTTAGGACATTTACTGTACATTGGAGGGGGTTGGGTTGGGACATTTACAGGGGCCAGTTTCGAATTGCAGTCTCCCGTAGGTGCTCTTTGAGAGTGGTTTTGAAAGTGGGTAGTGATTCACATTCCTTTGGGTAGGGCGTTCCACATTGATGTGGCATAATTGCGAAACGTGTTTAGTCCCTTGTTGGAGCCGAATCTGGGTTTCACATGATTTGTGGAGCTCCCTCTGGTGTTTTGACATGTACATGGGTAGAGAGAGAGAGAGAGAGAGACAGAGAGAGAGAGAGACAGAGACAGACAGAGAGAGACAGAGATAGAGAGAGAGATACAGAGAGAGAGAGATACATGATCTCATACATATCATGGTTTTTAGTTGTATAAAGTGTGTTCTCCTTGTCCTGCAGGTGGCGCTGTGTGTACAGTGTAACACCATGGTGCCAGTGAACACTCCTACATGTGTCGTATGTGAAGCTCCTATGGGGCCACAGCTTCAGCCTCAAGCCAGTTTAAAACTAAAGGTAAAGAAATGAGCTTCTCATTGAAAACATCTTTAACCCTTTATCAGCCACACAGAGACCCTGATACTAGCAGAGGGGTGATGCGGGCCTGAGCTACACCCCCCCCCCCCCCCATTTCCCCCCCATTACATTTATTTTTTTTAAATGTTTTTGTTATTATATATATTCTTTAATTATTTAGTTATTTATTTTTTACTTAGTTTGTTTGTACCACAGTATTCTTTTAAAAATGTATTACTATTTTGGGCGGCTACGTGGCATAGTGGGCAAGGCGCTCGCCACGAAATCTGGAGACGCTGGGCTCACCTGTTCGATCCCAGCGCTCCACATTTGCTTTCAGTTTAGCTGGTCGTCCGTACTATATACACATTGGCCGTATTAGGGGGTGGGAAACTGATGGGTGGGGATCGGGCATTGTGGACAGCGACTCCTACAGGTCGGTTGGTGCGCCTGCGCAGTAGAATCAGGAAGTGTCGGGGGCAGCGTGAGCCTCCCACGCGTTACTCCTCACCACTGAGAGATCGAGCTGCGCAGGTGAAAAGATGCGACTGCTGTTACCTCAAGTACCGGAGGGGACTTGTGCTATGTATGACTTAGTCCACATTGCAGCCGGCTTGTGGGAGGCAAGGAACAGCGTCCGTGACAGGGGAGGGTTGAATTGGACGATACGAAATTGGGATGGCAGAAAATATAGAAAATGGGAGAAAAAGTGGATCAAAAAATCAAAAAAAAAAATTATTACTATTTTGTAAATATTATTTACTCTTCATGTTTTGAAGGTGTGAGGGAAGTACTGTACTGGGATTGGGGGGGGGTGGACATCTTGGTCGGGGAGGGTGTTTGAACGGGGGCAGTGGGGGGTGATAGGATGGAGGAGGGTGTTTGAACGGGGGCAGTAGGGGGTGATAGGATGGAGGAGGGTGGTTGAACGGGGGCAGTAGGGGGTGATAGGATGGAGGAGGGTGTTTGAACGGGGGCAGTAGGGGGTGATAGGATGGAGGAGGGTGTTTGAACGGGGGCAGTAGGGGGTGATAGGATGGAGGAGGGTGTTTGAACGGGGGCAGTAGGGGGTGATAGGATGGAGGAGGGTGTTTGAACGGGGGCAGTAGGGGGTGATAGGATGGAGGAGGGTGGTTGAACGGGGGCAGTAGGGGGTGATAGGATGGAGGAGGGTGTTTGAACTGGGGCAGTAGGGGGTGATAGGATGGAGGAGGGTGGTTGAACGGGGGCAGTAGGGGGTGATAGGATGGAGGAGGGTGGTTGAACGGGGGCAGTAGGGGGTGATAGGATGGAGGAGGGTGGTTGAACTGGGGCAGTAGGGGGTGATAGGATGGAGGAGGGTGGTTGAACTGGGGCAGTAGGGGGTGATAGGATGGAGGAGGGTGGTTGAACTGGGGCAGTAGGGGGTGATAGGATGGAGGAGGGTGGTTGAACGGGGGCAGTAGGGGGTGATAGGATGGAGGAGGGTGGTTGAACGGGGGCAGTAGGGGGTGATAGGATGGAGGAGGGTGTTTGAACTGGGGCAGTAGGGGGTTTATTGGGGCTGTGGAACAGCCTCCCCATCCAGCTGAGGGCACCACAGAGCCTGGAATCTTTTAAAGCAGGCCTGAAAACTAGGGATGTCCGATATTATCGGCCTACCTATATTGGCATTAAAATGTGATATCGGAAAATATCGGTATCGGTTTTCAAATATTTTTTTATTTTAATATTTGTTTTACATTTCTATAACCTTTATTTACCCAGGCAAGCAAGTAAGAACAAATTATGATTTTATTTATTGACAAAAGTATGCATAATGTTGTGTTAATTCCACAACAAGAGATATGTAGTGTTAATTACCTGAAATTATTAAATTTTTTGGGGGGGGAAACCCTGCATATATCGGTATTGGTTGATATCGGTTGATATCGGTATCGGAAATTAAGAGTTGGACAATATCGGTATATCGGTATCGGTAAAAAAGCCAATACCGAGCATCCCTAAAACCTATCTGTTTAAAAAGGCCTTTGACTGTTAGCTTTTTATTTTAATTTTTTTTCTTGTGCTGTTGTTTTTAATTATCTATTTATACTATGCTTTTAACTATGTTCTATTTTTATTTTATTTTATTCTGTATTTTATTTGTTTTACTAATAACTATTTTATTTTTTAACTATGTTTTAACCCTGTAGCACTTTGGGATCCCAGCGAACAAAAAGTGCAATACAAATTAAATTTATTATTATTATTATTATTATTATTATTATTATTATTATTATTATTATTATTATTATTATTATTATTATTATTATTATTATTATTATTATTATTATTATTATTATTATTATTATTATTATTATTATTATTGAAAAAAATGAAATAAACAGATTCATAAAAAAAAAAAAAATGTTTGGACGTTGAAGAGAATCCCCTCCCTGAATAGAGGCCTCTCACAGAAAGCTCAGTCTTATCACTGGGTCTTGTAAACAAGTCACAGTGGAACACTAATATCATGCTGTCCCAGTGTTTTACCTACTCTACTTCTAAAGTGGTTACCGGCGGTTACAGGCGGCCATGTTGGAAGAAAGAGAACCTCACACACACACAGACATTCCGTGCAGGGCCTCTATCGACGGGCCTGGGTTTGAGCGGAATGAGAACCGAGCCCAACCCTGCATGGTGTCCATTATCTGACTGTTGTCTCCGCCTCGCAGGACAAGGTGGTCTGTTCAACGTGTGGAACCGGAAACCCAGTCAACATGTCCTACTGTGTGACCTGTGAGAGCCGTTTGTCACAGCAGCCCAGCCCCGTAAGAACTCTACTATTTATTTATTATTTTATTTCTTTATTTCGCACCATTTCAGCAAAACAGTAAAAAAAATCTAAAAACATTGACCATGACAGAAAGTATATAAAGGTGTGGAGCAGAGGCAAGAGACCGAGATGGGCCTTATTTCTCTTATTCGATATTTTTCCATTCATAAAAACATGCCGGCAGCCTGTGTTATCATTGGGGATGGGTCTGAGATCGCAAAAGTCCAATACCGCCGCCTAACGCCTTGCGGCCGCTATTGCACTCCATTTGAAACGATGTGGCTTGGTGTCTGGGCCGAGCTGCGGCCTGCGGGCGGGGTCTAACTACTCGGGCAAGGCATCAGGGTCCCCCATTTTCAATTCATCAATCCAATCCAATCCACTTTATTTATAAAGCACATTTAAAAACAACAAAGTTGACCAAAGTCAACTGTACAAGTCCACAACATAAGATAAAACATAAACATTTAATAAAAGCACACAATAAAAACAAGTACAATATGTCACATAAAAAGGCAGGTCTCTCAAAAACTGTTTAAAACACCGAAAGCCAGAGCGAATGGATGTCTTGAGGCGTGATTTGAACACCTGCAGACTGCAGAGTGGGGGCCTGCCTAACATGGAGTGGCAGCTCATTCCAGAGCTTTGGGGCTGCCACAGCGAAAGCATGGTCCCCCCCTAAGCTTCAGCCTGGACTTTAGAACAGCCAAGAGGAGCTGGTCAGAGGACGTGAGGGACCTTGGGGGAACATAGGGTTCCAGCAGGTCCGAGAGGTACCCCGGTGCCAAGCCGTTTAAACATTTAAAAGCAAACAGTAAAATCTTAAAATCAATTCTAAAACGCACAGGAAGCCAGTGGAGGGGAAATGTGCTCCCGCTTTCGTGTTCCCGTTAGCAGACGGGCAGCGGCGTTCTGAACTAGCTGCAAACGAGAGAGGGAGGCCTGACTGACTAATGGCATGTAGATCTGACTGTCATCTGCGTAGCAGTGAAAGGAGACGCCATGCTTTCGGAGTATAGGCCCTAAGGGGAGCAGATATAACACAAATCAAATTGGCCCGATAATTGAGCCCTGGGGCACCCCGCAGGGGAGAGGTGCTGTGGAGGATACAGCATCGCCCAGGGTAACACAAAAGCTTCTCTCAGACAAGTATGATCTGAAAAACTCCAGGGCTGAGCCTTTAATGCCAACCCAGTGCTCCAAACGAGAGAGCAGAATATTATGATCCACTGTGTCGAAGGCAGCAGTGAGATCCAAAAGTACGAGGAGTATTAGGTCATATATAATACATATATTTCTCCATTAGAGAGAGCTAACATGTCAAAAGTGCAGCAAATCAAGTCACTTTGCTTTGATTTCTGGCAGGTTAAACCGTTAAACATGTTTCTTGGTATCATATTTTAGTATCAGGGAAATACCGATATTCTACTTTAGCCCGGTATCGGATCGATATACGATACCAGTATCGGTATCAGTGCATCCCTACCGGCAATGTCACTCACTCAGTGTACTACTAAATAGTAGTGCACTGAATAGTTAGGATGAGTCAAATGCAGAGGACGAATTTCCCCAAGGGGTTTAATAAAGGTTCAACTCAACTCAACTTTTGTCATTCCTCTTGTAAAATGTCCTCTCAGGCGGTCCAGAGCGGTCGGAGCGCTCCCCCACTCCCCTCGGGGGAGAGCAAGATGGTGTCCTGTTCCAAGTGTAAGAGAGTCAACCACTGTGACGCTCGCTACTGTGACTGGTGTGGCTCCAAGGTAGAGGAGAGAGGACCCTGTCTGTCAAGAAGTCTGTCTACCCCTGTAACACAGACCGACCCATTTGGTCGGTAGTTAGCTCGTTGGTAGTTAAAGCCCCAATTTGACCCAAGAAATCTTGGGTTATAAGGGCGGCTGGGTAGCGCAGTGGACTAAGCACTCGCCTACCACCGCAGAGACTGGCGGCTTGGTCAGTCGTCCCTACTAACACAATTGGCAGTGTTAGCGGGTGGGAAGCCGGTGGGGTATGAGTCCTGGTCGTTGTAAACTGCGACTCTATACTGGTCGGTCGGGGCGCCTGTTCAGCAGGGAGGGGATCTGGGGGAAATAGCGTGGACCTCAGCGCGCGTTACGTCCCCCCAGTGAAACTCCTCGTTGTCAGGTGAAAAGAAGCGGCTGGCGACTCCACATGTATCGGAGGAGGCATGTGGTAGTTCTACACCCTCCCCAGGCCGACAGTGGGGCAATGCGCGCAACGACCAGGACGGGAATTGGCATAACGCCTAATTTGGGATGGGTGAAAAATACAGAAAAGCCCCAAAAAAATAGATTTTGGGTCTTGGGTTTAAACACATACAGTCAACTATGCTTTTTAAAGCTGCTTTTCATAACTTTATGCTGCTTTTTCACACTCATCTGACTTAAAGGAACATGCCAACATTATGGGAAATGCGCTTAATGTCTTCTCCAGAGTCAGACAGGAAGATACCAATTTCCTCTCTGTGCATTCAGTAGAAAGCTATCCGGCTGCAATCTAGCCTAGCTTAGCACAAATTAATGGAATCATATACGGACCACTAGCCTAGCTTAAAACTCCGGGAGAGGTGTTTTTGGCCGACAGCTAGGCTACTGTAGCTGGTCCATATCCACTTCCATTAATTTGTGCTAAGCTATAGCTATAGCTTTCTGCTGAATACACAGAGGAAATAGGCATTTATCTTCTTGTCTGAAGAGAAGATGGGTAAGCGCATTTCATTAGCACGTTCCTTTAATGCAAAATATTGGTCTATTCTACTCAAACTCCAAGTAAACAAACTATTAATTCAGGCTAATCCCAGCTAAAGCAAAACTAGCCAACCGGGTACCAGTAAAGCTGGTCATACTGAAGCACACAAAGTACCACAGGATGGATGTAATATCAGAGACGTCCGCTCTCTTGGTAACCATTGCCTCTTCTCTTGCAGCCAGGCCACACAGCCAGCTACCTGATCTGCTCACAGTGCGGGTCGAGCAACCACCCCTACGCCAACTTCTGTGGCATGTGTGGCATCTTCTTAGAGGGGCCAGCGCGGGAAGAGTCCCCCGCCACCAGGGCCTCCTCCACAGGGGGACTTCTGGATCAGAAACAATGGATAGCTAATGTAATTAATGCAACCCTGGATGGTTAATGTAATTAATGCAACCCTGGATGGCTAATGTAATTAATACAACTCTGGATAACTAAGTTATAGAAATATTACAAGTATATATATATACTTTACATATATATATATATATATATATATATATATATATATATATAAATTACAAACATCTCAAAACAAACTGGTCAGACTACTGCTTGACCTTACTCCTAGAACCCACCTCACCCCTGCCCACTTTGACAACCTAGGATGGCTTAGAGTAGACGACAGAGTACAGCGACTTGCAATGGGCCTGGTCTACAAGATACACTACACGACCAAGGTACCCATGTACATGTCAAAATACTTCCCAAAGGTCAGTGAATACCACGATCACAACACCAGAGGGAGCTCCACAAATCATGTTAAACCCAGATTCGGCTCAAACAAGGGACTAAACACGTTTCGCAATTATGCCACATCAATGTGGAACGCCCTACCCAAAGCTGTAAAGGAATGTGAATCACTAGCTACCCACTTTCAAAACCACTCTCAAAGAACACCTACGGGAGACTGCAATTCGAAACTGGCCCCTGTAAATGTCCCAACCCAACCCCATCCAATGTACAGTAAATGACCAAGTATGGTTTTGTCAATATTCCAATGTACAGTTTTGCTTGTACAGTTGTACAGTGTCCCCCACCCACCCCTCCTACCCAACCCCTCCCCCCCCCACCCCACCCACCCAACCACCTCCAATGTACAGTCCCCCCCACCCAACCCCACCCCACCTACCCAACCTCCTCCAATGTACAGTTTCTACGTCAAATGTATATATACTCTTTTCTGGACTCTTTTGGTATCACAAACAGTACTGTATTTGCAAATCTGGTATGTCATAAATGTATAGATGTAGCAGTAGGCCTACTGTCTATCTGTATGTCGTGTATGTCATATATGTTATGATGAATTGAAAATGGGGGACCCTGATGTAAACAAGATGAAAGTCTTTCTCTGGTCTGCATCCCCTTAACAATTGTATGTATTGAGCTGTACTGTACTGTACCCATTCTGCAATCTGTTAATAAAGTTTTCAATCAATTCAATCAATCAATCAAGGCCTACCGCTATGCTGCTGCGCCCCTAGCCGACCAGAAGACCCAGACCATGCCGTCGGTCACAGGCCACCAGCAGACCCAGACCGCGGGGCTGCTCTACCCGTCGGCCACAGGCGACCAGCAGACCCAGACCGTGGGGCTGTTCTACCCGTCGGCCACTGAGCAGCAGAAAAAGGGCCAGCAGGTGGCGCTGGAGATCACCCGGCAGGAGCGAACGAGAGACCGCCGGCCACTGCTCACAGCTGTCAGTCCAGGACGAGGTAACAGACTATTGTCAGTTTAGTGCTGCTCATACTTACACCATATATACAGAGTAGATATATATATATTCAAACCGAATTACTCTCAATAACTGTCAAAAGTAAATGAATGTGTGCAAAGCTCTTGTGAATGTGTGTGAGATTATGTGCAAAATAAATCAGCATTGTTCTTTTTGGCGAAGTGCTCCTTTCAACCTCTACATGGCGGCTTCCGAGTCGAGTCGTGATGAGTTCTGACGGGCCTTTCGGTAGGCGCTGGCTGGTGCGTCAGTCCTCTTGACGGCCTGGTTCTGTGTGTTTGGTCCCCACCAGGCTACTGGAGGGTGCAGCTGGACCACGTGTGCGCTCACCTGAGGAGCTACGCCCAGAACAACCTGGCGTTTAGAGCACTGATAGGGGAGCCTCGAATGGGCCGGGTAAGACCAAACCTCTTCCCCGCAGTGCTCCAAGAAAGTATATATATATATTAGTACTGTTTCTGATGAAAAATCTAAAATCTGAGATATCCCTTTAACACTTTGAGTGCCGTGCTGTTTTCGGGGGCCCATCTATTCAGTGCCACGCTTTAAACGATAGGAGTCTGTCACCTTGTTTGTAGAGCTATAACTATATTCTATATTATAGCTATGGATACAATACTATGGTCATTTGCCAGTGACTTTCTTCCAGTCAAGATGCAAAAAAGAGAAAATGTTTCCATGCATACATTCGCATGCATACCATGTTATACCGTGGTGAATATAAGTATGTTTTTAGATCGGTCTGGGGTAATTCCTGAAATGCTGAGGAATAGGCTTATAGCCGTATTATACTATAACCGTTGCCGTTTCTTGCCTGGACCCGCTATTATTCTCAAATCAAATCTATATCATAGGTATTATGTTTCATCATGAAAGGGGGGGGGGTAGTTTTTTTATGCTTTGCTCGCCACCAACGGCATACGTTGTGGACTAATGTTACAGACACAGATCGAGGTGAAGATATGCTTGGATCAACGCAAGATTGATATCATATAGCCCTTACCTTGACTAGGATGTACCCGAAAAAGAATATTCCAATGATCTGATCACGATTCCAAGTATTGATGTCCATCGTGTCGCCAACATAATCCACCACACATCATGCGTCGGGAGCATTTGATTCTTCTCAATCTGACCGTTATAACCGCTCAGCTTCAGCAAAAAAAAATAACGACCCAGACCCATTAGATCGACGCACAGGCCAAGATACAAGGTTTCAAAGGGTGCTCAATACGCCGTCTAGCTGGATGCGGCCGGTATTGCACTTTGGCGACCTCAGAATAAAAATATTGAAAAAAAGGAAAAATGACCCAGAAATGTGTTAACTTGTTTTTGGCACTCAACGGTCGGGGCCCAGAAACGTTATGGGAAATGCTCTTACAGTCTTCTCCAGAGTCAGACGAGAGGATAGATACCAGGCTAGCTGGTCCGTATCCGCTTCCATTCATTTGTACTAAGCTAGGCTAGCCGGTCCGTATCCGCTTCCATTCATTTGTACTAAGCTAGGCTAGCTGGTCCGTATCCGCTTCCATTAATTTGTGCTAAGCTAGGCTAGCTGGTCCGTATCCGCTTGCATTAATTTGTGCTAAGCTGATCATGATAATACATCACTATTTCTCACCACAATATGTTTCATGAATATCTGACATTATCTTCTGAATCTTTACTTTTCCTACTTTGGTTTGTTAGTATAACGACCGTGGATGCTTAGACTCGCTAGCCCTTAGTTAACGGGTCAGACCCTTTAGTCGACTGGTTACGCGCTACTCCCTGAATCACCGTCGCTCTACCCCCTGAACCACCGTCGCTCTACCCCCTGAACCACCGTCGCTCTACCCCCTGAACCACCGTCGCTCTACCCCCTGAACCACCGTCGCTCTACCTCCTGAACCACAGTCGCTCTACCTCCTGAACCACTGTAGCTCTACCTCCTGAGTCACTGCCGCTCTACCCCCTGAACCACTGCCGCTCTACCTCCTGAACCACTGTTGCTCTACCTCCTGAGTCACTGTAGCTCTACCTCCTGAGTCACTGCCGCTCTACCCCCTGAACCACTGCCGCTCTACCTCCTGAGCCACTGTCGCTCTACCTCCTGAACCACTGTCGCTCTACCTCCTGAGTCACTGTAGCTCTACCTCCTGAGTCACTGCCGCTCTACCCCCTGAACCACTGCCGCTCTACCTCCTGAGCCACTGTCGCTCTACCTCCTGAGTCACTGTCTCTCTACCTCCTGAACCACTGTCGCTCTACCTCCTGAACCACTGTCGCTCTACCTCCTGAGCCACTGTCGCTCTACCTCCTGAGTCACTGTCTCTCTACCTCCTGATCCACTGTCACTCTACCTCCTGAACCACTGTAGCTCTACCTCCTGAGTCACTGTCTCTCTACCTCCTGATCCACTGTCACTCTACCTCCTGAACCACTGTAGCTCTACCTCCTGAGTCACTGTCTCTCTACCTCCTGAACCACTGTCGCTCTACCTCCTGAACCACTGTAGCTCTATCTCCTGAGTCACTGTCGCTCTACCTCCTGAGTCACTGTAGCTCTACCCCCTGAACCACTGTCGCTCTACCTCCTGAACCACTGTAGCTCTATCTCCTGAGTCACTGTCGCTCTACCTCCTGAGTCACTGTAGCTCTACCCCCTGAACCACTGTCGCTCTACCCCCTGAACCACTGCCGCTCTACCTCCTGAGCCACTGTCGCTCTACCCCCTGAACCACTGTCGCTCTACCTCCTGAACCACTGTTGCTCTATCTCCTGAGTCACTGTCGCTCTACCTCCTGAGTCACTGTAGCTCTACCCCATGAACCACTGCCGCTCTACCCCATGAACCACTGCCGCTCTACCTCCTGAGCCACTGTCGCTCTACCCCCTGAACCACTGCCGCTCTACCCCCTGAACCACTGTCGCTCTACCTACCGAGTCACTGTCGCCCCCTCGCTACATTGGTGTCAGAAGTAGCACGCTGTACCGCAAGGCCATCGGAAGCGTGTGCGCCCAGAGGCGTGAGGGAGCTGATAGGCTGAAGCGTGGGGACCCAGAGACACGAGGGAGCCAATAGGCTGAAGCGCAGAGATGCTCCCGAGGGGAAGGGGGGGGGGGGGGGGGGGTGGGGTTGGGGGTAGTCTAACGTCCATGGATGCCTAGACCTGCTAGCCCTCAGCTAACGGGTCGGACCCTTTAGTCGACTGGTTAGCGCCGTTGCCTGTGGTCCGGGGCGACCCGGGTTCCATTCCCAGCTGCCGCCGGGCCTGAACTCGCTACAATATTTCATACGACAGTTCTTTATTCATTAAAGTCCAGCCGTCCTTTGAGTACAGATTTTCTCTGAGCGTTTCAGATTTTTCAGGTACAGCCATTAGCATCATTAAACAGTCCCCACACATAATACCTTGATCTCCACCGGGTTCCACCCTCTGTGATCTGATCACACAATAGGCTTTGGTTTCCTTATACCTGAAGCCTAAGGCACTCTTCCATATAGGCCTACCGCAAAAACATAGTCAGAATGGATATTGTACACCTCCATAACATACGTTATCCTTACTTAACCCCATTCTATGTATTCTGTACGGTGTGTGTAATGGTATCTGTGTCATTTCCTGTACAGAATACCTTTAGAACTCACTTCTCTAAGGTTGTTCATTAGACCCATCCTTGACCCATTTCTTTGAATAATCTGTGACCGTGTTCAGTTCAGGTCGTACATAGCGTTCTATAAACGATTGAGGCTGTACCAGGTTGAGTACAATAATACTAATGATATGATACATTTATTTATATTGCGCCCCTCAACCAATAGTTACATCGGCCCGGGGCGCATCCCGGGAAAGAAAGAGAAACAATACGAAAACAGAAAAAATACATGCAGGCCAACCAAGCAGATAGAGAACGGACAGACATAATACACCAGTCATACTACAATACAAAACTAGCTCATGGATTGTTTATGGCGAAAAGGTGGGTTTTGAGCATGGCCTTAAAGGTCCGTAGAGTGCTTGCAGATTTCAAGTTGAGTGGGAGCTTGTTCCGGAGTGTCGGTGCTGCGACTGCGAATGTCTTGCGTGGGATTTTAAGGCAGATTTGGTTGTTTGATCTGAGGGATCTGGAGCTGGTTGATTGGACCAGGAGTTCTTTTATGTATGCCGGGGCGAGACCGTTTATGGCTTTGTATGTGAACATGAAGATCTTGAAATTAAGGACTGGGGAGATGTGGTCCCTCATCTTGGTGCCCGTCACGAGCCTGGCGGCTGTGTTCTGGATGAGTTGGAGGCGGTTAATGTATTTGTCTGCCACACCAGAATAGAGGGCGTTGCAATAGTCCAGTCTTGAGAATATGAGAGTGAGGATGACCCTTTGAAGGTCGCTGGGGGAGAGGAATGTTTTTATTTTTGCGATGGTGCGCAGCTGGAGGATTTCTATTAAATTTATAAAATTTTATATTTTAATATTAAATAAAAGCTGAGATACAACTTCTAGGCCACAGATTTCTCCATATACAGGGTATCTGCAGTTTTTAAGCACTTTTTAATACCAATTTCTTGACCATACTAGCAAAAGAAAAAAAACAAAGTGACACTGAACTGAATTTCAATTCTTGCACGTTCCATATGAGCTCTCACCAGACACACCATGCTCCTGGTAGCCCCGCAAAAAACAACGACTCGAATACAAAAACATTTAATATTATTTAATCTCCCGACAGTCGGGCTGCCCCCCCCCCCCCCCCCAAATTGTAATATCTGTGCAAATGAAATAAGACTTTTTAATACCCTTTAAGGCCTTAAATGGAGAATTATGAATTTAATACTTTTTGAACTCATTCAACGCCAGCCACGAGAAAAGTCGGGTTAACTCGCCAACCCAACCGCTCAGCGCCAATCACGAGAAAACTCTGGTTTTAATCGTTATTTCTTTTATTAGCTATATCCATTCATTTTCATCCATCCAGCCTGATGTTATCATTGGGAATGGGTCTGAGCTCGCAAAAGGTCAAATACCGCCGCCTACGCCTTCCAGCAGGTATTGCACTCTATTAGAAATGGTGTCGTTTCTTTTCAGGGCCGATCTGAGCCGTGCGGGCGGGGTTTAAATACTCCGGTAGGACTCGCGTTTACAATGATGGCATAGAACAGTAACCCCGCCCGCCCGTTCATGTGTACCGCTCGGTAATGTGGGACGGACCTCCACAAGCAGTATTTGGAATGGCGATCAGATAATTGGATTATTTCTTTTGCATTACATCAGATACCAGGTAAGGACTCTATATATAAAATCTTGCGTTGATCTGATATTTCTTTCTACCCCGATCGTGGCTGTGTGTGTGTGTGTGTGTGTGTGTGTGTGTGTGTGTGTGTGTGTGTGTGTGTGGCTGTGTGCCGTTGGGTGCAGGAGATGATCTAGCGTTGATTTCAGGATGATTAGATAATCAGGCGAAAAATGACAACGTGTTTAGTGTATTCCACTAAAGGGCTATTATCGCGTCTTTTCCTGGGATTACTAAGAATCACCTAAACTATATTCATATTCAAAACTGTATAAAATGGAAATGTACGGATGAAAAAACAATCCGTTTCGTACATGTTGACTGGAAGCAACTCACTGACAATTGACGGGTGTATTAGACCCATAGATATAATATAAGATATATTTTAAGCACTCGCAAGTGAACAAAGCACCCCATTGACTTACAGTGCTGGCATAATAGCGCCCTCTGGCGCCCCGACCCGTGGCGCAGAATGAGTTAATACCCCGCAGATACCCACATCAAAGCATGGCGTCAAAACACGTTGCCCCAAAGCACGGCATCAAAACACAGTCGCACCCAAAGCACGCTGTCAAAACGCGGTCTGTTACGAATTGGGTAGGTGTGTTGGACCCAGGTGCAGTGCAGAACGGATAGACGAGAGGCACGTGTTGTTTCTCAAACAAAAGGCTTCTTATTTATTGTTTGACATAGATGGCATACCCACAGACAACGGCGCACAAACAAAAGTGGGAGAATGCTTCGTCTCCAAAAGAGGGAAAGTAAAGTGGAGAAATCTAGTCTCCAAAACACGTTATTGTACAAAATCATAAACTGAGCTATATAGAGAAAATGGGAAAAGCAAAAGGGAGACAACGCTGTCTCCAAAACATATTACTAAACGACATATGTCGGGCGATGGTGCTACATAAGCACACAAAACAGTTTATACATTCGATAAGGCAAGGCATGGCAAATACTATACATAACGAACTAATTTATCCTCCATGGCAGGAGCGATAAATGTTACTCACAACGGTGTACTCACGGGTAGGTTCAGTGATTAACTGACAGTCTGAATAGTAACCAGGAAGAGCATATAAAGCCAACCTAAATAGGCACACCAGGTACCAATGAATGCAATCATGACAGATAGACAGGTTAATTACCATCAGGTAACACTAGGGCTTTTTCTCCCTGAGGAGAGCAAAACCCCAAATGTTACACGGTCGCACCAAAGCACGCTGTCAAAACACGGTCGCACCAAAGCACGCTGTCAAAACACGGTCGCACCAAAGCACGCTGTCAAAACACGGTCGCACCAAAGCACGCTGTCAAAACACGGTCGCACCAAAGCACGCTGTCAAAACACGGTCGCACCAAAGCACACTGTCAAAACACGGTTGCACCAAAGCATGCTGTCAAAACACGGTCTCACCAAAGCACGGCGTCAAAACACGGTCGCACCAAAGCACGCTGTCAAAACACGGTCGCACCAAAGCACGCTGTCAAAACACGGTCGCACCAAAGCAACCTCTTCACGACTAGAGCCGTTGCAATGTCAACCGTTGAGAATAAATGTTCATCTTTATTTCTGTTTTACCTCCTCTGTCACTCTCCCGCAGATGGTGTCAGCCATCGTCGAGGAGGACAGCTACGAGGTCAGCTTGAAGTTGTCTTGGGTAAGTGTTGGGTATGTCTGCTCTTGTCCTTCCATACTTTTCAAAGGTGCTATAGATAAATAAAATGTATAATAATTTATAACATATCCACAGAGCTTTTAGAAAGGTGTGGAATAAAAGTATTGATTAATGAATTCATCATTTAAAAACTGTTGGCGGGTCCAAAATGAATGTTGTTTACATGGTGCAGGCATGTATCCCCTCCCTACTTCCCAGTTCCCCATGTGGAATGCACCCGATTGGATAAATGACCTGCTGGTGCTCTTGTGTGACATCTAGTGGCTGAATGTTATCTATAGCATCTTTAACTATTAAAAATAGATTTTATTTCGTGCAGTGAACACATTTTCTTTTCCAGGTATAATTAAATCCTATCGTTGCGATATTCTGGTTCTCAGGTAAACCATGAGAGAGCCGGCACCATGACCCCGGGTCCGTCAGAGCAGGGCCAGAACCTCAGCAGTGTCACAGAGGGAAGCGGTGTCCACTCTGCCAGCAACACCAGTCTGGGTGAGGAGAGAAACAACCAATAATGCAACCAATATCAATATCAATATTTCTATATCAATGGTGAAGGAAATCGATGTTTTTCAAAGTGCCATCTCAGTGGAGGAGGACGGCAGAGAGAATCAGTGTGTTAGCAGCAGACTAAGATAGAGCCCAGGGCTTCGAGGTCGTTCAGCTTTGATAAACATAAACACTGATAAGGACTGAGAATAGTGCAGATTTGGTCAGAGAGAACTATGCAGAGTTTGACATCGAACCATATTAAAGGTTAAAAGCAGTTGCCATGGCAGCGTCACATAGTAACGAGGAAAGGGGGCGGTCCCCCGTTGCTAGGGAGAAGACGTTATGATGTGAGTTTCCTTCCGGGGTAAGTTAGATCTAGACACGAAGCTGACGCGAGCGGACGTGGATCAGAGACTTTCATCCCTCTCTCACCCTTGTCGATGGGGGAGGGGAGATGACACATCAACATTAGCTTCGGCTAACGGGAAATGGTGGTTGGCTCCGACAAGGCCCAGAACCATCGGACTAATGACAGGAGAGACGAATGAATTAGGACTTTTCAAGGACAATACAATACATCTGATTACAAGGCTGTTTATGGAATAAACATGAGGATCTGAGAAAAGAGATCACGTTGCAGTGTCGTTTCTTCTGACTATGGATGTACTAACAAGGGGTTGATACAGTGTGACAGCTAATGAGAGATCCAAGTAAAATTACACAACGCGGAGGCCGGTCACGGAACAGCAGGTGACGAGTGAGTAAAGGCTGGAAACACTGTTTTCTAACAATTGGTGCCTTACGCCGGATCTTTATTAAAGATAACAACGGAAAAAGACTTTTCAATGGGGCGACAGTGAACAACAGCCAGCGTCTGGGAGAATCATGAACTGGGAGAGAGTCGAGTCGAGCGGTCATGAGGCGCGAGCAACCAGCGCTGTAGGAGAATCAGTGGCGGATGGCCACTAGGGTCGCTGGAGCGCTGCCCCCCCCTGGTAAAGAGAGCAGGAGAAGAAGAAAATGTTTTATTTTTATTTTAGACCCTTAAAAATAAAATAAACATGTTTAAAATGAAAATATTTACTCATTTTAAGTGTGTTTGTGTTTCCAATGCACAATATAACGTTAATATATCAAATATAAATAATTGTTTTGTGATTCACATGACGTCACTGTCTGATGTGAGAGTAGACTCTCTGAGGCTGGGCGAGACGTATCGCGCACACAGTGGGCGTGCACTGGTTTCATCGCTGTATCCACGCAGCCAATTAAATAGGTCTAGCAAATACATTTAGCCTATCAGTGCGTTCAAATATGATGTAATATGATGGAATCGGAGCGCGTTTTCTAGCGCACGGATGATCGGATCCTTCCGGTGTTGTAGTCCGGATATTTTGCTACCTTGGCTGGATTTAAAAAAAAAGTGGATTGTGGCTGTTGTGGACTGGACAGCTGAATATCTCACCCCATTCAACTCTTGTGATGGTAAGTAAGTCTTGTAACGATAGCTTGCCTTGGATTCCACGTCATGCAGCTGTGTGTGTCTGTGTGAGAGAGAGAGATAGAGGGGGTCGGGGATACTAATTAATTTCGCCGCGGGGGGCATAATCACCCGGACAATATAATGGTAACTTGTTTAAAATGACAAGATATACATCTGTGATTATTATTGGACAGATCTGAATATGAGAGAGAGAGAGAGAGAGAGAGAGAGAGAGAGAGAGAGAGAGACCTGGGCGTGCGTGTTTGTGTAGGGCTATTGGAAACGTGGCTGCATTGACTGACTGTGATCATATATTGATTGATGGCAATGGTGATAGTTGTACTCTACCTACTTAAATATTCGCCAATGCGTGCCTCGGTACATGTTTGCAAAATGTTGGTATAATGGTATAGCGCCCCCCCTGGAGAAGAATTCACCAGCCGCCACTGGAAAGAATGTGAGTTCACTTGCACCCACGGTTGTTGATCTTTAAGCCAAATAAAGATGGTACATCCATGAGAGAATTTTACGACACACAAACCATAGGCCAGCTGTAATAATATGTGTCTTATCTACAGAGAATGAAAACAAGAGCCACAGACACACAGAGACAGGAGAATCGCATGAGCGAGATAGTAATGACACTACCGAAACAACCAGGCCGCAGGGAGTGATTGTGTGGGGATCATGGACGGCCATTGCGAAATGGCCGCAAATGAGATAGTGTAGGAGGAGGAGGGAGGGGGGGGGGGGGTAGACGCGACAAGAACCCGAGATAGCGTTTCTCCCCAGAGGCAGAGAGTGATTGAGGCATTAAAGGAACAGCGTTTCTCCCCCGAGGCAGAGAGTGATTGAGGCATTAACACTATCAGTGCCGGCCTTGTTTTCCTTTTTACCCCCTTGAATGCCATCATCCACTTCAATGTTAGCGTTAAAAACGCATAATCTATGTTTTAAATTATGGCTATGTGTCTAATCTGCCCGTCGCTTATCAATGACTTGTTTGCAGTCAACATTGTCGAAACGGATTGTTTTTTAATCGGTTCATATCCTTTTTATAGCATTTCGAAAAGCTATCGTTCTCTCGAAAACTTCCGGAAAATTTTAAGATTCCCCCATAAACGGCATTTATTGGAATATTCTCGAATACACTAGACACGTTGTCATTTGTCGGCCTATTTATGAATCGTTTTCAAATAAACGCTAGATTATCGATAGTATATGTGTACTTATGCACGCTATAGAAGCGGGCTGAAAAATCTATTCTCTCATTTCCTCAACATCACACACACACACACATACACACATGGCACATGCTGATATCTCAGTGAATACAGCTCTGATTATCCTAAAACTGGTAACATAGACTCCTTACCTTAGATCAGATGTTCTCCAAAAAGATTATTCCAATTCCTGATCGCCATTCCAAATATCGATTGCGTTTATTGATTGATTATTGGCTGCTGTAAATATATATTCCACGCTGCTCTCCAACTTGCGATCACTTCCCTCATCATCAGATCCATCGCCAGCATAATGGAGCCAGTAGGCTCCCCCCACAGGGATCTCCCAGTATAATCTAATGGCCTGCAGTTACACAGGGATAGATGATAGGGGGCGGTATTTTCCCATTTGAGCTCCTAGAGGGTCTGCTGTACCAACGGGAGACTCGTTGATGAAATATGAATTCAGATCGCTAATAAAAAAATAAAATTACAAATCGCGTCGTCGGCACTCAACGGGGGGCATGATAAGACGACAATACACGTCGTTGGCATTCAAAGTGTTAAAGGAACAGTGCAACAAAAAGAAATTAGATATGGGAGCGAGGTGACAACACAAGGGGGTATTAAGTAAAGGTCATGTATGTGAAATTTCACTTGAATAGGGACGCCTTGATCAAGGGAAATTAATACATGAGTCTGCCGCCCTCTAGTGGTGTGGGTGGGTATTGCATGGAACAGCTCTAGCTTACCACCACCGGTATGACTGTGTATGAACGAATAATGGACTCTGTGAAGCGCTCTGGGTCTCATGAAGAGCGCTATATAAATCCAAGTAATTATTATTCATTATTATTATTTCCATAAATGCATGGATACGTCGGCTGAGATGACTCCGGCCTTAGAGAATGAGTCTGCCGCCCTCTAGTGGTGGGGGTGGGTATTGCATGGGACATTTCCATAAATGCATGGATACGTCGGCTGAGATTACTCCAGCCATAGAGAATGAGTCTGCTGCCCTCTAGTGGTGGGAGAGGGTATTGCATGGGACATTTCCATAAATGCATGGATACGTCGGCTGAGATGACTCCAGCCCTAGAGAATGAGTCTGCCGCCATCTAGTGGTGGGAGAGGGTATTGCATGGGGAAATTCCATAAATGCAGTGACACATCGGCTGAGATGGCTCCAGCCTTGGAGAGCGAGTATGCCGCCCTCTAGTGGTGGGAGGGGGTATTGCACGAACGTTTCCATCTAGAGGATGAGTAGGTCGCCACCTAGTGGCGGAGTGGGGTAGTGCTGGGAAGTTTCCATTACCCATAGGGGAATATTTAAATATAGGTCTCTGGTACCATCTAGTGGTGTAGATTGGTGAGGCAGGGAGGTGTTGATTTAGGACGGAGCTGAGGAACCCAGCGTTAGTTGTGGACTTTTGCTGAGACGACAGTGATTTGTCATGTAAGAGTAATTAAGCCATTGGTAACCGAGGCACAGTGGTTTATCGAGTAAGAGTACGAGTACGAGTGTGTTGGGAACCGAGAGACAACACAGGGTTAGCAACAGGGAACCAGGAATAAACTGTTCGTGTGTATACACGGTGTTAAGAACAGGCAACTGAGAAACTGTTTGTGTGTACACAGGGTTTAGGAACAGGCAACCGAGAAACTGTTCATGTGTAGGTATCAAAGGAGCATGTAGGGGGAATATTAATATTATAATAATAATATTGATTGACAAGTTAATTAAATAGAGTTGAATTATACAATGGAGTAAATAAGAACTTCACAGAGAGATGAGGTGCAGTTAATTAACGAGGTTAATGTGGAAAATAAAGAGGGAGTTTAATTTCCAGCTGCGCCTTCTCACACCTGATAGGTAGGGCAAGAGTCTTCAGAGTACACAGTCACCAGAAAGAACTAGCGTGCGCGATCGCGCTGGGGGCCAAGCTGGGACGAAGATAAGGGCGCGGAAGTGGGTATCGGTAGCTGCTGGTGTCGCGACGGAAGACGACAACAGGGAACCGCCATGTAGGACAGATATGGATGTTGAGAAGGGGGTAGACTAATAGATAACGATAGCGCCATGGGCTGTATGACACTCACAACGTCCAACAGCCTGAAAGGGCGTGGCCATGGCAGGGGCTTGCAAAAAAAATATATATACAGAGAACTTGAGATGATTATATGGGATGAGCTGCAAGTCCAAGGCCATGGTATATGAGCGGCCAGGAAAACACAAGGGGTACCGTTGAGTGTTGAGTGGGTTGTTTTTCTGCTTTCAGAGTCCGGAGACGACCGATAGCGAAAAGGAGGACCATCGACAGCGAGCGGGGACGACGGCCAACGGGGCAGAGTCCAGCAATCACCGGCGGTCGCAGGCGGTGTTGCTCCGGGAAGGACGAGTCAGACACCGGGGCCTTCCGGCGGAGACGCTGTTTCGAGGCGCTTGAAACAGAGATCATGGGCAGGTTTATTGTTGAATCATAAACAAACAGGGACTTCCTTCCAGAGTCGATCAAGATCGAGACAAGACACAGCGTGAAGATGACAGCGTGAAGTCCTGTGTGGTCATTGCTAATAATTGACAGGAGTATGAGATATATTGAAAACCTTATTGAGGATTTATATATAGTTTCTTTATTAGTTGTCATACAGAAGTACAGAATACTTCTTTCTGTTTCGCTCCAGAGACTATGCTAGGCAAAAATAGATAAGTATAAAATAAGTATAGCAAGTATAAAATAGAAGTCAAGTACGTAGACAAAAATGTTCAGTATTTACATATATACAATGCTCAATGTAGAGTAGAAGTAACTGAGTTACCATACAATATACTATACAGTGCAAAGCAGAGGTGGGATGTGTCAGAGTATTAGAGTCATTACGGTAACCTGCCGTACATCAGTGTGGTAACCCTGGGTTTTACGACGTTAGACTGACTTACGTACTGACTGCATGTGGTTCGCTTTTGTACATGCTCAACAACGTTCGATAAAGTATTACCTCAACAAAGATACCTGACTGGACATTCCGTGTTTATTACATGGTGTCAGAAGTGGGGTATTTTCGTCTACTAAGAGAGTGAATCATGGCGAAGTTTAACCCACCAGAAAGTTTTTCTTTCGATAAACCAACGGAGTGGACAGACTGGAGGAGGCGGTTTGAGAGGTATCGAACGGCTACGGAGCTCACTAAGAAGCCTGGTGATGTACAGGTTTCTGCTTTGATATACGCAATGGGGAGTGAAGCTGAAAATATTTTCAAATCGTTCACGTTTGCTGATGAGGCACACGCGAACAACTACAAGATAGTGTTGGAGAGTTTTGATGGCTATTTTTTCCCTAAACGAAACGTGATTCATGAGCGTGCCGTATTTCATCAGAGAGTGCAGCGGGCGGGAGAGCTGGCAGAGACATTTATCAGAGCTCTCTACGATCTATCAGAACACTGTGAGTTCGGTCAGTGTAGGGATGAAAACATCCGAGACCGGATCGTAGTGGGGATTCAGGATAAAGAACAGTCGTAAGTTGCAAATGATGTCAGACCTCACCTTAGCGCAAACTATACAGTCTGTACGCCAGTCAGAGACGGTTAACATGCAAGTCAGTGCGCAGGGGGAGACTACGGGAGCCGCCGTGGCCATACAAGAGGTACGGGGAGCGCGGAGAGAGAACCCCAGATGGCAAGGGAGGAGCTATGCCAAGGGAGGAGGAAAAGGCGCGGAACACGGAGGGGAGTGCGGCCGTTGTGGGAAAATGGCGCACAAGGATCCAGAGTGGTGCCCCGCACGAAATTCAACTTGCAATAAATGCAACAGGACTGGGCACTGGCATAATCAGTGCAAATCCAAAGCGGTGAGTGAAGTAACAGACAGATGAACAGAGTGAATACTTCTTGGGATCAGTGAATGCAAACACTGGTAATGAGCAGTGGACAGTGCAGCTCCTCATTGGTGCAACACCAGTGCAGTTCAAGATTGATACTGGGGCAGATGCTAGTGTTATGTGTGAGGAGACTTTTTATGTGCTTATCCCAGAGAGGGAACTAAGCCAGACCAGCGTATCACTGAGCAGCCCAGGGGGTAAATTAGATTGTCAAGGACAATTTCAAGTTAGCACTGCATACAAGGACAAATCATACTCGTTCCCAGTGTTTGTCATCAGAGGGAAGTCTGTCAATAACTTACTCAGCCAGTCCACAGCAGCAGAGATGGGCCTCGTGAAACGGATCGAGGAGGTCCACGGTGCCTTTGGAGACCATGGCACACTAAAGACAGAGCCGGTAAGGATTAGGCTCAAGGACGACGCCACTCCATATGCGGTGTCCCAATACCACTCATGCCCAAGGTCAGGGAGGAGCTTCGCCACATGGAGGAGAACGGCATCATAGAGGTGGTAACCGAGCCAACGGACTGGTGTGCCCCCATGGTGCCTGTGCTCAAAAAGAATGGAAAGGCGCGTGTATGTGTTGATCTTAAGAAGCTAAATGTACAGGTCAAGAGAGAGATTCATCCTACCTACACCGGAAGAGATCACAGCCAAGCTGAGTGGAGCAACAATGTTCTCCAGCCTCGATGCAGCCTCAGGGTTCTTCCAGATACCTCTGCACAGCGAGAGCACCCGGCTGACCACCTTCATCACTCCATTCGGCAGGTACTTTTTCCGGCGCCTACCGTTTGGAATAACAAGCGCGCCGGAGATATTACAAAGGAAAATGACAGAGACACTCCAAGGCCTGCAAGGCGTCGCCGTCTATATGGACAACATCATAGTGTACGGGAAAGATGTGGAAGAACATGACCTCTGCCTCTAGAAGGTCCAAGAGAGAGTCGAGTCTGCTGGGCTCAAGCTCAACAAGGACAAGTGCGTGCTCAGGCAGAAGCAGCTCCATTTCCTGGGGCAGGTGGTCGATGGCTCGGGCGTGCGGCCAGATCCAGCAAAAGTGCTGGCCATCCGGGAGCTCGCCGCGCCCGAGAACGTGCACGAGCTCAAACGAGTCCTCGGCATGGTGAACTATCTGGGGAAATACGTGCCAAACCTGTCCACAGTGGGCCAGCCACTGTACGAGTTGCTCCGGTCCAAAACAGTCTGGACCTGGGGCCCAGCACAACAAACAGCTTTTGAGAAGTTGAAAGAGCTCCTGATGACATCGCCGGTGTTAACCTTCTATGACATCAACAGACCCACTGCAGTCTCGGCTGATGCAAGCAGCTACGGGATCGGTGCGGTGCTGCTGCAGCTCCATGGAGAAGACTGGAAGCCAGTCGCGTACTGCTCTAGGAGGCTGACTGATGCGGAAACTAGGTACGCGCAAATTGAAAAAGAGTGTTTGGCGAGTGTCTGGGCCTGTGAGAGGTTCGAGAAATACCTCTAAGGCCTTGAGAGTTTCAATCTAGTGACGGACCACAAGCCCCTGGTCCCACTAATGAACAGCAAGGATTTGGACAACGTCCCACTAAGGTGCCAGAGACTTCTCATGCGGCTCATGCGCTTTAAGCCAGTGGCAGAGTATGCGCCTGGGAAGACCCTTGTAGTGGCGGACACACTGTCAAGGAGCCCCCTGAGACACACAGAGAACCAGAAAGACACACACTCCGATGTGGAGTGCTACATCGCAGCTGTCAACAACGTGCCAGCTACTCCACAGAGGATGGACAGCATCCGAAAAGCTACAGCAGCTGATGAAAAGCTGCAGACAGTGATCAGGTACATCAGGTCAGGATGGCCTGAACACGTGAATACAGTACCAAGCGTCATAAGAGAGTACTTCCCTGCGAAAAGTGAACTTTCAGAGTATGACGGAATGGTCATCAGAGGAAGTCGCATATTGATACCAGAGACACTGAGGACAGAAACACAAACACCTTTGTCTGGTGGCCGGGCATTTCCTCGCAACTGAAACACAAGGTCTCGTCGTGTCAGTCCTGCTGAGAAGAGCGCAACAGAGGGAGCCGTTGATCTCTACTCCGCTCCCTGACAGACCATGGGAGCGTATAGCTCTAGATTTATGTGAGCATAACAAACAGAGCTACTTGATAATCTCAGACTACTACTCTAGATATATAGAGATACTGCACATGACAACGACAACCAGTTCTCAAGTCGCTCTGAAGCTGAAAACAACGTGTGCCCGTTATGGCATCCCGGACGGGCCACAGTTCTTGAGCGCTGAGTTTCGAGACCTAGCCTGTGAGATTGACTTCAAACATATCACCTCAAGCCCACACAACCCACAAGGCAATGGTCACGCAGAGAGGGCGGTGCAGACCTCTCATCGCACTCATGTGCTACAGGTCGACACCATGTAGCACCACAGGGGCCAGCCCAGCTGAACTTCTAATGGGTCGGAAAATGAGAACGACACTGCCTACACTCGAGAGGAACTTGCAGCCCTCATGGCCAGACAAGCGACAGATCAAGCAGAAGGACGAGGCTGAAAAGAAGAAGCAAGCCTTCTACTACAACCGACGTCACAGGGCGAGACCCCTACCTCCACTACAGCCTGGTGGTAATGTCCTCACCAAGCTGGACCACCAGAAATCCTGGACAGCCCCTGCAGTAGTGACCAGCGAGAGTGTCACGTCACGCTCTTACATCATTGAGACACAGCAGGGAGCATCATTCCGGCGCACCCGGCGCCACCTCCAGGGGGTACCCTCCCCAGGGCCAGTTGGGAGCACAGCACCAGTCTCACCTGTTCCCAAGGACACCGGTCAAGAGCCAGGTAACACCAGTGTCGACGTGCCTGCTGGTACTGAAGGACTGTCACAGTCCAGGTCTGGACGGATCCTTAGGCCAGTTGTCAGACTGGACTTGTGAGTTGACATGATGTCACACTCATGGCCTTTCAGGGGGGGGGGATGAGGGAAAAGAGTTCCAGGTGGTAACGTTAACCACATAACGAAATGTTAAAAGAGTTCCAGAATGTAAACCACATAACAAAATGTCAAAAGAGTTCCAGAATGTAAACTGTTGCGATTTAATAATCATTTGCTACTCTACACTAATGTTGAATGTTGTTTATTGATGTTATAGAAGAATAGCACTGTTTCCACTTTACAGGATGTTCCTATTGATTGCTATATAATAGCCTTGTTAATACAGAAAGTGTATTTGTTTACGTTAACAAAGGAAGTAAAACTAAAAGGAGGAGATATCAGAGTATTAGAGTCATTACGGTAACCTGCCGTACGTCAGTGTGGTAACACTGGGTTTTACGACGTTAGACTGAATTACATACTGACTGCATGTGGTTGGCTTTTGTACATGCTCAACAACGTTCGATAAAGTATTACCTCAACAAAGATACCTGACTGGACATTCCGTGTTTATTACAGGATGAGGTACAATTTAGGTACAATTTACAGTAAGGTGTAGTGAGGTATGGGTTGTAGTGCAAATTCGTTACCAATCAATATAAAGTGTGCTTAGGTGTTCTAAAGTGGTCGGGCGGCTACGTGGCATAGTGGGCAAGGCGCTCGCCACGAATGACGGAGACGCTGGGCTTGCCTGTTCGAGCCCAGCGCTCCACATTGCTTTCAGTTTAGCTGGTCGTTCATACTAATACACATTGGCCGTATTAGGGGGTGGGAAACTGATGGGTGGGGATCGGGCGTTGTGGACAGCGACTCCTACAGGTCGGTTGGTGCGCCTGCGCAGTAGAATCAGGAAGTGTCGGGGGCAGCGTGAGCCTCCCACGCGTTACTCCTCGCCACTGAGAGATCGAGCTGCGCAGGTGAAAAGATGCGACTGCTGTTACCTCAAGTACCGGAGGGGACTTGTGCTATGTATGACTTAGTCCACATTGTAGCCGGCTTGTGGGAGGCAAGAAACAGCGTTCGTGACAGGGGAGGGTTGAATTGGATGATAAGAAATTGGGATGGGAGAAAAATAGAAAATGGGAGAAAAAGTGGATCCAAAAAAAAGGTGTTCTAAAGTGGTTAAAGTGGGTGCTGCAGTGAGTTGTATGTTTAAAGTGAGTGTGTGCGTGTGGATGTGTGTGCTGTGAGTGCATTTGATGGTTGTTACATAGTGTTATTGTTCGTTGAGCATCCTGATGGCCTGGGGATAGAAGCTTCTTCTGAGTCTCTCTGTGCTTGCCATGAGACTCCGGTATCGCTTGCCTGACCGCAGCAGTTCAAAGAGGCAGTTGTTTGGGTGGCTCGAGTCTTTGATAATTCTCTTAGCCTTGCCCATGCACCGCTTGTTGTAAATGCCCTGGAGAGTGGGAAGCCCCCCTCCAATTGTGCGTTCGGCTGAGCGGGCCACTCTCTGTAGTCTGCTACGGTCTTGTGCGGTGCTATTCCCAAACCAGGAGGTGATATTGCCAGTCAGGATGCTCTCTATTGTGCATGAGTAGAAGTTCTTAAGGATCTTTTGACTGACTTGAAACTTCCTTAGGCGCCTGAGGAAGTAGAGGCGTTGCCGTGCCTTCTTCACAACACTGTCAATGTGTGTGGTTCATGTCAAGTCCTCGGATATGTGGACTCCAAGGTACTTAAAACTGTTCACTCTCTCAACTGGTGCCCCGTCGATGCTGAGGGGGCTGTAGTCCCTGACCCCCGACCTCCTAAAGTCCACAATCATCTCCTTTGTTTTGCTGACGTTCAGGGAGAGGCTGTTCTCTTGACATCATCCCGCTAGAACCTTGACCTCCAGGTATGCCCTCTCGTCGTTTGCAGAGATCAGGCCCACCACTACTGTTTCATCAGCAAATTTGATGATTGTGTTGTTGTTCCGCTGTGCCACACAGTCATGTGTGTACAGGGAGTAGAGGAGGGGACTCAGAACACAGCCCTGGGGGGCCCCTATGTTGAGAGTGATGGATGAGGAGGTGCAGTTGCCTGCTTTCACCACCTGGGGTCTACCCGTCAGGAAGTCCAAGACCCACTGGCAGAGGTCATAGTTCAAGCCCAGGTCCCTGAGCTTGTCTATGAGTTTGGAGGGGACTATGGTATTGAATGCTGAGCTGTAGTCGATGAACAACATTCTCACATAGTTCCCCTGCCTCTTGTCCAGGTGTGATGCTGCTGTGTGCAGCACATGGGCTATGGCGTCCTCCGTGGACCTGTTGGGGCGGTATGCAAATTGCAGGGGGTCCAGGTTGATGGGGAGGGAGGAGCAGATGTAGCCCTTTACTAGCTTCTCAAAGCACTTCATGGCTATGGAGGTGAGAGCTACAGGGCAGTAGTCGTTGAGGCAAGCAGGCTTGGATTTTTTGGGTACAGGGATAATAGTGGACTTCTTCAGACAGGTGGGGATGACAGCCTGTTCCAAGGACTTAGATATATATAAGATATATATAGAGAAGGTATATAGGGGGGAAATGTATGACAATTTCCGGTAGTATGTTAAAATAGTCTAGGGCTGACCCCTATTAGTCGATTAGTCGACTAATCCGTCGAAAGGAGCCGTAGTCGACTGCCAACCTCAGTCGAATACAAAAAAAAATATATATATTTATAAAAAAAAATTAAACAAAAAAAATTAATCATTCTTTCCAAAAGAAAAGAGGCTTAGAAGTGTGGCTAACGCTAATGACACGCATACCAGAGGCTAACTGCCTACGAAAACAGGCACAGAGGCACTGAAAGAGGATTTCACCCATCTAATGAACACACTAGACTAGACAAATATCAAGATGTATCCATCAGTGGACCAATTGCATGCTTTTGCAGAGGACAAGAAGCCTTCAGTCGACTCCTTCAGACATTAAGCACCCCCCACAGCCCAAATGGAATGATTAAAAAATATATATAAAAATTTGTCGACTAATAGTCGACTAACGGCAAATTTTGGCCAATCATAGTCGACTATCCAAATCCTTAGTCGGGGACAGCCCTAATATAGTCCTTTCGAGACAGATAAACCATTCTCCACCAAGATCCAGGGAGGGGGGGGAGAGATGAGTTTATTTTGGGACCACAAAGAAGGGAGGGTTTTCTATCCGAAGAGACAATTCCCATAGGGGAAACCGCATTGTAAGATGGACATTGCAATGGGGGGGGGGGGGGGGGGGGTAAAAACAACAAGATAGGACAAGATATAATTATTGGGAGCAGACAAAGGAGCCCTAATTGTTATGAGTCGTTGGATGTTGTTGGTTTGGTGGTCTGTTTCGGTTTCCTTTGTGCACGAAGGGAAGCGCAAACAGACATCAAAGAGCAAGATCACTGGGTTGACCGTATGCCATCTTCATTTCTTGTGCACGAGGGAGGGAGGCGGTGTGCGTTAAAACGACAGCCGAGTATGATTGAAAAACCAAGTAGTTTGTTGATTCTGAAGGTTGATTTAGAATCAAAGGGAGGATTGAAGAAAATCGATGTTTTTCAAAGTGCCATCTCAGAGGAGGAGGACGGCAGAGAGAATCAGTGTGTTAGCAGCAGACTAAGATAGAGCCCAGGGCTTCGAGGTCGTTCAGCTTGTTAAACATAAACACTGATAAGGACTGAGAATAGTGCAGATTTGGTCAGAGAGAACTATGCAGAGTTTGACATCGAACCATACTAAAGGTTAAAAGCAGTTGCCATGGCAGCGTCCGCCGTCACATAGTAACGAGGAAAGGGGGCGGGCCCCCGTTGCTAGGGAGAAGACGTTATGATGTGAGTTTCCTTCCGGGGTAAGTTAGATCTAGACACGAAGCTGACGTGAGCGGACGTGGATCAGAGACTTTCATCCCTCTCTCACCCTCGCCGGTGGGGGAGGGGAGATGACACGTCATCATTAGCTTCGGCTAACGGGAAATGGTGGTTGGCTCCGACAAGGCCCAGAACCATGACAGGAGAGACGGTGGAGACTAATGAATTAGGACTTTTCAAGGACAATACAATACATCTGATTACGAGGCTCTGTTTATGGAATAAACATGAGGATCTGAGAAAAGAGATCACGTTGCAGTGTCGTTTCTTCTGACTATGGATGTACTAACAAGGGGTTGATACAGTGTGTGACAGCTAATGAGACATCCAAGTAAAATTACACAACGCGGAGGCCGGTCACGGAACAGCAGGTGACGAGTGAGTAAAGGCTGGAAACACTGTTTTCTAACAATGGGATATAGAAAGTTATATCTCTGATGAGTGATTTCCTGACAATGCAAGTATCACTAAAATGTTTATTTTTTTGTGTCGTGTTCATCTTGTATTTCATATTTACATTGCCTTCCAAAATATATATACTGTATATATACTACACCATTTGGTTTGGCTTAGAAAAATAATAAATTGTATTTCAAAGTTACATTGAAAACTAGCCTTAAACATTATGCTATATCCACTATATAGCTGTAGCCATACCCCACCACCAGTTAAAGGTGCTAGAGATAACATTAAGCCACTAGATGTCCCACTAGAGCAGCAGCATGTCAGCATGTCTCAACTAGCAGCACGTTTATCCAATCAGGTGCATTCTACCTGGGGAAATGGGAAGTAGGGAGGGGATACATGCACGCAACATGTAAACAACATACATTTTGGACCCGCCAATTTTTTTTGTTTAAATCAATAATTTCTTTGGGAGAAAAGCAATACTTGACTTTATTTTGCACCTTTCTAATAGCTCTGTGGATGTATTATTAACCCATTCTCTGCCAGAGCTTATATCCATCGCTGTATCCTCTCTGCCAGCGCTATTTGTCTATGGAGATGTTCACCTTCTTTGCAGGGCTATAACTTTTTAAATTGTATTGCTAAATTGACATTACTATGGCCCATTCAACATCAATTATCTATCGTTCAGGATGTAGAAACGTTTTACTTTTTCATTCACACATTCATACTAAAATACCGTCCAGAGTATAAATATGTTTTTATTGTTTTCTGCTGTATTTCATAGAACGTGAGATATAGCCATAAATGCATATATTAGATGATCAAATGCAGTTTGATACCGATCAACGTTATATTAAAAATTTCAACTGTACATGATCCTAAACGTCATGACTGGTCAACTGCTGGTGACCGGAGGGGGGGGGGGGGGGGGTGTCGTTTATAATTCAATGACCGACGTTAAATGATTCATGTAGTATGGGTGATATATTGATCAGAGCAGTTTGTATGGATAATAATAATCAAAAATGCTGAAACTCACAGCAGCTTCCTCTTACCGTTGGGCGATCACACTGGCGCAAACAGATCCCAGTTATGTGATGTTGATCTAGGTGATCCAGTTCCGGTTTGTATAATACTAATATACGTCCAAATCATGTTGTTGAGTTATGGCAACGGATCGATATCCACGGTGTCTGGATAGAGTCCCAGGAGCGATAGCGAGTGGCCGGATGGAATAGGGGACGGACTAAGCACTTCCGGCCACTTCCGGTTTTGGCAACTCGTCGATCGGCCACGAGGTGGCGGTATTGAAGCGTTGCAGAGTTGAGCGGAGTCCTACAGCACCAGCCAAGACTCCGTGGGTGAAATGTGAATACCATGATGAAAATATGAAATATTGATCTCAAAGATGCCTTTAGGCGTCATTGGCAGATTACGCATGGCGGAGAATGACGTGTTAACAAGTCATTGGCGAGCAATGGGTATTATTAAGAAAGAAAATATTAGTCTACGTAAAGCACCTTTAATTTAAGTGAGAAAATAAATGTGAGACCTAGGGAAGAGAACGAGAGGAGAATTGTTGACACTGTGTTTCATTTCGATACACTGTATTGATCGTACATTCTTTCTATTCTGTATCGGGATCGTTTGCACCCCATTCACGTTGTACTGATGTGTGTTTGCTAGTGAGCGAGCGTCCTGCAGCTCTTAAGAAGCCCGCCAAACAAAGCCTGACCTCTGACTCGCCACAGAAGCCTCCAGTAAGTAATACCGTTAAAGGAAACATACAGGCTTCTATCGTTCTATTTCATGTTATGATGTTTATCCGTCTTCTGACATAATAGGCCGTAAGGTGAAAGCTGTATCGTTTCATCCCGTTCCCACCTCGGCGGACTACTCAATTTTCACTCTGGGTGAAAGATATATTGGTGTAGATTTAGGAATAAATGTCCATTTACAATCCTGCCCGTTTTGCGCAATCATAATTTTAAACTCGGGACTAGATCTTTCCTCGCGAACGGATACTTGGTCACCACAGAGTTTTATTTGACATTTATTTATTTGGTGCGTATCTTGCGCTCGACCAATAGCAGCTCTCTTTGTTGCGAGGATACGGCCGTCGGGCAACAACAAATGACATCCACAGAGTAATCTTACGGACGAAAATGGACAAAAAACACCTTCTAAAGTTTGCAAAAAGGTTTCTAAACAATGTTATATGCCTCTCACATCCGTTGAGAAAGAACGTGTACAAGATTTTACACAGACACGTGGGATAGATATAGAAACTGCGTCGAATGGTGGCTTAACCTACCAGGCCAGAATCATATCATTGCGGAGACATACACAGGGGGACCCTGATGGAAACAAGACAAACGTCTTTCTCAGGTCTGCATCCCCTTAACAATTGTATGTATTGAGCCGTACTGTATTGTACCCATTCTTCAATCTGTTAAATAAAGTATTCATTCATTCATTCATTCATTCATTCATTCATTCATTCATTCATTCATTCATTCATTCATTCATTCATTCACACATTGTTTAGAGATCGATTTGTGTCATAAATGTCATAATATATATCTGTATATCTGTATGTCATGATGAATTGAAAATGGGGGACCCTGATCTCTGGTCTGCATCCCCTTAACAATTGTGTGTATTGAGCCGTACTGTATTGTACCCATCGCTTCCTGATTCTACTGCGCAGGCGCACCAACCGACCTGTAGGAGTCGCTGTCCACAACGCCCGATCCCCACCCATCAGTTTCCCACCCCCTAATACTGCCAATGTTATGCCAATTCCCAATCCCCTTCCTGGTCGCTGCGCACTTACCCCCCACAGTCGGTCTGGGAGAGTGGAGGCTATCACGTGCTTCCTCCGACACACGTCCAGCCAATCAACCGCTTCTTTTCACCTGGCAGCGCGGATTCTCACTGAGAGGGCGTAGCGTGTGGAAGGATCACACTATCCCACTTAGATCCTATCCGTGCTTAGCAGGCGCCCCGACCGAACTGTAGGAGTCGCTGTTTACAACGACCCGGACCCACCCCGCCAGCTTCTCCCACCCTCTAATACTGCCAATTGTATTAGTGTGAACGGCCAGCCAAGCTGGTGACAACCCCGGAGCTGTGAGCTGGATTCGAACAGGCGAATCCTAGCATCTCCGGGGTTGGTGACGAACGCAATCTCCGCTACGCCACCTGACCGCCTCCTCAAACGGTGTTTTGATCAGGACGGACAACACGACGTCAGCATTGTATATCGACAGACAGGGAGGAGTACGCTCCCCCCGTCTGCACCGGGCAGCGGTCGAGCTGGCTATGGGCGTTTCTCCATCTGCGCAGCCTGAGGGCTCTCCACATCCCCGGCAGGGTGAATGTGGGTGCAGATGTGATGTCGCGGGGCGGTCCTCACCCTGACGAGTGGGGATTACGTCCAGACATAGTCAGGCAGGTCTGGGACCGATTCCGTGGCCGTCCGGGATTCTGTACGCTTTTCCCCCCCTTACACCTGATAGCTCAGCTGTTGGGGCGGGTGCGTCGGGAGCGCGGGACTTGGTCCTGGTCGTGCCGGGCCGGGGCTCAGCTGTGTGGTCCCCGGCCCTGATTCAGCTCTGTGTGGCCCCGCCGTGGCCTGTTCCGTGGTCACCGCGGGCCCTCTCTCAGGCACGCGGAACTCTGTTCTGCCTTCCTGTTCTGGGGCAGCCTCTAGGCTTGGCTGCTGTCAGTGTGAATCTGGTGGGGAATGCGTCTTGACTATTCTGTGGTTGACGCTATCCGGTACTCGCGCGCTCCGTCCTCTACTGTGGCTTACGCTGGGGAGTGGCGTATGGTTGTTCAGCCACCCTCTCGTGGGACGTTCCTGCTTGGCGCTCGGCGTCTCTGTCTCCGAGTGGGACCTCCAACTGGCCCTCGGCCGGTTGTCTGAGGCCCCGTTTGAGCCTCTTGAGCAGGCGTCGTTGGAGCAGCTGTCTTCAAGACTGCGTTCCTACTGGCCATCACCTCCGCTAAGCGCGTGGGTGAGCTGTGTGCTCTCTCGGTGCGGCCTGAGTGCTTGTCTATTCTTGCCTGAGGCCTAATCCAGTCTTCGTACCAAGGAATATCCGGAGCTCTTTTCGCTCCAGGGATATTGTGATTCAGGCGTTTCATCCGCCTCCTCACGCTGGTGAGTTAGAGGCGAGCCTTCACCTGTCGTGTCATGTCCGTGCTTGAGGGTTTACCTCGTCGGACTCGGGATCTCAGGGCTGCCGATCAAATTTTTGTTTGTTACGGTGGCCCTCGCGCTGGTAAGGCACTGTCCAAGCAGCGCCTGTCACATTGGTTGTGCGAGGGCATTGCCCTTTGCTACACGTTGGCTGGGCTGGCCCCCCCTGGGGGTGTCAGGGCGCCTTGTTAGGGGGGGCCTCGGTGGAGGACATCTGTGCTGCGGCCTCCTGGTCCACCCCGGGTCCCTTCGTTAGGTTTTACCTCATGGACATGACTGGGGGTTCTGTCTCCCAGGCGGTTCTGAGGTCTGGGACCTCCCCTGCGTCCCGCCTTTCGGTGGGTTAGCTGGGGTGTGTGCCACGGGGTGATGTGTCACACGTGGTCCTGCCTGAGCTGTGCGTTTTTAGGGGTATCTGGTTCCCTCTTTTTTCGCACTTTGGTGGAGTTGACTGCCGCCCCCTCTTCACTAGGAAGGGCGGGTGGACGGGACTCCCCTCCCCCCTGGTGGTAGGGCTTGCGGGTCCTCAGGGGGTACATTTGTCGGGGCTACGCGTCTGCTCTGCCCCATATCAATATGGCGAAGAGCGAGACACGATGCCAGTAATTCTATATAACGAAAGGTTATCCTATAACCTATTTATATGAATACTGGCTGAGCGTCTCGCTCTTAGCGCGCCCTGAGGTCCTTTGGTTGGGTTTTCTATGATGGAAACTTTCCCGAGGAAGGGGGAGTGTGACCATGTCCAGTGTCTTATAGGGGGACACTGGGGCGGGGCCTGGTCAAGTGCATGGGTGCATTGTTTTCATTAATGAAGCACAGTAGGTGCTGGAGATAAAGATATATCTCAATATGGCGAAGAGCGAGACGCTCAGCCGTATTCATATAACTAGGTTATAGGATAACCTTTCGTTAAGGCAACTCAAATATGTTTGGTTACTGTGACTTACAGTTATCAGTTAAGGCAACTCAAATGTGAGACAAGAAGATGTTCCTGTGTGTCTGCAAAACTGCCATGTACAGATCTTTGTCAATGCCAAAACTGTGCAAATGTTTCTAAGGAAACTGAGGATATAGGGCTACATGGGATGATGATGACTCAGATGACAGTGGTGAGGATGATTAACGTCAGTGTTGCCTGGGAAGTGTGGTGGTGGATGAGGGGGTTCTGAAAGCTAACATACTTTAAACATCACTATGAACTAGCAGAGCTACATAAACATCACTGTAAACAATCAAACTAGATGGCAGACAGTATCTGAAGAAAACTAGAATGCTAGTTATGTAAACAAAAACACAGCTCAACTTTATCTCAGCACAGCATCAAATAGTGTATCCACATCTTGATTGATTGAAAACTTTATTAACAGATTGCAGAATGGGTACAATACAGTACGGCTCAATACACACAATTGTTAAGGGGATGCAGACCAGAGATCAGGGTCCCCCATTTTCAATTCATCATGACATTTATGACATACACGACATACAGATATATATTGTGACAACTATGCCAGGACTGGCCATCTGGCATACCGGGCATTTTCCCGGTGGGCCGACGCATCTTTGGGCCGATTTGATCATCTTTTTTTAAATTTATTATATAAAAAAAGAAAATAATTTTTTTTAACGTTTGGTCAACGACCGGCCCACTACTAGGCTGAGACAGCGGCCCATTGGTACTGACTGACACTGGGCTGGCCCAATCACATCTCTTACTAAGCACCCCCCCCGCCAGTCGTGCAGGTACATGACTGAGAGGGGGCTGGTACATGACTGAGAGGGGGCTGGTACATGACTGAGAGGGGGCTGTGGTACATGACTGAGAGGGGGCTGGTAGATGACTGAGAGGGGGCTGGTAGATGACTGAGAGGGGGCTGGTACATGACTGAAAGGGGGCTGGTATACATGACTGAGAGGGGGCTGGTACATGACTGAGAGGAGGCTGGTACATGACTGAGAGGAGGCTGGTACATGACTGAGAGGGGGCTGGCTGGTACATGACTGAGAGGGGGCTGGTACATGACTGAGAGGGGGCTGGCTGGTACATGACTGAGAGGGGGCTGGTACATGACTGAGAGGGGGCTGGCTGGTAAATGACTGAGAGGGGGCTGGTACATGACTGAGAGGGGGCTGGTATACAGGACTGAGAGGGGGCTGGTACATGACTGAGAGGGGGCTGGTATACATGACTGAGAGGGGGCTGGTATACATGACTGAGAGGGGGGCTGGTACATGACTGAGAGGGGGCTGTGGTACATGACTGAGAGGGGGCTAGTACATGACTGAGATTAGGATAAGGGTTCCCTTGATAAAGATGCATGCAAAGGCTGTATAATATACAACACCTGTAGCTCAACTGCAAAAACTGCTTTTTTTATTTGATTTGTATTTAGAAATTAAAAACACATCATAAAAACAAATGATCTTGACCAATTTGTATTCCTGAGGATATCACCTAAAAGCATTAATTAAAACACTTATTTCCAAGGTGGTCCTCGATGGAAGACATAAAAACACAGCACATATAGCCTACTCAACTGCTAATTTGTGCTCAACTGCAAAAATGTATGCCTACTTATGTATTAGCCTACAGGGAAAAACACATTCACAACAGGCAGCAAAGTTTATTTTCAGCCAAGTATGGTAATAAGGTAACTATTAGGATATATATGGTATGGATTACTTACTCTTATAACTTATGTGGTATATTCTAATCACAATATCTAAGGTCATTTGCAGTGCATACAGGTTGCTAACTAGAGGGAAGAAGGACAGAGTGATAGAATGGTCTCCTCATCTGACTTCCAATATAGCCAGCAAGGAATAAATGTGCAGTCCAGACTACTGAGGAACTATGGTCCAAACTCATTTATTTGCCGAGAGGCCAAAGGTGGATAAGCATCAGGTACATACAGGAATTATTCATAATTTTTCATAAGACATGATTGTATAAAAGGATTGATGAGGTTTACATAATCAAATAGCCCAGTCACGGTGGATCTTCACATCAAGACAGTTTTGCACATAAATAGTAGTCATGTTATGTCAATGAAAAGAGAATGTACTGAGCAATACATGGTTAAACCTGGTCTAAGATAGGGATACACTAAACAACACCCAACAGTGGGTTCCCATGATTTACTCACATGTATAACAGCACATTCTCTGGTGGGCGATGGAGGCTCAGCATGACCCCCTGGGGATGGGTAGTGTGGCTGGCCTCCCAACTATCTTTACTGATCCAATATTTATAGGTTAAATGACATCATTTTTAGACTGCCTTTTAACCAATCACAATTATCTCTAAATAAGGAGTTTGTTCCAATCAGCTTTGTCTTCTGGGAGGCGATACCCCCTCCCCCTGGTTTCCTCTGTGGGGGCTAGCTGCCCCCCCCTCCTCGATCTCCTTGTCGGTGTCTTCCTTCAGTAAACAGAGGGGGGGCCCATGGGCCCCCGTCGGTGTGGCCCCTTGATGAGCACAGAGGCTTAACTCTAAACCCTTTTCTATATTTGTATGGTTAATGTAATAAGTTACATATATATTCAGCATTAAACCAATGTGGCATTGTCTTATATTTTAATACCAGATTTCCTATATAAAGTATACTGAATTAATAGTTCCTTGGTTTTGGCTTCTAGCAAGCTTTACAACCAGAGTGAAATAGCTTTATTACTTAACCAGTTTGACATTCCTCAATGGTATTCAAATCTTCTTTGCAAGTTACTTTCTAAATTGATATGGTTTAGTTTCCTACAGACTTAAGACATTATTTGACCTGTGTGTCTGGTCAAACAGTTTTACACATTGGTCTTGTTTCACAGAGGCATATCAACTTCATTTAGCCTCCTGTTCTGTGGTTTCAACCGTCACACCCTAGAAGGTGTTTCTTGTTCGTGGGGGTTTGGAATGGCTGTGTCCTATACAGTTGAGTATACAGTCTTATCCTGAGGGGTCTTTTGCCTGAAGGCTCCCCAGGAATGTCACACAACACTGACCATTTGCATCTTATTATAACAGATATTTTCAGTTTCAGGGTTGATCTAACAGTCTGCTCAAGTCAATATACCATACTTATTACTATATGTGGTAGCTCTAGTCTCCACCTACACAAATAGTTTTTGTGCTGTCCATTGATCATGCACCTTCACGTGGTAGGCACATTAACTGTAGGTTAAACTCCCCAAACAAACAAGCACACCACTGATTTAATTGCCATATAAATCACATACAAATATCTAACTATTACTCCTCTCTGAACATGAATATAAAACAAGAAGGTGATCTATTAACTGTGTAAACCTTATGCAATATTCATCATTGATATTTGAATACTTGAAATCTGTATGAACTGAGTAGTTAGTATCAAATGAAATAAGATGGAACAGCTCCATGCATTCATTGAATAAACAACTATTTGCTCATTACCAGTATGGCATTGTTTAAATTGTTAAATAGCTTTTTGCACATCTTTGTCAGGGAATTTCAACAATTCTGGAGCTGAATGTACCAGTTAATTGTAATCATCTCTCTCCTTATGTCTAGTCAAGCCAGGTTGTGGAGGAGAGAGACAGGGATGAACAGGTTAAAGACTACTTTGCCCATCCTGAGCCTGCTATGATGCAGATGTTTTTACATCACCACCCAAAACAAGATTCAGCCAAGAGTGAGTGAGTACACTGGTCCACTTGCACTGGTACACTTGTCCATGGCACTTAATACTACCCAGCTTTGTAGTTGTTTGGGGGAGGAATAGTACAGTAGGTACGCATATTTAAGGGGACCGCAAGGATGGTGTACTGTCGGGTGGTGTCCGACCGATTATGGTGGGCCGGTCTGGGCCAAAAATGCCAGGGCCGATTTTTGGTCCCAGTCCAGCCCTGAATCGATCTCTAAACAATGTGTGTATGTCTCCGTAATGGTATGATTTTGGCCTAGTAGGTTAAGCCACGTACGACGCAGTTTCTATATCCATCCCACCGTGTGTGTGTAAAATCTTGTACACGTTCTTTCTGAACGGACGTGAGATGCATATAACTGTTTAGAAACCTTTTTGCGAACTTTAGAAGGTGTTTTTTGTCCATTTTCGTCCGTAACGTTACTCTGTGGATGTCATTTGTTGTCGCCCGACGGCTGTATCCTCGCAACAAAGAGAGCTGCTATTGGTCGAGCGCAAGATACGTGACCGAACTCGCACCAATTACATCAAATAAAACTCTGTGGTGACCAAGTATCCGTTTGCGAGGAAAGATCTAGTCCCGATTTTAAAAGTATGATTACGCAAAACGGGCAGGATTGTAAATGGAGAACTTTTTATTCCTAAATCTACACCAATAGATCTTTAGCCCAGAGTGAAAATTGTGTAGTCCGCCGAGATGGGAACGAGAATCGTTTCCTAGCCACTTCTCAGCCTTCACCGTATGGCCTATAAGCCCACACTGGTGTTTCAGCCCTTTTACAGTGTCAGTGTTTTAGTCCTGTTAGGAACAATGGCAACAACATTTTCAATTCATCATGACATTTATGACATACACGACATATACAGATATACAGTACTGTTACATCCAGACATTTATGACATACAAGATATACAAATATACAGTACTGTTTAAGAGACAGAGATCATAAAAGAAAATATTAGAGGGGGAAGAAACTGTACATTGGAGGGGGTTGGGTGGGTGGGGGGGGGGGTTGGACATTTAGTTTCTAATTGCAGCCTCCCGTAGGTGCTCTTTGAGAGCGGTTTTGAAGGAGGGTAGGGATTCACATTATTTTACGGCTGTGGGTAGGGCGTTCCACATTGTTGTGGCATAATTGCGAAACGTGTTTAGTTTAGTGTTTAGCTGGTCTGTATTACTCTCATTTGTGCTAAGCTAGGTAACTCGCAGTCAGATAGCTTTCTACTGAACACACAGAGGGGAAATTGGTATCTTTCTTCTCGTCTGACTGAGAAGACGGTCGGCGTATTTCCCATAATGTGGGCGTGGATTTTTTTATCAGATTTTTTAACCATTCATCACTTAAATACATTATGGATTGATTGACTGAAGCTATGAGATACGTCAGTATGCATTCTAACTAACAATACACAGTATCTACAGTTCAAATCAGTGTAGTGTACTTTGTCTGCATGGAAGACCATTGTGGATCTACCTCCTAGAAACCCATGTATGTGCTTTTTCTCCTCTCGTGAAGCTGAAAGACGGCCAGCTGTTGAAGGAGGTGGGTCCAGAGGGGAGGGGACAGATCTCTGTGGTTCAACAGCTGCTTGACGAGGTACACAACAACAACAACAACAAAACAGCAACGTTTTATACTGTAAAACTGGGAAGCTTTCACTAGCTGGATGTGGCTACACGTTTTGACAAATTAAAGCCGGTCTCAATTAGAAGACCGGTCTACATTACAGGTGCTATAGATGTGATTTTTATGTAGAATGATAATAAAAAAATACATCCACAGAGCTTTTAAAAAGGTATAAAAGTATAGCTTTTCCCAAAAATTATTTTGAACATTTTGAAATTAATGTTGTTATTTACATGTACATTTTGTGTGTACTTCCCATTTCCCCCGGTGGAATGCACCTGATTGGATAAACGTGCTGCTAGTTGAGAGGTCCCAGTTTCTCTTCTCCCGTTTTCAAAAAGCTTTCTGTTTCAACTGGGACATGGGAAGTAGGTGGGGGATACATGTAAACAACAACATTTATTTTGGACCCACCAGAATTTCTTAAAGGTCCCGTGTCTTGCTATTCCTTTCACTATTTGGGCAATGTTACACAATTCCTGTGAGTCTATGGAACACATGTGTAATGTTTAAAAAAAGAAAAAAATTCATTGTTTTGTATTTCTAATCAAGTACTCTAAAGCAGCATTTTTCCACTTCAAGATTTCAAGCTGTTTTGGGCTGGGCTCTGCCCATAAGCGCTTTGAGTGACAGTCACCCACAGTCTGCACTGGCAGACAGAGAGAGACATAGAGAGATTGAGGGGGATACTAATAAACGTCACCGCAGGGGAGCATAATCCCATGGGACAATGCATTGGTAACTTGTTTCAAATGACAATATATACCCCTGTGAATATTATTGCATGGATCGGAATACGGGCACATGCAATGATATTTTGCAGCAGGTTGACAGTGATATGCGAGTGCTCCCTACTGTGTGTGTGTTTCCCCAAGAGAAGCTCCTACACTCGCGGTCGGGAGTGTGTGTGAGTGGGGTGCTCCTGTCCCTCTCTCTCTCCCTCCCTCTCTCTCGCTCGCTCGTTCTCTGCTCTCTGTCGGCACCCGCGCCACGTCAACCCGTTTGAGGAAGTGTCGGTATTTCCACTCGCTCTGTTGTTGAGCGAATGGTTGCGCTACAACCATAGAGGGGGCATTAGTTATGCAGATCAGCTCCTTGCTACGTAGGGTAGCGAGTCAAATCAGAATGGCTTAGTTCACTGGGGGAGGATATTGTCTCAACTGAATTGGAGCAATCCGCCAAAATGAGAATTAGAGACACAGACCCCATTGATACAAACCCCCATTGCTAGAAAACAATGCTAAACACTGGAAAAGGCTATTTATAAGACAGGGGACCTTTAAATAATAAAATCATTTATCAATAATCTTTTTGGGGAAAACAATACTTTTATTTCACACCTTTCTAAAAGCTCTGGATGTATTTTTTATTTGTATTCTAAATAAACATTTTAAATACATAACAATGTTATCTATGGCACCTTTAAAGGAACACTCCAACATTTTGGGATATACACTTATTTGCCATCTTCCCCAGAGTCAGACGAGAAGATTTATATAAATTGAATCTGTGTGCGTCAGTTTTGGAATTCAAAGGTTTCTTCACTTTTGACAGAGCTAGGCTAGCTGCTCCCTACTGCTTCCAGTCCTTGTGCTAAGCTAGCTGCTCCCTACTGCTTCCAGTCCTTATGCCAAGCGAGGCTAGCTGCTCCCTACTGCTTCCAGTCCTTGTGCCAAGCGAGGCTAGCATGCGCCCTGGACCTCTTTGTGGGGCTACTTGACACACGGAGAGGGAACCTATATCAACCTTCTTGTCCGACTCTGGGGGAGATGGCAAATAAGTGTATTTCACTAAATGTTGGAGTGTGTTATGGAAAATATTAAAGGACAAAAGATGAGCCGTTGTATAAATCATTCTGAGTCGAGTTAATAAAAAAATAGAAAGCATAGTTTAATTATTTCCTCTGTGGCCACAGCAGAAAAGGACAGTTTACAATCAGAGACAACAATGTTCACACACAAGCGTCTGACCATAGAATGACAAAGAGCTCTGGTCAGACGTACATTAATACACAATTGAAATGATGTCCACATGTTTGTTATGTTCTTAACTGGAATGCTAAACAACCTTGTTGGGAGAGAAAAATATTAGGTCAAAAGTCATCCTCTCCCTACATTAAAGGGACAGTAGTGTCTGCCAGTGTCTGAGCTCATTATACTAGCTGGTCATATTGAACCAGTCAAGCTGTACAAAGATAAAATGATATCTCAACACAGATCTATAATGACGTGATAATATTTCCACGACAAGTGTTGCTTTGAAGCAGCATGACGGCGTACTGCGCTTCTAAACACCACGTCACGTCCACCATCCGCTACTCAGACACATAACTCCAAAATAGACCGTTCTTCATTCAATACGGTGTCTTTCTACCAGGGAGCGGATCCTTCGTGCCGAGGGAGCGACGGTCGTCACGTCCTGGCGCTCGCTGTGGTGAACGGCCACCACGACGTGCTTCCTGTCCTGGTGCAGAGAGGCGCTGACATCAACCAGCAGTCTGGACCGTAAGTACCTCAGCCGTGGTTCTCAACGCCCCCCCCCCCCCTCAGGAGTCCAGGTGGTCCCCCAGCAAAATGAGGAATAATAATAATAATAACTTTATTTGTATAGCACTTTTCATACAGAAGTTGCAGTTCAAAGTGCTTTACAACAGTAAAAAATACAGGGATAAGCGAGCATAAAAAGGATAGAGAGGTAGCAAGGTAAGATAAATCACAGTGTTTCACATTAGGATCTAGCATCCCAATAGGCCTTTCTGTTTACAGTTTCATTCAGTAATACAAATAATAAAAATAGTTTAAAATGATTCAGTTTAAAAATAGGCTAAAAATTATAAAATAGAACGGGTAACAGCAGGGTATTTTCCATACAACAGAGCAGTGCATCAGTAAGAAGTAAAAAGTGTGATAAAATAGTTACATTTTAAGAACTTTATTAACAGATTGCAGAATGGGTACAATACAGTACAGCTCAATACACACAATTGTTAAGGGGATGCAGACCAGAGAAAGACTTTCGTCTTGTTTACATCAGGGTCCCCCATTTTCAATTCATCAGGACATATATGACATACATGACATACAGATAGACAGTACTGCTACATCTATACATTTATGACATACCAGATTTGCAAATACAGTACTGTTTGATACAAAAAGAGTCCAGAAAAGAGTAAAAACTGTACATTGGGGTAGGTTGGGTGGGGTTGGGTGGGGGGGCTGTACATTGGAGGTGGTTGGGTGGGTGGGTGGGGTTGGGTAGGAGGGGTGGGTTGGGTAGGAGGGGTGGGTGGGGAACACTGTACAACTGTACAAGCAAAACTGTACATTGGAATATTGACAAAACCATACTTGGTAATTTACTGTACATTGGAGGGGGTTGGGTTAGGACATTTACAGGGGCCAGTTTCGAATTGCAGTCTCCCGTAGGTGTTCTTTGAGAATGGTTTTGAAAGTGGGTAGTGATTCACATTCCTTTACAGCTTTGGGTAGGGCGTTCCACATTGATGTGGCATAATTGCGAAACGTGTTTAGTCCCTTGCTTGAGCCGAATCTGGGTTTAACATGATTTGTGGAGCTCCCTCTGGTGTTGTGATCGTGGTATTCACTGACCTTTGGGAAGTATTTTGACATGTACATGGGTACCTTGATCGTGTAGTGTATCTTGTGGACCAGGCCCATTGCAAGTTGCTGTACTCTGTCGTCTACTCTAAGCCATCCTAGGTTGTCAAAGTGGGCAGGGGTGAGGTGGGTTCTAGGACTAAGGTCAAGCAGTAGTCTGACCAGTTTGTTTTGAGATGTTTGTAATTTTGTTTTTAGCGCCTTTGAGGTGCTTTGGTACCATGAGGTGCAAGCATAGTCGTAGTACCCTTGAATGAGTGCTCCTGCCAGAGTCTTCAGGGTATTCTTGTTTACCAGAGAGGAGATCCGGTACAAGAATCGAGTTCGTTGATTGGCTTTTTTTATTACATTGGATGCCATTTTGTCACAGGAAAGATTAGCCTCTAGGATGGAACCCAGGTAGGTAATTTCATCTTTCCTTGTGACAATATTGTCACCCACTGTAACTGAGAAGCCGTCGGTCTTGCTGAGTTTGTTATTTGAACCGAAGAGAATGGACTCTGTTTTGCCCATGTGTAATGATAGTTTGTTATCAGCGAGCCATATGCAGATTTTGCCTAGTTCCGAGCTGAGGGTTTTTTCAACCTGTAACTTGTTCTTGTCAGACACCAGCAGGGCTGAGTCGTCTGCGAACAAGAACAAGTTGCAGTCACAAGCTGACGACATGTCATTTGCATAAATTAGGAACAGTAGCGGACCCCCTCGTTAAACTCGCTCCTCTCAGATACTGCTTCCCCCTCGACCAGGAGAGCGAGAGAGAGAGAAAAAGAGAGAAAAAGAGCGAGAAAAAAGAGAAAAAGAAAAGAGAGAAAGAGAGCGCCGCTGCCTTTCACACAGGTGAAAAGCCCAGGACTCGTGTTTCGCGACCAGACAAGAGGTTTCACCAGAGGAGAGGAAGTCCTCGTTAGCTAAGAATGACACCTGTAACGTGACACCACACCAGAGTGGCAGCGCCCACACAGGTGGTTCTGATAAGAGGGGACTTCCCTTTCTCTCCCTCTTCCTCCCACCCTCCTTCTCTCCTTTCCTCCTCTAGAATGAACAACACGGCTCTGCAGGAAGCAGCGGTCCAGGGCAGTAAGGGCTTGCCATGTGCTGAGGTGTTGCTCGGGTGAGACATCCTATACACACACATCTCCCAACTACTGCAAAGCTGCTATAGATGGCATTTAGCCACTAGATGGCACACTAGAGCACCACCATGTCATTGATCCAATCGGGTGCATTCCATTGTTTACATGCACGCAACATGTAAACAAGATCAATTTTGGACGTGCAACAATTTTTTAAACGATCATTTCATTCACTGGCGGCTAGGTGGCGCAGCGGACTAAGCGCTCGTCACCAACGCGAGAGACGCTGGTATCGAATCCAGCTGTCAGCGTTGCCTCCGGCTTGGCCGGCCGTCATACTGGCACAATTGGCAGTCAGCGGGAGGGAAGCCGGTGGGGTGGTATTCTGGTCGTTGTAAACAGCGACTCCTACAGGTCGGTCAGGGCGCCTGCACAGCGAGGGAGGGAGATGGTGAGGGTAGTGTGACCTCCCACACGTTACACCTCACCAATGAGAGTCCACGCCGGCAGGTGAAAAGATGCTGCTGGCTGTCTCCTATGTCTCGGAGGAAGCATTATGATAGACTTCAGGGCTCCCTAGACCGACCAGTGGGGGCACATGCGAGCAACGACCAGGAAGGGGAGGGGGGAATTGGCATAACGACTAAAATTGGGATGGGAGAAAAACACAGAAAAACAGGAGAAAAAGTGGATAAAAAAAAAAAAATCATTTCATTCATCAATTTTTTTTTACGCCTTTCTAAAAGCTCTGTGGAATTATAAATAATAATAATTACTCTACATAAAAATGTTGTCTATATAGCACCTTTAATAAAAGTCATTATCTGTACGCTGACCGGTTTCAGGTGCAATGCCAGCATCATGAGGAAGAACGCCAGAGGTCTGTCAGCCTACGACCTGGCGGTTATGTCCGAATGCTCCGCCATGGTTTCTCTCCTGGCCGCCAAGATGGGTCAAGGCGTGCTGGACAGACTGACCAGAGCCACTGCGACTAACCTGGGGCCCTGGGCATCTTCTGACCGGACCCACCGCAGCTAACCTGGACGTATTTTGATCATCTGTGGCTTAGATCTTTTTTTTTATATATCCAAATGAGAAAGAATATGTATTAGGCAGTCACCCTACTGCTCAAGCTCCTCTCTCCTATGTGTCCATAAGTACTTGTTTATAGCTACCTTTAAATTGATTGATGTTACTGCTTAATTGTATACTCACATCCAGACCATTCCAGAGTGATACCCCACAAACTGCAATGCACATACTTTTAAGAGTAGGTTGTTTTAAAGCTATGTCCCTCTAAAATTATAAACACTCTAGCCATGATTTTTTTTTATGTTGCTTGGTAATTTGTTTTTTATTGCCAGAAACATAATTTGTGCAGATTTTAATTTGATCTACCATGATGTATGTATGGCTCTTTTTTGCAGTGTGCATATCTTTTGTAAGTTGCTTTTATAAGTATTACGATAGTTTGGAGCAGGAAAAGGTTGATATCACGAAAGGTTCGACACCGCTTGGTTTGGGTGACTAGCATAAATTATCCTGGCTGTAAAGTGTCTTGTCTGGTTCTGCTCAGCCCATTTTCATTCAGATATCTTGAGGTGAGAAGTCAAGGGATCCATTTTTGAAAATTGCCTATTTTCCTCCCGTCAAATTCAAGCTAGCTTAAAATAGCTTCAATTTGGAGCTAAATCAACCCACTTTGCCAGTGAACAGCGCCTTTGGACTAATCGAGTTCCCTAGTTTCATATGATAGCAGGATCTTGAAGAGCCCGCTACACCCCTTTAACATAAGGACCCACGGTGACGCAGGTGTCACATGTACTTTACATGTTCTGGAAATGTCCATATAAAGCTTTTTCCTTGATTTTACCTCATGAAGTCCCAAAGGGAAACCGGTGGAACATCCTGGTGGGTCATGTGACAGGTCATGTGATGTTGTGCTCCCATAACCACCTTTCCACAATGCTGATTGATGGTGGTGACTAAGCTGACAGACGTAGCTAGCATTCAAAAGCTAGATTCTTGTTGCTAAAAGGTAAGATTTGCCCATTTAAAAATTATAATGCTTACATAACATGTTCTTTATGATATATAACCTGTTGTGAACACATTTCTTGAACAAAATGATAAAGAAAACAATCGATAAAAATCACTGACACATACGTCACACCGGGCATATAACATTAAAATGTTCATGAAAATGTTATGTGACATGTCACAATAAGAACAATTATTATGATCTGCTCAGTTAATTTGTCTGATTCAATGATATTTAGTTAATATATTTTATATTGTTCAATTGTTCAAAGCATATTAAAACGTATCAGTCATATTTCAATGTAGTACCCTGTAGTGCCATGTAGTACCATGTAATAATAAATAATAATAGATTGTATTTATATAGCGCTCTTCGTGACACCCCAGTGACCCCAGAGCGCTTACAGAGTCCATTATTCGTTCATACACAGTCATACCGGTGGTGGTAAGCTACAATTGCAGCCAGAGCTGCCCTGAGGCAGACTCACGGAAGCGTGGTGAATAATCATCGCCTACGGCCCCTCCGACCACCACCAACATTCATTCACATGCATACACATTCATACGAGGCAAGTAGATTAAGTGTCTTGCCCAAGGACACAACGGCAGTGGGATGGACATGGGCTTGAGCGGGATTCGAACCACCAACCCTTCGATCCTTGGACGACCCGCTCTACCCCTGAGCCACGCCGCCCCACAGTACCATGTAGTATCATGTAGTGCCATGTAGTGCACTACATAGGAATTAGACATATATGTAACATTTCAGATCTTTGCCATTAGGGGGTGCTATTTTGAAAATAAATTCAGAAATGTGTTCTTTGTAGTCTATTTAGTCAGTCTTATGCCCCTCATAATTTTCCTTGAAGGAGAAATGGGTGTGGGTTCTATGGTGTACTTTTTTTTAAATAATTGTCTTGCAGTAATAGCTTGGGGCCAGCTTAGAAACAGACAAATCATTGTCCAATATGCGCTTGCTCAGTCCTTTGTGTGTGTGTGTGTGTGTGCATGCGTGCGTGTGTTAAATTACCTTTTTAAGTAGCAGGAAATTACAGCAAATGGCTTTTTCTTTATTGCAAATTCTTTTGCCTCCCAGATGGGGGGCACAGGCCTCCTCCGGACCACCCCCTAGCTGAGACTGAATACAGTATCTGAGGTATGCATTACAATAACACGGTGTGTGTGCATCAGACTTATTTTAATGATCATCGCTCACCGGTCAGAGCAGCCGACGGGGACGAACACTTCAAGAAAAAAAAACACTAAAGTCACTGTGCTTCACATCGCGAGATCCAGGATGAACAGAGGCTGATCCAGGATGAACAGAGGCTGATCCAGGATGAACAGAGGCTGATCCAGGATGAACAGAGGCTGATCCAGGATGAAATGACAACCGAAATCGTTCATAATTCAGTAAAAGTGACGAATGAAACGTAACGACAAGAAACACGATTGACTGTTTTTTTGTGAGATATCACACACGGTGAAGAATACAAATAAAACGGATGACAGAGGATAGAGACGGTGACTTTGAGTCGATCTGAAGTTAACCCTTTCACTACCACACTACAGAAGGTTAACCCTTTACTATCACACTTTACTAAACGTCTGTAGTGTGGTAGTGAACGGGTTAACCTGCTGGCGTGTGACAGTGAAAGGGTTAACCGGTTGGTAGTGCGGCAGTGAAAGGGTTAAGACATCTCCCGATCGCCTGAATGCCTTCTACAACAGAACTGCGTTTCCGTGTCTCTGATTGGCCAGGTCATTTCTGGTCATGTGACATGTACGCCCAATCGTGGGACCGCAAGTTTCTACACTGGTTAAGCTTAGGCGCTCGTTCGAAGTTGGTTAAGGTTAGAGTTTGCCAGGTAGTTTGCAGGCTGTTAGACCCGGAAATAAACGCAGAACTTGCTGTCCCACGATTGGCACACATGTCACATGACCTGGCCAATCAGAGCGCAAAACTCGAACGCGGAAACGCAGTTCCGCCGTAGAAGGCATACACGCCTCCCGATCACTGGCCAGTTACAGTAGGAGCCTCGCTTCAACAAGTCAATGTTTCATGAATTAAAAAAGGTGCTATAGATAACATTCTGCCACTAGATGGCACACTAGCACCCCAGCATGTCATTGTCACATGGGGAAGTGGGGGAGTAAGGAGGAGATGCATGCACGCAACATGTAAAGAACATTCATTTTGGACCCACACATTTTTTTATTAAAATGTAATTAATTAATTTATCCTTATACTTTTTTTTGGAGACTTTTATTCCACAATTTTTTTAAAGCTCTGTGGATGTTATTTATATATATTTTTTATTAGTCTACATATAATTGTTTTCTATAGCACCTTTAACACTTTGGTTGCCACTTGTTAACGTGGTAAAACCCTGTTGAATGCCGCCACCCACTTCAATGATAGCGTTGTGAGCGCATAATCTCTGTCTTAAATTATGGCTATGTGTCTAATCTGCCTGTCGTTTATCAATGACTTGTTTGCAGTCAACATTGTCGAGACGGATTTTTTATAAATTTTTTTTATTGGGTAATTTCCGTTTTATAGCATTTTGAAAAGCCCTAGTTTTTCAGGAAAATATAGATTCCGTGATAATCGCCCTTTACTGGAATATTCTGGCATACACAAAAACGTTGTAATTTTTCGGCCTATTTATGAATAGTTTTCAAATAAACGTTAGATTATCGATAGTATAATATGTGTACTTATGCACGCTACAGAAGCGATCTGAAAAATATATTCTCTCATTTCCTGATCAGCGCGCACACACAGACACAGGGCACATGTTGATATATCTGTGAAAAAAGCTCTGATTACCCTAAGACTGGTAAAATAGATTCCTTACCTCAGATCAGATGTTATCCAAAAAGATTATTCCAATTCCTGATCGCCATTCCAAATAGCGATCGCGTTTATTGATTCAGCGTTGGGTGCTGGAAATACATAATCCACGCTGTTCTCAGGGTCGGCGAAGACTTGGATCTCTTCAGATGCCTCGCTGGAGAGTAACATGAGGAGGCTGGACCGCCCCCCTGGCACTCAAAGTGTTAACAATAAAACAAAAGTAAGAAATCACTTTTAGATAAACACCCATATATTATTTCTTAATTCTACGATGGGTTTTTATGGTCCTTCAGTCTGTACTTAACTCACAACCAGAGAGAGGCAACTTCAACATCAGCTCAATTCAAATAAGTGGATATGAAGCGGTTTTTTATTAATTAATTAATTAATATTAATTAATTAATCCATCAATCAATCCGCGATTTTTCTTTTGTTACAGAATGATTCAAGACCCATCAATTACATCATCCAACATTGTTTAAACGACTAAGACATTCGCTGTGACAGAATCGCTTGATATTTAGTCGTTTAGTCGCCATTAACATATCCATTTGTAAAGATTATTGGCCACCTTCTTGTGATCCGGCGGAGTGATGTGATGTGGGTCGGTTGTGGGCGGGTCCTGGGCCAGCAGCGTGGATTGTTGCCAATAAAGACGTGTTAATGGCCAATCAGAATCGAGAAATTTGCATGCCGTTGTATAAACGGGAGTAAATAACACACACACACACACATACCCCTATGTTTGTCTTTTAGTGATGCAAGGAACCAATCCCCCCCCCCCCCCCCCCAGAAGGCCCAAGTCCAGAGAGCCCAGCACATCAGGATAACAACCTCTACATTGATTTCTTTCTCAAGACGCAATAAAGATTCCTTGAGAAGAGTGTCCTTGTGAGTAACAGTGTTGAGCAGTAAATCAATACTGAGGTGAGTGTGTGTGTGTGTGTGAGGCCGGAGACCCCCCCCCGGTAAAGCAAAAGTTCTCCCCGGTCGCTCGGTCAGCGCCGCAGCCGCAGGAAGAAGGCGTGCCGGCACTCTTTGCTGTCGACCGGGTAATACTTGTCGTAGAAGTCCAGGATGTACTCCTCGGTCTTGAAGCCGAACTTCTGGTAGAGCAGCATGGCCGGGTTGCTCGCCGACACGTGGAGAGTGACGTCCTTCCCCATGCAGGTCTGGAACCAAGAAACACAGGCTTTCAGAAGACTAACCCCTTCCCCCATGCAGGTCTGGAACCAAGAAACACAGGCTTTCAGAAGATTAAACCCTTCCCCATGCAGGTCTGGAACCAAGAAACACAGGCTGAATTTACTACATGACCGGGACGTTCTAGCTTGTTTGCCGACAGGATTCGGGAAAAGTTTGGTCCGTTCGGAGGCAGCTTCCAGGGGGAAGTACATACACCGGAAATTCTACCCCATAGACACTTTCGGCAGTAGTTCTTTACCAGGCTTTATACAACGGCATGCAAATTTCTCGATTCTGATTGGCTGAAACAGTCATTTTACACGTCTTTATTGGCAACAATTCCACGCTGCTGGCCCAGGACCCGCCCACAACCGACCCACATCACATCACTCCGCCGGATCACAAGAAGGTGGCCAATAATCTTTACAAATGGATATGTTAATGGCGACTAAACGACTAAATATCAAGCGATTCTGTCACAGCGAATGTCTTAGTCGTTTAAACAATGTTGGATGATGTAATTGATGGGTCTTGAATCATTCTGTAACAAAAGAAAAATCGCGGATTGATTGATGGATTAATTTGCGATTTTTTTTTCAATTTCTTTTTCCTTTCGACTGTCAGCGCTCGCTCTAGTCTCCACCCACCGCCACACACCCCCCCACACACATACACACACACGCACACACACGCACGCACGCGCACGCACACACACACACACACTCTGCCTGCAACGCGGGGGATAGTCAGAGAGCTGGGTGCTGCGCTGTTCTAAGTGAGCATGGCCTATTGAGTTGATTGATTGATTGATTGATTGCTAATAAAATTTTCAATCAATCATTCCAATAATACACAGTTGGATGTGTTAGTTGGTTGGATGCACTTCAAGCTGCTTCCACATGAGGCAACTTCTCTCAATCATTCCAATAATATACAGTTGGATGTGTTAGTTTGGTTGGATGCACTTCAAGCTGCTTCCACATGGAGGCAACTTGTCTTTTTTGTAGTTGTGGGAACTACTTTTTCTGGCGGATGGTTTTTTCAATAAATCTTCGATTAATGTGTGTTTATTGTATAGAAATAAGGTTGGATGAATCTAGCAGTTGTATAAAAGCTTTACATCACTTGCAGTCGTGATTGTGACCAATAAACCATGCCTAGGGGGGTCTAACGACCCTCGGCTGCGCCTCGGGCCTAACGACCACCCCTAGGCATGGTTTATTGGTCACAAACCACTCCTGCGCGTGATGTAATGCTTAATTATCTCACAGAGTCCTAACAGGCGAGGATTCCCACCTGAATGTAGGGCTGGGCGATATGGCCTAAAAATAAAATCTCAGATTTTTCTTACCACACCGATTTACCGTACACCGATTTTTCTCTCTTAAAAAACTAGAAACGCCAAGGAAATCATTCAAATAAGCTTTGTTTTTATTTGACACAAAAATTACCAAACAAGATTAATTTCCCTATTGGGATTGAAGTGCAAACCTAACTTTCACCAATCGTCACTTAAAAAAAATTATATGTATATATAAAAGGTTACTCTTGATCAAACAAAGATTAATGTCCCTATTGGGATTAATAGTGCAATAACTTGTTTTTTCACCAACTTCACTTAAAACAAATAAAAGGTGCCTCTTGATCATCAAACAAGAATGAATTTCCCTATTGGGATTAATAAAGTGCAAATCTAACTTTCACCAAACATCACTTTTTGTAAAATAAAATGAGACTTAAAAAAATGATTTTTTTTTAATCGTCCTAAATCATGAATTCGAATTAATCGATAAAAGGTTTAATCTCCCAGCCCTACCTGAATGGAATGAGATGGTAGATCATGAAGGTGGCGATGCCCGCCCTCCTCCACTCCGGGTGGACCTGCAGGAAGGAGATGTACGCCTCGCTGTACTTCACGTCCGGAACCATGAAGCCAAAACCAATCACCACCTTCTTGTACAGAACCACCACGCTGAAGTCTGGGTACTGGAGACACTCGGACAGGTCCACCCCTGAGAGAGAGAGGGGGAGGGAGGGGGGGGGGGGAGAGAGAGAGAGAGAGAGAGAGAGAGAGAGAGAGAGAGAGGGGAGAGAGAGAGAGGGGGAGGGAGGGGAGGGAGGGGGGGAGAGAGAGAGAGAGAGAGAGAGAGAGAGATTCAGGGAGGGGGGGAGAGAGAGAGAGCAGGAGGGAGGGACAGAGAGAGAGCATGCGAGAGAGGGGGAGGGAGGGAGGGGGGGGAGAGAGAGAGAGATAGATTCAGGGAGGGGGGGAGAGAGAGAGATTCAGGGAGGGGGGAGGAGAGAGAGAGCAGGAGGGAGAGATAGAGGGTAAGAGAGAGAGAACGAGGGAGGGACAGAGAGAGAGCATGCGAGAGAGAGCGAGAGAGAGAGAAGAGAGAGAGAATGAGGGAGGGACAGAGAGAGCAAGCGGGAGAGCAGGAGGGAGGGAGAGAAAGAGAGCAGGATGGGGGGAGACAGAGAAAGAGAGCAGGAGGGAGGGACAGAGAGAGAGCATGAGGGAGGGACAGAGAGAGAGAGAGCATGAGGGAGGGACAGAGAGAGAGAGAGCATGAGGGAGGGACAGAGAGAGAGAGCATGAGGGAGGGACAGAGAGAGAGAGAGAGAGAGAGAGAGAGAGCATGAGGGAGGGACAGAGAGAGAGAGAGCATGAGGGAGGGACAGAGAGAGAGAGAGAGCATGAGGAAGGGACAGGGAGAGAGAGAGCATGAGGGAGGGACAGATAGAGAGAGAGAGAGCATGAGGGAGGGACAGAGAGAGAGAGAGAGCATGAGGGAGGGACAGAGAGAGAGCATGAGGGAGGGACAGAGAGAGAGAGAGAGCATGAGGGAGTGGGTGGAGGAATAACCACAATGGTTGAAGTCTGGCTACTGGAGACACTGACAGATCCACCCTGAGGGAGAATGGGGGAGTGGGTGGAGGAATGAGGGGCAGAGAAAGACACTTTGTTGATCCCCTCAGGGAAATCAGGGCGACATAATGATTTAGGATGTCTCTTGTTTTCTTCACCATTCTTCACTGTGAGTTGGACAGAAACTGAATAGAGCCTCTTATCAAGTTCAAGTTTGTTTACCGATATTATTTGTCACAAGAAAATACAGAATACTTTATGATGAAATGCTTGTTTCTGTATGAGCCCCTGAGAGTGTGCTACATTACAGTAAAAAGAAAGTAAGTAAAAAAAAATAGTAATTAAGAAGTAAGTAAAAAGTAAGTAAAGTCAATGGGCCTCATTCAACAATACTCTTATTTTTCTTATATTCTTGCTTACCTGCCTGTTAAAACAGAAGTTTGGGAACCATAGACGACCTCTAAATATGCGTTATACGTATACAGTACTGCATATCTGTATGTTATGTCATAAATGTCATGATATATATCTGTATATCTGTATGTTGTGTATGTCATAAATGTCATTATGAATTGAAAAGGGGGGACCCTGATGTAAACAAGATGAAAGTCTTTCTCTGGTCTGCATCCCCTTAACAATTGTGTGTATTGAGCTGTACTGTATTGTACCCATTCTGCAATCTGTTAATAAAATCTTCAATCAATCAATGGCCTGGGCGGCCAGAGCATAACTGTTCTAACAGCAATATATAATCCATTTCAGACAGAACGCACGCAATAAGTTATAATAATAGTTATTATTATTATTGAAAAGTTCTGTATTTTTAAAGTCGTATTTGGGGGCAATTAACCAATGGTAGGCTTTTTTTTTTTATACAAATTTTTTGGGGTAAGAATTTCTTATTTCGGTAAGAGTGCTCTCGACCACTCTTATAATTTGTTCTTGCCTGAGAAAAAAGCAACAATAAGAAAACGTTGCTGAATCCCAGGTAAGAACAAAGTAAGAGGAAATGCTAGTTAAGAACTAAATCTGTTCTTATATCGCTTCATGCATGAGGCCCAATATGCATATACAATACAGAGTAAAATGAGTAACAGTGAGGTAGAATGCAGAGGTACAAAACTTAGGGTAGTTAGGCGCAGTGGTGCTCAAGCGGTGCTTATTGTTGAACAGTAATCCAGAACTGTTTTAATCTATTCTATTCTACGATTTTATTGCACTGCACTATTGCACTATTTTACTCTGTCTATTTTATCTTACTATTTTATTATTTTCTATTTAAAACTGAATCAAACCATAAACAAGGTGGCCTGTTGGGATGTTAGATCCTAATGTGAAAAACTGCGATTTTATATGTCTGCACTTTGAGCTGCAGTTTCTGTATGAAAGGTGCTATACAAATAAAGTTTATTATTATATTATTATTATTATTATTATTATTATTATTATTATTATTATTATTATTATTATTATTATTATTATTATTATTGCTTGTTCAAGTCTAGAGTTGTCAGGGCGGTCTGGTGCTTACCGCTTGTTCAAGAAATGGAATTAGGAATGGAATGTTGGAACCTATGTAACCCGCTCTAGTGATCGGCTGGTTCTCGGCGTCCCCCCCCCCCCCCCCCCCCGAGTTCTGCTCGGAAACAGAGTCAATCTGCATTTCACTATGATGTCCTTAAAGACTGAGATTATCCCCTTGACCACTAACTACGGTCATCAAGTTATAGGCGTTTTAATTGATTTGTCATCCTTGCTTCGGTCTACCCTCGTCTTGTTGTGTTATTGTTATGATTTCATATGCCGTGATTTCTACGCCGATTCATGTAAACTCAGACATACATGAGGGAAACCTCGGTTGCCTCAGTCGAGTATAAATAGAGGTTTGAAATGAAGCGATATTGGCATAGTTTGTGAGTGTCATCCTGTTATATTTGGCCCTCCTACTGTGCAAACTCTCGTGCAGCTACAGTGTTCACGTCCATAAATGGCCTTGGAGGAAACACGCCACCAAAAAGGATAAAGCCGATTTATTACATCAATATTCTCACATACACATGGATTTGAACAGGGGGGGTGTAGAGACTGCTGTAATTCCTACACTGTTCACCTGATGTGGATGTAATATACCCTCAAATTAAAGCTGAAAGTCTGCACTTAAAAGTACTTCTTGATTGTTTTTAATCTCAAGTCCATCGTGGTGGTGTACAGAGCCGGAATTGTGAAAATAGTGTCAATGTCCAAATATTTATGGACCCGACTGTATATATCCCCAAACTATAAACAGTCTTGTACAAAATAATTTGTTTGCGTTACTGGGTTAAATGTGTGATGTCATTATGACGCCACAGTCTCCAGGAAATATTGAATAATAATTCATTGATTCCATTTATATAGCGCTTTTCTAGACAGACTCAAAGCGCTCCCCACAATGTAGGGTGGAAATTGCCTCCTTCACCACCACTGTGTAGCACCCACCCTTGGGCTATGCAGGCTCAATGGCTGCCATACACTGGCACCCGGCACACATCACACTACTACACAATGGCTGAACGGCTCAGGAGACAGGGATTGATATCAGCCAATTAAGGGGAAGGGATGATTAGGTGGCCTTGATGTCAAAGACCTGATTGGGAATTTGGCCAGGAACATCGGGGAGCCCCCTACTCTTTACGATAGGCGTCCTGGGTTCTTTAACGACGAGATTCAGTCAGGACCTCGGTTTAGCGTCTCATCCGAAGGACGGCACTCGCAGCTATACGGTGTCCCTATCACCGTAACAGGGGCATTGTTACTGACTAGTCCAGAGGACAGAGTGCCCCCTGCTGGACAACCACACCACTTTCCGACAACGGCCTTGACCGGGACTCGAACCGGTGATCTTCCGGTCATGAATACAACTCAGTGAAATGATGAAGATGAAATATATATATATATTAAGGCCTACAATAACACAAGGCGTATTACCTGGCCAGAAGCTGTCGTGACACATGGAGTTGACAGAGGGAATGTGGTTGGGTCTGACGTAGCAGTAATCGATCGGGGCCTCTGACTCGGGGGTCCAGCGGGGGTCCTTCCTGTGGGGGTAGGCCCGGATCTCCGCCAGCAGACGTAGCTTCATCGGCTTGCTCTCGTAGTCCCGCCTGGAGAACACATTAACAGCGTGCAGTGGAACGTCAAACTCAGTGTGCTGCTTCTGTGTGATGTTTCTGGCTTACACATCTAGCCCAGGGACTACAACTGAAAACTAGCAACCCTGCTAATGTTGGCATGTTTACAGTTTTTAATTTGTATTAATTTATAAATGTATAACTGTTGATTGATATGGACTGTCCCTGATCAAATAAACTGAGTAAACTAAACTAAACTGCTCATCAAGAAGGCAAAGAGGGACGTAATCCTGGTCAGAACAACGGGGCAGACTACAATATATTTGCGTTTGTTAGCCATGCCAGCGATCTAAACAATCGATCCATGCCAAAGCTAGATACGTGGAAGATGAAAGACTCACACTCACAGCCATGCTGATTTGGCTAAATTACATCCAGCCATTTTCGTTTGAAACAACTTTAATTCATAACAGTCTACAATGTACGTGGGTGAAACCTGTGACAATTTTGTCATTGTGTTTAAACTTCTAGTGAAGGAAATATTAGTGACATTTGTAAACCACCAATTTTCCCACATGACCATTAAAGGACACCGTGACGTGAAAATGACCTCAATAATAGTGTACATCTATGTACCAATACATTCATAAATGGTCGAAATTGCATTTTTTTTTTACTCTACTCTACCTTTTCTCCCCCTTTTTTCCGTATTTTTCTCCGTATTTTTCTCCCATCCCAATTTAGTCGTTATGCCAATTCCCTTCCCTCCCTTCCTGGTCGTTGCGCGCATTTGCCCCCCACTTGCCGGTCTAGGGAGGGTTGATAGATACTATCACATGTCCCGTCCGATACATGTGGAGTCAGCCAGCCGCTTCTTTTCACCCGACAGCGAGGACTCCCACTGGGGGAGCGTAACGCGTGGGAGGCTCACACTACTTCCCTCAGTTCCCTCCCTCGCTGAGCAGGCGCCCCGACCGACCTGTAGGAGTCGCTGTTTACAACGACCAGGATACACACCCCACCGGCTTCCCACCGCTGACACTGCCAATTGTGTTAGTATGGACGACCAACCAAGCCGGAGGAACCGCTGACAGCTGGATTCGATACCAGTGTCTCTGTGGTGGTAGGCAGGCGCTTAGTCCGCTGCGCTACCCAGCCGCTCGAAATTGCAGTTGTCATACATTTTTTATTATCCCTTTCTGTGAAAAGGCTACATTTTGTAATGGACTTCTCCGGCACTCTGGTCAGATCCATCCAGTTAAATATGATCTCATTGACTTTGGGAATCAGGGTTTTTCCCCCCGAGTCTGCAGTTAGGGTACGGTACCTGATGAAGGGCTTGAGGGTACGGGACGTGTAGGGACTCCTTATGGACTGTTCCAGGCGGTCTGACCCTGTCAGACGATGACAGAAAGACACTGAGGACTGGTGGTATCCTCTCCTGCTGGAGACCGTCGTCTGAAAGAGAAACAAGCACATTACAGTGATGTGATAAGATGTCAGAGAAATTAACACGGTTACCAAGTATCTATAATCAGTGGGTCGTGATTTCAATGGCAATATCTGTCGGTGAGAGAAAGGCTGTGTGAGTGTGTGAGTGAGTGTGTGAGTGAGTGAGTGAGTGAGTGAGTGAGTGAGTGAGTGAGTGAGTGAGTGAGTGAGTGAGTGAGTGAGAGACTGAGTGAGTGAGAGAGAGACTGAGTAAGTGAGAGAGAGACTGAGTAAGTGAGAGAGAGACTGAGTAAGTGAGAGAGAGACTGAGTAAGTGAGAGAGAGACTGAGTAAGTGAGAGTGAGAGACTGAGTGAGTGAGTAAGTGAGTGAGTGTTTTAACAGGAGATATTTGAATATTTCGGGTCTCGTCTTGACTAGTTACAACAACCACCAGTGACTCACTGCATGTCATCAAACAGCAGCTCTGTGGGCTAACGACTCTTATTAATTAAAGGTAGCTAGTAACACACCTGGAAGCGGTCCAGGATGCGCAGGTCCTGTTCCGACTAGTTAAACGACTCGTATTAAAGGTAACACACACCTGGAAGCGCTCCAGGATGCGCAGGTCCTGTTCCGACTAGTTAAACGACTCGTATTAAAAGGTAACACACACCTGGAAGCGGTCCAGGATGCGCAGGTCCTGGCTGCTGGTGCAGTACTTCCCCCCCGTGGAGCTGCCGGACAGGCCGCCCTCCCGCGCCCCGTAGATCCCGCCCACCAGGGCGAGGGTGGCGCTGACCGCCTGGTCCACGTCCAGCAGGGGGAGCCCTCTCTGGCGCTTGGCCTGCCGCACGAGCAGCTTCCTGTGGAGGCGCTTGGCGTGCGGCGTGACGGCCAGCGCCAGGGGGCAGGCGTCCAGGCGGCGCAGCAGCATGCGCTCCTCGTACAGGGTGAGCGGGGCGTACCGGGGGCCCCCCCTCTGGGCCTCCGCCGCCGCACAGGGCCCCCCCCCCTCGGCCTTCTCGGCGTGCACCCGCCTCCGTTCGCCGCCGCCGGTGACGCCGGCACGGCCCCCTACGGCGGAGAGGAGGAGGAGGGCGGGGCCTTCGCCGCCGCGACCCCCCCGGCGGCGGGCCTCCTCGTAGTCCTCCTCGTGGTGGCGGTCGCGGCCCTCGTCGTCCTCCTCGCTGTCGGCCTCGCGTTTGATGTGCGCCGCGGCCGGGCGGAGCTTCTTGCGCACGGGGAGGCCGGCGTGGGCGGAGCTGGGGGGAGGGAGGTACTCCATGCCGGGGTCGATCATCCCCTCCGCGTCCAGCTCCTCGTCGTCTGAGGTCCCCGCGGGAGGAGAGGGGAGAGAAAACAAGCGCTCCATCATGAACACATTACTGAGAGATAATGAAGGTTGTTTCACTCAGCAGTCTGACTGCTCCATCATGAATACATTACTGAGAGATAATGAAGGTTGTTTCACTCAGCAGTCTGACTGCTCCATCATAGAAAATATGGCATCATCAGGCTATTATTCTAAAAGTATCAATACTAATAAAAGTATTGGACCGTTATTAGGTCAGTACTCTGTATCAAGACGATACTCACAGTAGGGCTGAGCCCAAACGTTCGAACCTTCATTCGTTACGTTGGCATTCAAATTCTAAATCAACATTCAAATTTTTTATTTTTTATTAAAAAAATATATATAACGGAATGAAAAAAAAATTATATATATATATATATTTTTTTTTTCATTCTGTTTAAACCAATGGGGCTTTTCTTCACAGTTCCAGATAAAGATTAGGCTACACTAATATTATAGTAAAATAAACTGATGAGTTATATTCATTAGGAAGTTGATTTAATTGATTTAGTTGGGCTGGGGCTTCTCCCTGGGCTGGGTCTGGGGCTGGAAAGTTGATTTAATAAAAGAAAAAATACTAATCAGAAAAAATACTAATCAGATGAATCACTTTATTCAAATTGAGGATTCAGTTTGAGGATATAAAAAAAGAAAAATTTATAAAAAGTAACTCACCGTGGAACAGGGCCTGTGGCGGCATGATGTCCGGGATGAGGTCGGCCTCCGACAGCAGGCTGGGCGTGGCCGAGTGAGAGGCCGGCGTCCCCGGGGCGGAGAAGTCAGGCGAGGGCGAGGGAGACGGGCTGGTCAGGGGCGTTCGGTCCGAGGAGCTGAGCGAGGAGAAGTCGATGACCTCTCCTTTCTCCAGGACCAGGTCGGGCCTGCGTCCTCCCCCCCCTCCTCCTCCACCTCCGCGGCCACCCAGCTTCACGGGCGTGGAGGAGGCGCTGCGGTCCGTGTAGCCGCTGGCCGCCGCCGCCGCCTCCTTCTGTGCACGGCGGATGTCCTTGGCCTCCTGGGTGCGACAGCGCTTCTCCTTGAGCTGCATGGCGTTCTCCACCGGGTTGCGGGCGCCACGCTTCCGCAGGCCCTCCAGGGTGATGACGGGCTCCACCGTGGGCTTCGAGGCTGCGGGGGGGGGGAGAGAGTGTGGGTTCATCATGGCATCCATTTTAACCAGTGTTAATTTTGTCAGCTATTTTTTATTTTAGTTTTAGTCTTAGTCATGTGTCAAATGCTCTTTTTCGTTTATCATATTTAGTCACCTTCGTCTATTTTTTCGTTTAGTCAGTTTTAGTCAACTACAGGTCTGAGCATTTTAGTCTTCGTTTAGTCTCGATTAATTTATTTAAATTTTTTTGCCACTCAGTTACAGCCTCATAAGTTGGCGTGAGCTTTTTCTAAACAAAAAAAGCTAACGTTAGTGCTAGCTGGTTAGACTTATGTAAGCGATTTAATGTGTTCTGTTGTGGTGGATCAACATAATGTAGCGATCCGTCATGCAGAAATGTAGGGAAGAAAGAGGAGAGTTTCCTTTTCTGTATGGCGCTTTATTTTCAGCTAAATATGGGGTTTTACAGGTTGATATTCACTTCTCATACACAACACAGCTGCCTGCTAATACGCTTCACAACAACAACGTAACATTCGGTCCGTCCTCCCATATCTCCCGGGGGGAACCAACACCCCCGGCATAACAGTGGTGCCCCCCTACCCACGTAACGATGTGTTGGGGATAAGGGTTCCGCACGGACAATTATGTTTGTTACTTTCCTGTCGGCAAACAAGCTACATTTTGTGTCGTCATGTTAAGTCAACGACATTGCATGAATAATTTCGTCACGTTAGTGTCACATGATCTCCATTAACGTGACGTCTTCGTCGGGGGGGGGCGGGGGGCTTCGTTGACAACCATATTTAGTCATCATTTTAGTTGACACTGATTTTAACAAGCTTTTCTTATTCAACTAATAAACAACAGATTAACTGATTTACGAATTAACTAACTCATTTATTGCCTATTTATTGTTAACATATATTTATAACTGATAGGGCATACAGGCCCTCAACTGCACCTTTGTTTACGCTGTTTATTTTTCTCATATTTCTATATTCAGATTATATTTGATTGCTTACACCGTTTATTTCTTCTCATATTTATATATTCAGATTTAATTCTAATGCCTATAAGTTTCTTTCTTCCATTACCCTGCCCATACCTGTACCTCCCCCCTCCTGCTATGACACCCGAATTTCCCCGAAGGGGATCAATAAAGGAATATCTTATCTCATCTCATCTCTTTTTGAGAACGCACCGGACGCACCGGACGCCCCCGGACTCACCTTTGGTCTTTGCCGTGGACTTGTCCAGCTCGGGCCTCAGGGTGGGCGGGCGGTTCTGCACCAGCTTCCACCAGCCCGGCTCTCCGAACTCCTGGGCCCCCGAGCGGAAGAACGTAGGGCTGCCCACCGACAGACAGCCGGCCACCGTGCTCCACCACGTCGAGGTCTTCTTCCTGCAAACCATCCAGAGGTTTATTTATTTATTAAAAATTTCTTTTTATTTTCTTTTTTTTATCTTTATTTCGAACATGTAATACAAACAATATAAAATCAAAACAAATCATTGATCTCAAGAAATTAAATGAAAAAAAATTATAATAAATAAACAAAAGCAAAACATAACTCAATTTACAGGAGTAGGAAGAAGTATACACTTATTTAATCCTACCCCTTTTCCACTACTCAAATGAGTGTACTAATTTAAAACCTTACAAAACAAATATATTATATATGCAAAACAAAAAACAAAATGTTTATATGTAAAACATGAAAGAAATAAAAATAAAAATGTAAACACCCGTGAATGTCAAATCCCTTCCTCATCCCTGTAGCTCGTGAACATAATAATTTCCTTATAATTCAGTTTGAATTGTCTCATATTTACATCACTGATGCTTGAAATGTGTGAACTTAGCGAAACAACATGGGCAAACGTACAGAACCTTACTTGGTACATGGTTGCTACCGTGTAACATCTCCAGTCTCTCTTTCTTCATCTTTCTTTTCTGTTCTCCCAGCCGTTAACAGACTGTTACGCTACCTGGCTAGCTAGCGAGCTGTACCTAGCATGCCGTTCAGCGGTGTAACAGTTAATAGGGTCCCCTCTCGATACACTACACAGTGTAGGTGCCGGTAAAACAATATATAAAAATATATTTTCGGGGACAAAACGATATTAGAATATTTGAAAATAGATGCCATCCCTAATTGCAACACAACTGTTTGGTAACTCGAAGACGGGGCTTAGATACGATGTTCATCGTTTGTTTTTACATACACTTCAACTGAAATGAAGAAAACTTAAAGGGGCACTTCACCAAAAGACAATGTCGATACGTTTTTGCACATAATCGCACACACATCCAGAAACAGTTTCACACATTCATTTAGTTTGACGGTTATTTGGAGTAAATGAGTTTGAATATGGCCACCAGTGATGTCATCGGGACAGTGAATCCTTGTGTTGCATCAACGACAGCACCATGAAAGGATATAGATGAAGAAACAGCAACACCTTGTCTTATCGTTTCATGGTGCTGTAAAGTATTCAACGTCCCCGATGACATCACTGGTGGCCATATTCAAACGTATTCACTCTCAATAAACTGAAATGAATGTGTGCAAAAAAACGTTTGATGTGTGTGAGATTATGTGCAAAATAAATCAGCGTTGTTTTTGGGGGCGAAGTGCCCTTTTAATAATAATGACGGCGTTTTACAAAAAAAAAGAAATCTCAATACAACTCTCACAGACAACAACGGCAAGAGCCACAGAGTAATGCCGCGGCGAAACGGGACAACTGAAAGGGTTCATGAGGAAGTGGAAGATGTCCATGTGTTAATCTGACCTCGCTCCCAGTAGAAAGGTCCAGTGTCGTCCTATAAAGGCACAGATGTCCTCCTTCCACCTGAAGTAGCCTTGGCGTCCTGTGCCCTCCAGCGACAGGTTGTACATGGCCAACATCACCACCTGCAACACGAGCGACGCGGTTTAGCCACACACTTGACCGCATGCACACCGGCTTCCACGTGGATGTGTACATCATGGAGCGATTGAAACATTCCTGTCGATAGACATTTCCCTCTATCGTTTTTTTGATGTAAACAAGACGAAAGTCTTTCTCTGGTATGCATCCCCTTAACCCTTTCACTGCCACACGACAGCCGGTTAACCCTTTCACTGTGACAATACAGAAGGTTAGCCCTTTACTATCACACAACCGACGGCGATGCTCCACCATTAGCTCCGTCGGTTGTGTGATAGTAAAGGGTTATATAACCTTCTGTCGTGTGGCAGTGAAAGGGTTAACAATTGTGTGTATTGAGCCGTACTGTTTTTTTTTTTTTTTTATCTTTTTCCCCCTCCTTTTTCCTCAGATTTTCTCCCATCCCAATGTTAGTCGTTATGCCAATTCCCAATCCCCTTCCTGGTCGCTGCGCACTTACCCCCCCCAGTCGGTCTGGGAGAGTGGAGGCTACCACGTGCTTCCTCCGACACACGTCTAGCCAATCAACCGCTTCTTTTCACCTGGCAGCGCGGACTCTCACTGAGAGGGTGTAACGTGTGGAAAGATCACACTACCCCCCTTAGATCCTATCCGCGCTGAGCAGGCGCCCCGACCGAACTGTAGGAGTCGCTGTTTACAACGACCCGGACCCACCCTCCAGCTTTCCCACCCTCTAATACTGCCAATTGTATTAGTGTGAACGGCCAGCCAAGCTGGTGACAACCCCGGAGCTGGGCTCGAACAGGCGAATCCAGCGTCTCCGGCGTTGGTGACGACGCAATCTCCGCTACGCCACCTGACCGCCCCTTCCTCTATCGTTTCTATCGCTATTGTCGGGGGAAAAAACAGCATAACTGCTTTATAGCAGTTTTTTACGTCATTCAGACCCTGCTTCACAGCAGTGTTTTACGTCATTCGCACCCTGCTTTATAGCAGTGTTTTACGTCATTCAGACCCTGCTTTACATAGGCCTGCCACGATAACACATTTTGCTGGGCGATTAATTGCCCCCGAAAATATCGCGATAAGCGATATTATTGCGACCGGTTGGAGAATTTTTTTGAGAAATTTATTTCCCAAAACCTTTATTTTGAAGCCCACCGCTCCGTCTTTTCCGGTGTTTAAGACTTTTATTTTGAAGCCCACCGACCGGACCGGAAGTATTGTTGTGATTATCCTAGCCGACAACTTGTTTCGTCCGGTTGTGTTTTTTAGTTTTAACGTTAGCTACTAACGTTAGATGCAGCTACTACAGGCAATCAACGATGAGGAGGAAGCGTCAAAGCAGTATTATAATAGAATAGCTGTGGTGCGTAGGCACTGCAGCACGACTCGAAAACGACCTGTTATAATAAATTAATTCATGTTTAACTTGTCCCCGTCTCCAGTCCTTTGACTAGCCCCACCCGTTCATTGTAAACAATGATGCATGTAATTGTATTAACGTTATTCTGTGTTATTCTAACGTTACACTACAAATAACGCTACTTGGTTAAAAGGAGCAACACTATTGAGAAATGTAGTTAAGCTATGTGGTGTTGCCCCACGGAGCTCCTGTGCTGTGCTGTAGTAAGGCCAGCGGCCCGCCTCCCAACACGGACAGTGACTGACAAGGGGCACTGGTTCCGCCTCATTAAAACAAACGCGCAAATAGCAATTAATCACGCCCGTCAAAATCATTGCATTCATTTAAATTATCGCGGCAATTAATCGATTTATTGCTTATCGCGGCAGGCCTAGCTTTACAGCAGTGTTTTACGTCATTCAGACCCTGCTTTACAGCAGTGTTTTACGTCATTCAGACCCTGCTTTACAGCAGTGTTTTACGTCATCAGACCCTGCTTCACAGCAGTGTTTTACGTCATTCGCACCCTGCTTTATAGCAGTGTTTTACGTCATTCAGACCCTGCTTTACAGCAGTGTTTTACGTCATTCAGACCCTGCTTTACAGCAGTGTTTTACGTCATTCAGACCCTGGAGGGCCCCGTCCTCGTCTTTACCCCGCGCAACCTACGGAGGGTCCCCGTCCTCATCTTTACCCCCTGCGACCTACAGAGGGCCCCGTCCTCGTCTTTTTCGTACCTGTTGCCAGGTCAGCCTCATCCTCTCGAAGGTCTCCTTGCCGTCCTCACAGCAGTCGTAGCACGTGAACTTGAAGAAGTTGTCTCCTTTCAGGTAGCTGGGCTGCTCTCCGTGGAGCTGTGCTGGATATTGGCAGCAGGAGAAACAAGACCAACTCAGAGGAGAAACAAGACTAACTCAGAGGGGAACAAGACTAACTCAGAGAAACAAGACTAACTTAGAAACAAACACGACTAACTCAGAGAGGAACAAGACTAACTCAGAGACAAACAAGACTAACTCAGAGACAAACAAGACTAACTCAGAGAGAAACAAGACTAACTTTGAAACAAACAAGACTAACTCAGAGAGAAACAAGACTAACTTAGAAACAAGACTAACTCAGAGGGGAACAAGACTAACTCAGAGAGAAACAAGACTAACTCTGAGATAAACAAGACTAACTCCGAGACAAACAAGACTAACTCAGAGACAAACAAGACTAACTCAGAGACAAACAAGACTAACTCAGAGACAAACAAGACTAACTCAGAGAGGAATAAGACTAACTCAGAGGAGAAACAAGACTAACTCAGAGAAACAAGACTAACTCAGAGAGAAACAAGACTAACTCAGAGACAAACAAGACTAACTCGGAGATAAACAAGACTAACTCAGAGAGGAACAAGACTAACTCAGAGACAAACAAGACTAACTCAGAGAGAAACAAGACTATCTCAGAGACAAACAAGACTATCTCAGAGACAAACAAGACTAACTAAGAGAGAAACAAGACTAACTCAGAGAGAAACAAGACTAACTCCGAGATAAACAAGACTAACTCAGAGAGAAGACTCCACCCCTTTTATTACATGATTCCCTTCTTGGAGCAGGATGCCACAACAAACAGCGCAGTGACTGGTCAGCATTATTCAAGACCCACTAGGTTCCACTGGAGTAAATCATACATTATGTCTTTATAGTAATTGTACTAATTTAACTGACATTTTTTTACAGTAATAAATATTGTCTACTGTATGCGTGTCTTGTAGCATGACACGGAAATAAAATAAATAGTTTGCGATAAGAGAGACGGTGAAAGGGGAGCTCCAGTAGCTCACCACGTACCGCGAGTGCTATTTCAGCGCCGTGGACAACCGTGCTCGTCACGGATCTGGGGCTGAGCGAGTTCGAATCCCGGACTGCAGCCGTGCCTTTCCCAGAGTGTCTTCCCCCCCATCTGAACCCTTTCAGCCTGCTTCTGTCGGTCGAACTTGACCAAGTATAAATGCGATAAACGTATAAAAGAGCCAGGGAAATGGCCAAAGTTAAAAAAAAAAAAAGAGAGACGGTGTAACAGGTGTATAAAACAAGTATATGAAATAACATGATGACTGCTAAGTAGGACGGAGCTCTCCTACAGGGACAGACAGACAGAGCTCTGCTACAGAGACAGACAGACAGACAGACAGAGCTCTGCTACAGAGACAGACAGACAGACAGACAGAGCTCTGCTACAGAGACAGACAGACAGACAGACAGAGCTCTGCTACAGAGACAGACAGACAGACAGACAGAGCTCTGCTACAGAGACAGACAGACAGACAGACAGACAGACAGACAGACAGACAGACAGACAGACAGACAGACAGAGAGAGCTCTGCTACAGAGACAGACAGACACACAGACAGCTCTTCTACAGAGACAGACAGACAGACAGACAGACAGACAGAGCTCTGCTACAGAGACAGACAGACAGCTCTGCTACAGAGACAGACAGACAGACAGCTCTGCTACAGAGACAGACAGACAGACAGAGCTCTGCTACAGACAGACAGACAGACAGACAGCTCTGCTACAGACAGACAGACAGACAGCTCTGCTACAGAGACACAGACAGACAGCTCTGCTAGAGACAGACAGACAGACAGACAGACAGACAGCTCTGCTACAGAGACAGACAGACAGCTCTGCTACAGAGACAGACAGACAGCTCTGCTAGAGACAGACAGACAGACAGACAGCTCTGCTAGAGACAGACAGACAGACAGACAGCTCTGCTACAGAGACAGACAGACAGACAGACAGCTCTGCTACAGAGACAGACAGACAGACAGACAGCTCTGCTACAGGGACAGACAGACAGACAGACAGCTCTGCTACAGGGACAGACAGACAGACAGCTCTGCTACAGGGACAGACAGACAGACAGCTCTGCTACAGAGACAGACAGACAGACAGCTCTGCTACAGAGACAGACAGACAGCTCTGCTACAGAGACAGACAGACAGCTCTGCTAGAGACAGACAGACAGACAGACAGCTCTGCTAGAGACAGACAGACAGACAGACAGCTCTGCTACAGAGACAGACAGACAGACAGACAGAGCTCTGCTACAGAGACAGACAGACAGACAGACAGCTCTGCTACAGAGACAGACAGACAGACAGAGCTCTGCTACAGAGACAGACAGACAGACAGAGCTCTGCTACAGAGACAGACAGTCTCCCGGTCCTCCTCCCCCGTCTCCCCCTCACCGGTGGTGATCCACTTGTGGCACTTGTCGCAGTAGAAGGCCATGTCCTCGCACGCCCAGCCGCCTCCCCCGTCGCCCTCCTCCCCTGCGTCGCTGTTGAGCGAGTCGCCGCTCTGGTCGTGGGAGAGGTCCACCGACACCTGGTCCTCCGACTCCACGATGAGCAGCGTCTCGCCCTCCACCTCGCCCTCCTCCAGGCCCTCCGAGGCCGAGGTGCCCGCCGCCTCGTCCTCCGCCTGGCCCGGCGGGTCGCCGCCGCCGCCGTCCATAGTGCCCCGCCGGCCGCCGCTCGAGGAGGAGGAGGAGGACGACCCCGTCAACACCTGAGCAGGAAGCGAGACTTTCACATTAAAAGCACGGTCCGCTTTCCCACATCCTTTCACATTCCTGTTTTATTACAAAACATACACACTGGAGAACCACAGGGAAGATGAGGGGGGGGGGGGGGGGGGGGGGTAAACACCAGGTCGCCTCTATACTTTAGGCAACTGGCTTGTCCTTCCGCTTTCCCGTTTTGCGCTCTGATTGGCCACGCACGTTTCTGGTCATGTGACATGTGCGCCAATCGTGGGACGGCAAGTTTTTGCACGGTTAAGCTTAGGCACTCTTTCGAAGTTGGTTAAGGTTAGTGTTTGTCTTAGAGCAGGGCGATAGAACGGCAGGTAGTTTGCAGGCTGTTAAGACGCGGAAATGGGCAAAGACACAGCTCGTCACGCTATTGGGCGTACATGTCACATGACCAGAAACGTGCGTGGCCAATCAGAGCGCAAAACGGGAACGCGGAAGGACAAGCCAGTTGCCTAAAGCATAGACGCCACCAGGTCAGGAACTGTGGTCGAACCGGTGACGTCACAGGTAGGTAGGTGGCGCATAATGTCTTAGCCCAGGGAACGAGACAAGACACCCTTTTCACTAAATTAACCCTTTCACTACCACACTGCCAAAGGGGTTAACCCTTTCACTGCGACAATACAGAAGGTTAACCATTTCACTACCACACTGCCAAAGGGTTAACCCTTTCACTACCACGCTACAGAAGGTTAACCCTTTACTACCACACTACAGACGGTTAACCGAGGCAAAACAACCCTTTCCTTAAAAGGAACACAGCAACATTTTGGGAAATTAGCTTACCGTCTTCTCCAGAGAGAGCCAAGATAGATGGATACCAGTTTCCTCTCTGTGCGTTCAGTAGAAAGCTATCTGGCTGCACGTTAGCCTAGCTTAGCACAATGAATGGAAGCGGACATGGCCGGTTAGCCTGGGCATTGTCCAACTAAACACCTCTCCCGAAGGCTAACCGGTCATGTCCACTTCCATTAATTGTGCTAAGCTAGGCTAACGTGCAGCCAGATAGCTTTCTACTGAACGCACAGAGATGAAACTGGTATCCATCTTCTCATCTCTCTCTGGAGAAGACCGTAAGCTAATTTCCCAAAATGTTGGCGTGTTCCTTTAACTCTTATACTGCAGCCAGATAGCTTTCTACTGAACACACAGAGAGGAAACTGGTATCCATCTTCTCGTCTCTCTCTGGAGAATACGGTAAGCACATTTCTCAAAATGTTGGCGTGTTCCTTTAAGTTACAGACCAACAACTAGTTTGTTGTCATAGCGCCACCATCTGGCCACATGGCACCATATCCGACACCGCGCTCCCTTGGGTCCCCGGCAATACACCCGCCGAGCGTGAAGCGAATATGGCGTATATCACGCCGGTTAGGGTACCTCATGTATACTGCACCTGTGTATACTGTATACTTTACTTACTCATAGTATATCATTTGATTCTAGTGTTTATTGTAACCATATTTATTGTAATGTATAATATAACTGATAGGGCTACAGACCCTCATCTGCACCTTTGATCACACCGCCTAATGGCTCATAATGTGTATATTCAGAGTTAATCATATTGTTTGCACTGCCTAATATCTTTACTTTTCTACTGTACTATCATTTTATTGCCTGTATTTATGTCTTCTACAATCACCCTGCCCATACCTGTACCTCCCATCCCCCCTCCTCCATTCTGCTATGATGCCTGAATTTCCCCCAAGGGGATCAATAAAGGAATTTATTACATGGTGTTTTCACATTCGCCGAAATGCTTGATTGTGATTGGTCAATAGCCCCTGACAGCGGTGAATAATTTTTCGATAACTGACCGCTGCCATGGGCAACGCGCAATAATCACCGGTGATTATTGCTTTTCGCAGCTGAAGCAATCAAGCCCACTGACACACACTGCATCAGTGCAATCAGACACACCTGCCGGCGATAATAATAATCACTTTATTTGGGCTGACAGAGCCACAGAACAACTGCGTCTGCATTTGATCTCGTCTTGTCGATGGTGTAAAATGAATTAGGTATATTGTTAGTAAGTTAGCCATGTAATAAGCGGGATAATGTATAGCCTATACTCTGTCATTGTCGCAAAATAATTGACCTTCACTACGTTTAAAACACCTCGGCGAGGCGCCTCGGTATTCTAAACTCCGTGTCGGTCAATTATTTTACGACAATGACCTCGTCATTACACAACACATTACATTATCCCTTACATGTTAGATCTCTTAGATCTTATCTTAGATATCTCAAGAAGTGTTCATCGGATGAACAGTTCTGGAGATGTTCGTATCGCGGACACAACACACAGAGGTTCCGCCCTTTATAGCTAAGACAGCTACTGACTGCTTGATCATCTTGACTAGTAAGACAGTTGAGATACTCCGGGTTCCCACAGACATTGCAAAATTAAATTTAAGGACTTTCAAGTACTTTTCTAAGCACTATTTTTTATTTAAAAAATGGCATTTAAAAAGGATACAATTCACTTTTAAATGCTGTTTTTTTATAGAAAAGAATAATCGGATCCAATATGTATGGCTTAAAAAAAACAATTTCCGACAATTAGTTACACTTTAAATAAAAAAGATAAATTTCTTGATTCAGAACAATTTTATCGTGGATGAACAAAACGTTCAATGCGAATGGTTTATTTGAATTTCAAGGACTTTTTAAGCACCTTGTTAAAAAATTTGCTATTTTGAATGAATTCCAGGGCTTAACTTTTTTTTATCAAGTACTTTAAGCACTTCAAGGACCTTGTGCGAACCCTGGATACTCGCCACGTGTAAGTGGTGTGAAATGAGTTCCTCGATTATCTTGGCAGACCTCGCTACACCGACACCGTGAAGAGGTTCGGGGGACCAGAGTGCCCAGGTAAAGGAGCGCCAATGCAAGCCGTACTTAGGCCTGTGGCTGGTGATCAGAGCGTTCGAGAGCCGCCTCCCTTCTGTCCCTCTCAGCCTCCAACTCCTGTGTCAGAATCCTCTGCTCCTCCAAGACCCTGAGGTTCTCCCTCTTCCGCTCCAAGCGCTCAAGGTCTCTGATGACGCCCTCGTGAAGTCTCTGTAAGGGGGGGGGGCGAGAGGAGACGGGTCGTTAAATGCCCTCGTTGGCGAGCTAGCGGCCCCTTCGTTTGGGCAGATTCTCCACACAAACACGCATGTTAAGATGTCCTCTTGCATAGTTTTGGTGCTTAAGATAGTGTTCATTTCTGCAGTGTAGCCTTTGGAACAGCCTGGTGGATTTATGTGGCGTGGTGTCATGGTGGGTCCGGTACTGGACCCCTCGGGCTTAAGAGGTTAAGTCTTTCATATCTTGACCATCATAAATACAGATGAGTCTGATATTCAATACAGTTGTTCACTGACCGTACAGAGTGACCTTTCAGCTGAACTGCAATAACCACAGGGCTTCCTGCCGTGCCTTGCGTTGGTCACCATAGTCGTTAGTAAATGGTGCATTTATATAACAGCTTTGGAACAGCCTGGTGGGGGATCTATGGGTTTCTGAATCTGTGGACATTTTAGAAGACATTTTAGACATTTAGTAGATTACAGAAGGTTAACCTTTCACTACCACACTACAGAAGGTTAACCTTTCACTACCACACTACAGAAGGTTAACCTTTCACTACCACACTACAGACGGTTAACCTTTCACTACCACACTACAGAAGGTTAACCTTTCACTACCACACTACAGAAGGTTAACCTTTCACTACCACACTACAGAAGGTTAACCTTTCACTACCACACTACAGAAGGTTAACCTTTCACTACCACACTACAGAAGGTTAACCTTTCACTACCACACTACAGAAGGTTAACCTTTCACTACCACACTACAGAAGGTTAACCTTTCACTACCACACTACAGAAGGTTAACCTTTCACTACCACACTACAGAAGGTTAACCTTTCACTACCACACTACAGAAGGTTAACCTTTCACTACCACTACAGAAGGTTAACCTTTCACTACCACACTACAGAAGGTTAACCTTTCACTACACTACAGGTTAACATTTTACTACCACACTACAGAAGGTTAACCTTTTACTACCACACTACAGACGGTTAACCCTTTCACTACACTACAGACAACCGTCTGTAGTGTGGTAGTGAAGCCAAGGGGTTAACCTAGTGTGGTTGTGAAAGTTAACCCTTTGTTGTGTGGCAGTTAAAGGGTTAACCTTTTGTATTGTCGCCGTGAAAGGGTTAACCCTTTGGTAGTGTGGTAGTGAAAGGGTTAAGACTAGGGGTGTAACGATTCAACCTCACAACGATTCGATTCGATTACGATTCTTCAGGCAACAATTCAATGCATCATGAAATCTCTTCATTTGACCACGATTCGATTAGATACATTTTCTATACATTTTCTGTCAGTTAATTCCCCAAGAAATGTTGAATACACAAATGTGGCTGGGGGAACTGATTCACTCAGCATGAATGGACTATAGGTCAATAAAAACAATACACACACAAAAAAAAAGATTAAAAAAAAATATGATTTTTTTTTAATTCCGATTATAATCGATTCTAACATACCGGTAATCAAATCGATGCATCGTTACACCCCTAGTTAAGAAGACACACTTTTTTAGCATTGCTTTTATTTATTTTTAATATGACTATTATTATGCGTTTGTTCTTGCCTTTTTAATAATTTTTTGCAATTATTTTCTGTGAAGCACATTGAGTTACTGTATGACATGTGCTACACAAATAAAGTTTGTTTGATTGATTGATGTACAGTGCAGGGCATAGGTGACCCTTACCAACATGGAAAACTAAAGGTGGTTGTTTTTTTGTTAACACACTCATGAGGTACTAGTATCCACATCCACACCTACAGTGACTCAGGAGGTAGAACACTTCACCTGGCTGGTAATCGGAAGGTTCCCTGTTCGATTTCCCGCTCCTCTCGGGCAGTGTGTCGAAGTGTCCTTGAGCTTAACCCCTAACTAACCGATGAGCAGGTCGGCACCTTGCATGGTCGCCTCCGCCATCGGTGAGTGAATGTGAGGCATAAGTTGTAAAGCGCTTTGGATAAAAGCTGTTAGTAAATGGTGCATTTATATAACGACTATGGTGACCAACGCAAGGCACGGCAGGAAGCCCTGTGGTTATTGCAGTTCAGCTGAAAGGTCACTCTGTACGGTCAGTGAACAACTGTATTGAATATCAGACTCATCTGTATTTATGATGGTCAAGATATGAAAGACTTAACCTCTTATTAAGCCTGAGGGGTCCAGTACCGGACCCACAATGACATTACGCCACATAAATCCATCTCTACAGAATGTACAGTGGGGGAAATAAGTATTGAACACATCAGCATTTTGTCCCGTAAATATATTTTTCTAATGTGGCCATTCAAGTGAAATTTTCACCAGACTTTGGTATTAACTCAGGGAATCCAGACAAAAAATCTAAACATTAAAGTCCATACATAAATATGTGTAATAAAGTGGAATGACATAGGAAAAAAGTATTGAACACACTAACTGAAATTAATTCAATGCTTAGTGGAGAAGCCTTTGTTTGTAATGACAGCTTCAAGGAAGCTTTCCGTATGATGTAACTAATCACCCGCAGTATTCAGATGTGATTTTGGCCCATTCCTCGACACAGATTGTCTTTAAATCTTGAAGATTGCGGGGGGGGGGCTCTTGTGAATCTGGATCTTCAGATGCTTCCACAAATATTCAATTGGGTTTAAGTCAGGTGATTGACTGGGCCATTCCAACAAGTTGATTTTCTTTCTCTGAAACCAACTGCGAGTTTGCTTTGCCGTTTGCTTTGGATCGTTGTCCTGCTGGAAGGTCCGCCCACGTCTCATCCTCAGCATCCTGGTAAATGGCAGCAGGTTCCTCTCAAGAATTTCTCTGTACATGGCTCCATTCATTGTTCCTTCAATGATATATAGTCAAGTTAGACCACGCTCACAAGTTCTAACACTGGGTGCTGTAATCCCATAAAGTTCAGTATATCAAAAAGCAGGGTAGCCGGACCAGCACTCTCAGGTTCAATGTTTTTAATGGCAGCCTGAATAGATAGCAGACATGTTTCGGACAATGTCCTTCTTCAGTGATATGACGTCTGCCAGTACCAGGAGAGGAGAAGCAGATACACCATGATACTTCCACCTCCAAACTTCCCTGTTGGTATAGTGTTATTCGGGTAATGTGCAATGCCATTTCTCCTCCAAACATGGTGTGTTGTGTGACAGCCAGAAGAAAGTAACATTTTGGTCTCATCTGACCAGAGTACATGCTCCCAGTAGTTCACTGGCTTGTCCAAATGTTGTTTGGCAAACTTTTTTTTTTTTTTATCCACTTTTTCTCCTTATTTTTCTATTTTTCTCCCATCCCAATTTCGCCTCGCCAATTCTCCCTTCAATTCTCCCCTCCCCTGTCTCGAAAGTTGCTAGACTATGCCTCCCACTGGTCGGCTGCAGTGAGGACCAAGCCTTGCATCACGTGTCCCCTCCGGTACACGAGGAGGCAGCTGTCGCATGTTTTCACCTGTACAGCGCGATCTCTCAGTGGCGAGGAGTAACGCGTGGGAGGCTCACGCTGCCCCCGTTACTTCCTGATTCTGCTGTACAGGCGCATCAACCGACCTGTAGGAGTCGCTGTCCACAACGTCCAATCCCCACCCACCAGCTTTCCCACCCCTAACACTGCCAATTGTGTTAGTATGAACGACCAGCCAAGCTGGTAGCAACGCCGAGAGCTGGGCTCGAACCCAGCATATCCTGCGTTAGTGGCAAGCGCCTTGCCCACTGCGCCACTTAACCGCCCTTGTTTGGCAAACTTTAAACAAGCTTCAAAATGTCTTTTCTTCAGTAGTGGAGAGTTGCGGGGCTGAGCGTGCACAGAGGCCATGGCGGTGGAGTGCATTGCCTATGGTCCTTTCTGTCACAGACTCACAGTTGTACCTGCTGCCTCCAAGTCTTTCTGGAGCTCTTTCCTAGTGGTCCTTGGCTCTCTGGCTACTCTTCTAAGTATCCTTCTGACTCCCTGATCAGAAATTTTGCGAGGAGCACCTGTGCGTGGCCGGTTGATGATGGAGTGATGTTGCTTCCACTTATGGATAATGCCCCTAATGGTGCTTACTGGCAGATTCTGAAGTTGTGAAATGTCTTTAGCTAATTCTATTGTCATGATTTGCAATACCGGTAATCTGTTTGTGAAGGTCTTGAGAGCTCTTTGCTTTTACCCATCATTTGATGTTTCTTGTGTGGCACCTTGGTAACAAACAAAAAACATTTTATAGCCCATCAATATATTCTAACCCAGTTGACATTATTAGCACAGATAGGAGGTAGAGTTGCCTCCTAATTAGTTTTGGTTTTCAGCTAGTTCCTTGCCTTTCCTTGCTGTGATGTACTGCTTTTTCTTAGTGTGTCCAATACTTTTTTCCTGTTTCATTCCACTTTATTACACATAACTTAATTTACATATGGACTTTAATGTTTAGATTTCTTGTCTGGATTTCTTGAGTTAATACCAAAGTCTGGTGATAAAACTTCGCTTGAATACGCTCATTGGAAATACATTTACTGAACAAAATGTTGATGTGTTCAATACTTATTTTTCCTCACTGTATGAATTAATGTTGCATATTTTTTTTTCCAAATGTAGCCGAGAGTAAGACCCTAACCCTGTCAAAACAGCAGTCAAAGTGTATATTTTCAGCACTACGTTTGTTTACCAATGGTTTTACTTTTAAGTGTTATTAGTGAAATATGAGTTATAGAAATCTAGTCGGAAAAAGACGAATATTGACGCTAGGAAATGACTCATTTTGTTTGTAGTCCTATGAGGAGAGGAGACACAGGACTTTCGATGGACTATATCGAAATGGAAAAAAAAAGACACTTCGTAGCTCTCATGCCAGCCCCTGTCAATCATCTGACTTTTGGACTGACTTTTTATTTATCTTATTTTTCGGGATTATCTCCCACAAACCTGAACGTTATTGCCATAAAACAGAACGCAGTTGGTTTCTCTATCTTTCTGTGAACGTCTAGCAAAAAACGGTGTGAATGGAAGCGGACATGTACGGGTAGCCTACGCATTGTCCAACTAACACGTCCTCTCCCGAAGGCTACCTGTACATGTCCGCTTCCATTCAGTGTGCTAAGCTAGGGTTAGATAGCTTTCTACTGAACGCACAGAGAGGAAACTGGTATCTATCTTCTTGTCTCTCTCTGGAGAAGACGGTAAGCTAATTTCCCAAAATGTTGGCATGTTCCTTTAAGGCTGCAGGATCCCATTCAGTAAAGCCACCAACATGAAGAGGGGAGCAGATGGGTCACACTTCAGGAAAATAAGCCTACTTTAAAAATATAGGCTAATTAAATGTAAACTTAAAGAGGGCAAATTGAGACTTATTTGATATATAATATCACTGTTGTAAATTGTATTTGAAAATAATATCTGAAGACTTCTTCAGCACTAGTCAGTCAATGAGAGAGCTTTATTTATTTATGGCTAAGGTCAGCGACTGAGCTGTGCTTAAACAAGTAGAAATAGGACTTCCGGTTTAGCGATTCCTCCTTCAAATTAAAAGCACACGTTTTAATTCCCCCCTCAATACATTTGGATATATCTGTGTATGTGCCAAGAACCGTTTAAAAAATAAGTAGGGGTGGCTCTAGTTTGAACTTTGACTTTGAATGTGGATTAGAGCCTTGAGGTAAGTGGTTGTAGCGCTACGGCTGTGGGGGGGCTGGAGACATGATCCAGTATTTTATACGCCCGAGTCTCCTGAACACGGAGACACAATCCCAAGTCAATCTGCACTTTCTCGGCCGAGCTATAGTCACTTTTCCTCATCTACTCCCAAACTCTGCATGCACTCTAGAAAACCAGAGACTCTGTGGGCAATCTGCGCATGCAGTTTGGGAGTAGGTGCGGAAAAGTGACTATTTCACTATATGTCTTGTGTATGATGTATGTGATGAATAAACCTCTTGAATCTTGATAGGTCAATATTGGCTGTATATACAATTCTGGAATTAAATCATCTATCAACAAAACTCTTTCCAGACGGGGTCACCCTGAGACAAAGCCAAAGACAATGAATTCGGAGTCCGCAACCTAACGTGTATCAATGTGGGGGTCTTTGACACGAAAAGGTTAGAGATCCACTGATTTAACACATAATTTAGACCCATTTAAGTACAAATATGGTGGGCCTACACAATTTCTGGATTTTATTTTGAAGCATTCAAACCGGAAGTCTCATATTTAGCCGCTCACCCGCTGCTGCTGGCTTTACAAGAGTAGAAAGCATGTTTAGCTACCTAGCCCAGTAAGCTAAAGTTAGCTAGATGTTCCCTCTCATTTGCAACATAGGGCCAAAGAAAATAGCGTTTTTTGGTATGGCTGTGATATTATTTGTAATGACTTTCTACAGATTAGCAACATTGCATTTGTTTCGGTGTCACTAATAGCATTGCAGTAGCTAATAAACTTGGTAATTCTTCAACGTTCGCTAGCACAGTTGGGTTTGCCAGCTTTTTATGGTGAACGTTTACCATTTGAACAATAGCGTTGCGTTACTTTACCTCTCGGTCCCAGGTCTGTTTTAAATGCACCCCGGCCACCGTGCCCACAGTTAGTCCCACAGAAAGTCCAAGTACAACTTTAGAGGTTGTAGACATAGCTACAGCTGGCTATATTAGCTGTGTGCTCTTTCTGCTAGTGAGATGTATTTACATTTACAACACAACAGCGTCGCCAGGCTGGAGGGACACAGGGGCGATGTGTTGAGCACCGAGAGGTGGAGCAAAGAGGCGGCACAGTCGAGTGTGGAGCAATCGAACCACAACGATTGATTGATTGATTGATTGATTGATTGATTGATTGATTGATTGAACATTTTATTAATTTAACAGATTGCAGAATGAGTACATTACCGCTCAATACACACAATTGTTAAGGGGATGCAGACCAGAGAAAGACTTTCGTCTTGTTTACATCAGGGTCCCCCGTTTTCAATCCATCATATATGACACACACGACATACAGACTGTACTGCTACATCTAGACATTTATGACATACCAGATTTACAAATACAGTACTGTTTGTGATACAAAAACAGTAAAAGAAAAAAAAGAAGAGAGTAGGCCTATATACATTTGACGAAGAAACTGTAGGCCTACATTGTAGGAGGTGGGGTGGGGGGTGGTTGGGTAGGTGGGGGGGGGGGTAACTGTACATTGGATTGTATGCGTTGTGTTATTAGATTAGATTAGATCCGATTTTGTAATGAAGGTGTACCAGAATCAGTCTATATCTGCTAGTTATGGTTGTACAATTATTTGGGATCAAAGCATATAGTTGTATTAGATTAGATTAACAAGTTTCAAGTTTCTTTAATAGTTGTCATACAGAAGTACAGAATACTTTCATACAAAATGCTTCTTACTGTTACGCTCCAGAGACTGTGCTAGACAAGATAGTATCAAATAACATAGTATAGCATGTCAATTAGAAGTAGAAAATTAGGTCACAGTGTTCAGTATAGACATATGTACAATGTTCGATGCAGAATAGACGTAACTGAGTTACCATATAATATACAATACTATGCAGTGTACTAATGTACAATACTATATAGTGCAAAGCAGAAATGGGATGAGGTACAATTTAGGTACAATTTACAGTAAGGTGTACGAGTTGTAGTGCAATCCTTCATCAATAAATATAAAGTGTGGGGAGTGGGTGCTACAGTGTGTTTGTTTAAAGTGAGTGTGTGCTATAAAGTGTGTGGAGTGGGTGCTACAGTGTGTTTGTTTAAAGTGAGTGTGTGCGTGTGGATGTGTGTGCTATGTGCGTTTGATGGTTGTTGTTGTGTAGTGTTCATTATTCGTTGAGCAGCCTGATGGCCTGGGGATAGAAGCTTCTTCTGAGACATTGGTTAGACTGGTGTTTTTGTGGCGTTTTTTTATACGTTTTTGAATACGTTTCATGTCCCTATTACACAGAAATGCGTTTGGCGTTTTTTTGTGGATACGGCTGAAATGCTAAATTGTGTTTGCGTTTTGGAGAACCGCTAAAAACGCGCCGACAACAGCGTGTAGTCTGCATGAGCCGTTGTTGCGAAAACGCCCATGCGCAGTAGATACCATCTGCATGCCCTTCCGGTGACAACAGAGTGTGTGTGTGTGTGTGTGTGTTTGGGACAGAGGCAGAGCTGTCCCAAATAGCTGCAGCTACCATGTGTTGTCAAGTTATTGTTATAAGGATCCCAGTCCAAGCTACAACAGTCTGCATTCCCTTAACAATTGTTTGTATTGAGCCGTATTGTATTGTACCCATATGCAATATGTTAAATAAAGTTTACATCCATTCATTCTGCTAGCATTACCGATTGCATGAGCAGCTGGCTAACGTGAGCTATCAGATCCTGTTAGCTCAAAGCTCCTCTTTCAACTTAACAAGCATTAAACAAAATGGCCCAGTCATCTATTCACCTTTGTTTAATACACACAGCGTTGTCTCTAATGTTATCTAACTACTGATAGCTCTCGATATCATCAGTTTGGTGCTGGCTAAATAGCGTGAGCTAACGTTAGCTTCTAGCCACAATGCTATACTGTTTTCATTTCACTCCCACATCAAATCTGTCACCAAGTCTGCCTTCTACCACCTCAGGAACATCTCCCGTCTCCGACCCTCACTCTCAGACTCTGTGGCGGAGACCCTGATCCACTCATTTGTCACCTCCCGGTTGGACTATTGTAATGGAGTCCTGTTCGGGGTACCCAGCAAAGCCCTGGACAGGCTCCAGTATGTCCAGAACTCAGCTGCCAGGGTTCTCACTCACACCAAGCCCTGGCAGCACATCACCCCCACCCTCATCCATCTCCACTGGCTTCCAGTCAGGTTCCGCATCACCTTCAAACTCCTGCTCCTCACCTACAAATCCCTCCATGCCCTCGCCCCCCGGTACCTGTCTGATCTCCTCCACCAGTACACTCCATCCCGGAACCTACGATCCTCTGATCTAGGTCTCCTCTCCATCCCTCGCACCAGGTTACGGACTTTTGGGGACAGAGCCTTCAGCGTGGCGTCCCCTACCCTCTGGAACTCTCTCCCCCACGAAATCCGCAACGCCCAAACCCTGGACACCTTCAAATCCGCTCTAAAAACACACCTCTTCACCAAGGCTTTCCCCATCAGTTAGTTTTAGATTAAATTAGGTCCATTATCCCCTACTTTCCCTCATCCCCTCTTCCCCCTCCCCCCCTACTTTCCTTGCCCTATTTTTTGTCCTGATTGTAAAGCGACCTTGGGTTCTATGAAAGGCGCTATATAAATTTGATTTATTATTATTATTATTATTATTGTTATAATGGCATACTCCATTGACGTTAGCATGCAGCTAACAATGCTACCGATCTTTTTTTAGACTAAACTATCCGCTCTTGGTGGTCACTTGTGTTGATGTTAGTTTTGTTTCATCAACAAATGACAGGCAGAACATACAGTGAATGTATCCGTTTTGTTTATTGCACTTTTATTAGGCTTTGCTGAAAAAGAATTGCTGCATTGAGTAAATAGGCAAGATGGTGGCGCCCATAGGCGTCTGCCTTGTTGACATTTTCTTTGCTGGAGCTACCAGGAAGTGTATTGGCACATTCAAGTTCTGATTGGTTGAAATTGCCTTCATGTTCGCCACCTACTGCCACCTACTGCTTTGGCAGTGTACTACATCAGTGTGCTCAGGTGACAAAAACAAAAAAAAAACGAAAGTGTGACTCGAGGCGCAGGACGTCGCGGCGAAACGCGTATGACAATGAAACGAAAATTAAACGAAAGGTGTAACCGCAGCCTGAGTCTTTCTGTGCTCGCCTTGAGACTCCGGTATCGCTTGCCTGACCGCAGCAGTTCAAAGAGGCAGTTGTTCGGGTGACTGGAGTCTTTAATGATTCTCTTAGCCTTGCCCCTGCACCGCTTGTTGTAAATGTTCTGGAGGGTGGGGAGCCCCCCTCCGATTGTGCGTTCGGCTGAACGTGTCACTCTTTGTAGTCTGCTTCGGTCTTGTGCAGTGCTATTCCCAAACCAGGAGGTGATGTTGCCAGTCAGGATGCTTTCTATTGTACATGAGTAGAAGTTCTTAAGGATCTTCTGACTGATTTGGAACTTCCTTAGGCGCCTGAGGAAGTAGAGGCGTTGTCGTGCCTTCTTCACAACACTGTCAATGTGTGTGGTCCATGTCAAGTCCTCGGATATGTAGGCTCCGAGGTACTTAAAGCTGTTGACTCTCTCAACCGGTGCCCCGTCGATGCTGAGGGGGCTGTAGTCCTTGACCCCCGACCTCCTGAAGTCCACAATCATCTCCTTTGTTTTGCTGACGTTCAGGGAGAGGCTGTTTTCCTGGCACCATCCCGCCAGGACCTTGACCTCTTCCAGGTAGGCCCTCTCGTCGTTGGCAGAGATCAGGCCCACCACCACCACTGTGTCGTCAGCCAATTTGATGATTGTGTTGCTACTCCGCTGAGCCACACAGCCGTGTGTGTACAGGGAGTAGAGGAGGGGACTCAGAACACAGCCCTGGGGGGCCCCTATGTTGAGGGTGATGGATGAGGAGGTGCAGTTGCCTGCTCTCACCACCTGGGGTCTGCCCGTCAGGAAGTCCAAGACCCACTGGCAGAGGTCATAGTTCAAGCCCAGGTCCCTGAGCTTGGCTATGAGTTTGGAGGGGACTATGGTATTGAATGCCGAGCTGTAGTCGATGAATAGCATTCTCACATAGTTCCCCTTCCTCTTGTCCAGGTGTGATGCTGCTGTGTGCAGCACATGGGCTATGGCGTCCTCCGTGGACCTGTTGGGGCGGTATGCAAATTGCAGGGGGTCCATGTTGATGGGGAGGGAGGAGCAGATGTAGTCCTTTACTAGCTTCTCAAAGCACTTCATGGCTATGGAGGTGAGAGCTACAGGGCGGTAGTCGTTGAGGCAAGCAGGCTTGGATTTTTTGGGTACAGAGATAATAGTGGACTTCTTCAGGCAGGTGGGGATGACAGCCTGTTCTAAGGACAGGTTAAATATGTCAGTGAATACCGGGGCCAGTTGGTCGGCACAGACTTTTAGGACGCAACCGGGGATGCCGTCCGGACCTGCTGCCTTCCTGATATTCACTTTTTTAAAGGTCCGCCTCACCTCATGCTCTGTTACCCTGAACACTGAGTCTCCATCAGCAGCAGACCCCCCCCCCCCCCATTGCCGTGGCTTGTGGGCTGGTGTTGTTATTACCAGCATCAAACCTTGCATAGAAGGTATTGAGGTCATTTGCTATTAAGATGTCACTGTTCAGTTTATGTATTGTTCAGTTTATGTATTGTTTGTAATCATATTCATACAGCATATTCATATTATGATGAATTGAAAATGGGGGACCCTGATGTAAACAGGGTCTGCATCCCCTTAACAATTGTGTGTATTGAACTGTACTGTATTGTACCCATTCTGCAATCTGTTAATAAAGTTTTAAATCAATCAATCAATCAATCACAAGTACAGTACAAGGAAAACAGGTTTGGGATCCAACCAGGGTGCAAATGTAACAGTAAAGTGCAAAAGTAATAGTACAGGTGATTAAACTGGGTATAAATTATATAAATTAGTACTACTACTGAGTAATAGTGCTAATCAGATGTATGTACAGAGTTGTAGTATGTACAGTCAGTGATACAGGTATAAAGACACTGGTAGTAAGTTATACTGGCCAGCAGCAACCTACTAGTAAGAGTAGGTAAGGGATATGTATACTATATACGGTATACAGCATTGTGCAGCTTTACTCCCGCTGCTGGGGTGAAGGGACGAGCAGGATGCCACTCAGTTGCAAAAAGTTTTTAATTCTTCCTCCAACAGGTTACAAACCTTGAAACAAGACACACATTCAATCAATAACTACCACAATACTACTATCATTCTTAAAACAAATCGCTTACACACATCCACTCACCAGCTCTCAATCGTCTCCCTTCGCTGCTGTCAAATTCCCCGCAACTCCATGTTTACTAGTTCCCCTGACACCACGTGACGTATCTCGACCAATTACAGCCCACTTCTCACTACGTCCCTGGATCACATGTGAAATGACTACATCTCCATTCACAACTTTAACCAAGCATACAGTGCCTCCATACATCCGAAAATGAAACATATTTATAATCATAGCTCAACTACCACTAATCAAACATTCACATAAACGCACAGCATAAAAACACAAAAAAAAACATTACTTATTTACACACACAGACTAAAGTGCATCTAAACTCCACCACCACAATAGAAAGCTGCACAAGCATTATTGTACATGCTATAATACAGAGTTATATGGGTTATATGCAGTGTACAAGAAGGTACAGAAGGATTATGTGCAGGTATATTCAGACATACGGATATATATATATACGGTAAATATACATTTATATACAGCACTATTGTACATGCTATATGGGTAGACTATAGTATGAGGTAGGTAGTTATGATTACGGTATAGGGCAGTTGTAGACAGTGAAAGCAGTAGGTAGGTATAAATTGAGTATAGACAACAGAGTTCGTACAGTATGGGTAACAAAGCCTAGGGTATATAGGCAATGGAGTTCAGAGTTTATACCTGTATCACTGTAGGTAATAATACTACTAGTACTGTACATACATCTGATTAACACTATTACTCAGTAGTACTCATTTATATATCTTATATCCAGTTAAATCACTTGTTAATATATTTTATTTTCAGTTTTTATAGTTTCACAAATACACACCAAGACAAATCACAAACACAAAAATAAATAATAAATAAAACACAAACAGTATGTTGCCAGGCACTGTGACATCAATGAACAGACATACACCATGTCATATGTACACTATTAACTAACTAACAGTTAAATCACTTGTACATTGTATATTGTTAATGCACTTTACTGTTACATTTGCACTCTGGTTGGATGCCAAACTTCTTTTCGTTGTACTGTACTGTGCTGTGTGTATGATGACAATATGTGAATCTAATCTAATAAAACTATATGCTCTGAGCCCGAAGAACCGTACAAACATATAGAGCAGATATAGACTGTTTCTGGTAAAACTTCACGTGTGTTTAGGATGGGATGTACAGTATGACGGCGGTGTGCAACCTAGAAATTATCATACACTGTAAAAAGAAAAAATCACTGTATTATTTTCCAGATTACTTTTGTTTTTCTATTTTTAAGTGTAAATGCCATAAAATACAGTAAAATACTTTTGATCAAAATATTAAATATCCCCATTAAATAAAGGGTGTACGCTGTAAATTGATTTAATAAGAAATTATCTTTTTTTTACATGATTATTCCATTGTTTAATTGTCTTGAATGTTAAATTACATTGAATTATATGTAAAAACAACTCGAATAAACAAACATTTCTGTAAAATTAATTGCTTTTCCACTTTATTTTAATTTGGGTATTTTACTGTAATTTGACAGTAGGTATTTGGCAACCGTTGCTGCCAGACATTTCAATTTGTTTTTACCATTATTTATTTTTATTTTTTTACAGTGATTTGAGGTAAAATTCGAGGTACAATTCCTGCCAAAAAAAAGAAAAACCCTTTGTAAGGCTCTCTATATTATGCTATAGTGAAATCAAAAGGTCCAGGATCTGTTAAACCTGCTCGGTTAGGATTATTTGTTTTTAATAGACCAGCTCCCGGTTGTCTCTTGGACGTGTTGTAGATAAAGCAGCTGGCTCTGGCAACTATTGACCAACAGCATAGGATTAGGTCAACACAGCTGTTTTTGTTTTTCAAATGTGGGTCACATCTGGAAGCCTAGTGGTGAATCAGCTCAAATAAAATCTTTAGTTTGTTAAAGATAAGAGACATTAAAGGGGCACTTCACCAAAAACAACGCAGATTATTTCCCCCCACACAATCTCACACACACGACACGTCCTAAAACTCTGAGTTTGAATATGTCAAGTCAAGTCAGCTTTATTTGTATAGCACATTTACAAATGACTAAAAGCCAAACCAAAGTGCTTCACATGATAAAAACACATACAATGCAGAAACAAATAAAAAATACACCAAAATTACAGAAAAGGGTATTGTACATTTACACACAAGAAAATTTGATAAAAAGTCCAGAGTAACAGCGGATGTCGTAGACAAGTGGCAGGCTAACTCTGGTCAAAGGCCAGGGAAAAGAGGTGCGTTTTGAGCATTGATTTAAAAGCCTCTAGGCTCTGAGCAGATCTTATGAATGAAAACTTTATCTAACAGATTGCAGAATGGGTACAATACAGTACGGCTCAATACACACAATTGTTAAGGGGATGCAGACCAGAACCTTTACAGTGGCCAGTTTCGAATTGCAGCCTCCCGCAGGTGCTCTTTAAGAGCGGTTTTGAATGTGGGTAGGGATTCACATCTTTTTACGGCTGTGGGTAGGGCGTTCCACATTGTTGTGGCATAATTGCAAAATGTGTTTAGTTCCTTGTTTGTGCCGAATCTGGGTTGCACATGATTTGTGGAACTCCCTCTGGTGTTGTGGGCGTGGTATTCACTGACCTTTAGGAAGTATTTCGACATGTACATGGGTACCTGTGTGGTGTAGTGTATCTTGTAGACCAGGCCCATTGCAAGTTGCTGTACTCTGTCGTCTACTCTAAGCCATCCTAGGTAGTCAAAGTGGGCAGGGGTGAGGTGGGTTCTAGGAGTAAGGTCAAGTAGTAGTCTGACCAGTTTGTTTTGTGATGTTTGTAATCTTGTTTTTAGCGCCTTTGAGGTGCTTTGGTTCCATGAGGTGCAAGCATAGTCGTAGTCCCCTTGAATGAGTGCTCCTGCCAGAGTCTTCAAGGTATTCTTGTTTACCAAAGAGGAGATCCGGTACAAGAATCTAGTTCGTTGGTTGACTTTTTTGATTACATTGGATGCCATTTTGTCACAGGAAAGATTTGCCTCTAGGATGGAACCCAGTTATGTAATTTCATCTTTCGTTGTTACAATATTGTCACCCACTGTAACTGAGAAGCCGTCGATCTTGCTGAGTTTGTTATTTGATCCGAAGAGAATGGACTCTGTTTTACCCAGGTGTAATGATAGTTTTTTTTTTTTTTTTTTTTTACTTACATTTTTTTTTAACATTTATTTACACAACATTTACAGTGAGAGAAACCCCTCCCTCCCGCCCTCCTCCCCGAGAGATAGAACACCCCCATATCCTGGTCCACCATGCACGGAGCCGAGCACCCAGAGCCCCCACCCGCCCCCGCCCGACCGCCAGGCCCCCGGTCCACGAGAGCCCCAAGCCCAGGTCCGCAGAAGGCCTAAGCACCACGCCTCAATGGCCCCCCGACCCCCCGCGACCCCAAGCCCGGTGCCCCCCCGGCCCGGAGACCAGACCGCCCGGCCACGACGCCGGAGGACCCCAGGAAACCCCACACCAATCCCACAACACGCAAGGCCCCCCCTCCCCCGGGTCGAACCGCCAGAACGATGGCCCCTCCCCCCGACCCCACTGAACCCACTGTACCTCCCATGTCACCCACATCACAGCATACATTTATGAAATTAAAACTAACAACACAATAAGAAAAAATTACATGGATATAAATGATTATATGGTTCGCAGTCTTTCCCCGGTTGGCGGTTTGGAGGGGGATCAGCCCTCCCACTGGAGAAGCCCCCCCCCCAGAGACGAAGATACCCCCCGAAGGAGGCTCTCCAAGCCTCTCTTCATGTCCAACATTTTGAATTCTTGTCCTTCATATTTGTCCATGTGCACATTTAAAGCAACTGCTATTCTAACATAACTCTGAAGAAATAATATAAAAGAAGACTAAAGACAATTGGCACTTCCCAGGTAATTCCTTTTAACCCTGTTTGACCCCTGTTGGCGGGTTGGAGGGGTAAGGCTCTCCTGGAGAGGGCCCCTCCTATAACGACGGAGATGTCCCCTGTGGGGGTTCTCCAATGTCCCTATTATTGTCCAACATTTTATTTTAATTTTTATCTTTCATATGATAGTACATTTCCAGAGCTCCCGATCAGGTCTCCGAATGTGATTCCCCATGTTCCCCGTCCTCTTAGCTGTGTGTCCTGTGTGTTAGTGTCTATAGTTTAGTCTAGTATGTATTATTTGTGTTATATGTCTCCATTTCCCCAACTAATGTGTTCACCTTGTCTGTATTCCCAGTGGTCTGTGTGTTGTCTGCAGTATGTCTTGAATCATTGCCCCCATTCACTATCTAATTATATGCATATGTGGTATTGAATCTTGGTCGGTGTGTATGACCTCAGTGCTCGAGTCCTGCTTGGTGTGTGAGACTTCGTTATTCGAGTTCTGGCTGGTCCGGTTGATCTTGGTGCTCGGGTCCCGGTTGGTGTGTGTGGCCTCCGTGTTCGCATCTTGGCCGGCCCGGGCGACCTCCGCGCCTGCATCTCGTGTGCGGATGGTCCGGCCGACCTCGGTGCCCGAGTCCCGGTTGGTCCGTTTGTATCCAGCGTCTCCCTGTCCCCTGGGGGCCGTCTGTTTCGCCTCTCCCGAACCAGCCTCCATGCTCCTCCGAACACCCCACCTTGCATCGAGTCCAGTCCGCGTGTTGGCCATGTTAGCTTGTAGCTCCCTCGCCCACCAGGCCTTGCTGCGGCCCCACGTCTCGTTAGCTTGTATCCCTTGCTGCTTCATTTTCACCGTGATAACTTCCATGTTAGTTTGCAGCTCCTTCTCCGGCCAGGCCTCGCTGCGGTCCAACGCCACGTTAGCTTGTATTCCCAGACCCTTCTCCAACTCCTCCCAGAGTCCATCGCTGTTGCCCTGGATGTTCCGTGTGTTAGCTTAGATATCCATTGCGTTAGCCTGTTTGCTAGCTTGTAGCTCCTGGTTAGCTACTGCGCTAGCCTGTTGGCTAGCCAACGCGCTCTGCATTTCAGCTTGGATGCCGGCCCATATGCTAGCTGCCCACTGCGCCACGCTAGCCTGCATGCTAGCTTCCCACTGTGTCATAGCAGCCTGAATCATCTCCTGCGTCCTCCTTTGTACTTCTTCTGGGGTCGTTTTTCTCTCGCCTTTTCTCGTGTTCCTCCTTCCTCCTCTCTTATATCCTTGGATTGTCACTTTTTATTTCGCTTTGAATTGTTTTACTTCCTTTTTTGATATTCAATGACCGGGAGCTCTTTCATGTGGCTGTACACCAGAACGTCGCAAACCGGAAGTCACGTAGGTGTCTCTCAAGAGACACCTACGGGAGACTGCAATGCAACACTGGCCCCTGTAAATATCCTAACCCAACCCCCTCCAATGTACAGTCATTTACCTAGTATGGTCTTGTCAATAGTCCAATGTACAATTTTGTTTGTTTGTACAGAGTCCCCCCCCCCCCCCCCCCTCAATGTACAGTTTTGCTTGTTTATACAATGTGCCCCCCCCCCCCCCCCACCCACCTCCAATGTAAATTACCCAGTATGGTTGTCAATATCCCAGTGTACCCAACCCCCCCCACCCAACCTCCTCCAATGTACAGTTTCTACGTCAAATGTATATACTCCCTTTTCTTGACTCCTTCTGTATCACAAACAGTACTGTATTTGCAAATCTGGTATGTCATAAATGTATAGATGTAGCAGTACTGACTATCTGTATGTCATGTATGTCATATATGTCCTGATGAATTGAAAATGGGGGACCCTGGTGTAAACAAGACGAAAGTCTTTCTCTGGTCTGCATCCCCTTAACAATTGTGTGTATTGAGCTGTACTGTATTGTACCCATTCTGCAATCTGTTAATAAAGTTTTCAATCAATCAATCAATCAATCACCCCTGCCCACTTTGACAACCTACGATGGCTTAGAGTAGACGACAGAGTACAGCAACTTGCAATGGGCCTGGTCTACAAGATACACTATACGACTAAGGTACCCATGTACATGTCAAAATACCCAAAGGTCAGTGAATACCACAACCACTACACCAGAGGAAGCTCAACAAATCATGTTAAACCAAGATTCGGCTCAAACAAGGGACTAAATACGTTTCGCAATTATGCCACATCAATGTGGAACGCCCTACCCAAAGCTGTAAAGGAATGTGAATCCCTACCCACATTCAAAACCGCTCTTAAAGAGCACCTACGGGAGGCTGCAATTCGAAACTGGCCACCGTAAATGCCCAAAACCCCCACCACCTCCTAATAGACAGTCTCCTCCCCACTGCATGTATATATTCCCTCCCCGCCGTATGTATATCTCTCTCCCACCCACCCACCCACTCCTAATGTACAGTCCCCTCCCCATCATATGTATATACTCTGTCAGGATCTAGGGGTAACAGTACTGTATATTTGAATACCGTTTATGTCACAAATGTATCAGTACTAAATACCTATATGTCCCTATGCCATAAATGTCATGTATGTTGTGTATGTCATAAATGTCTATATGAATTGAAAATGGGGGACCCTGATGGAAACAAGACAAACGTCTTTCTCAGGTCTGCATCCCCTTAACAATTGTGTGTATTGAGCCGTACTGTATTGTACCCATTCTGCAATCTGTTAAATAAAGTTTTCATTCATTCATTCATTCATGATAGTTTGTTATCAGCGAGCCAGGTGCAGATTCTGCCGAGTTCTGAGCTGAGGGTTTTTTCAACCTGTAACTTGTTCTTGTCAGAGACCAGGGCTGAGTCGTCCGAGAACAACAAAGTGTGGGGTTATAGCTACGGCTGTGGGGGTGCTGGAGACATGATCCAATATACTTGTATGCCTGAGTCTCCTGAACACGGAGAAACCAATCCCAAGTCAATCGGCACTTTCTCGGCCATGCTATAGTCACTTTTTCGCACCAACTCCCGAACTCTGCATGCATAGATTGATAAACCTAGATCTCTGGACAATCCAGAGAGACTCTGTGGGCAATCTGCGCATGCAAAGTTGGGGAGTAGGTGCGAAAAAGTGACCAAAGCTCGGCAGAGAAAGTGCAGATGGACTTGGGATTGTTCTTTCCGTGTTCAGGAGACTCAGGCGTATAAAAGTCTATTGGATCATGTCTCCAGCACCCCCACAGTCGTAGCTACAACCATTTAATGTCAAGGCTCTCATCCACATTCATTCATTTTCTCCCCCCGCTCTCTCCCATGATTTCAGAATACCGGAAGTGTACTACATACACAAGTCAAAGTCTATTAAAAATTAGACTGTACCTTGTATTGTGTAGTTTGTATAGATACAAACATATATAATATATGTTGTGTATTATGTTTAGTTTATAGTTTAGTTTTGGTTTATAGTTTATATATAGTATTGTATATTAGTACACTGCATAGTATATTGTATATTATATGGTAACTCAGTTACGTCTATTCTGCATCGAACATTGTACATATGTCTATACTGAACACTGTGACCTCATTTTTTTACTTCTAATTTACATGCTATACTATGTTATTTTATTTCATACTTATCTTGTCTTGCACAGTCTCTGGAGCGTAACAGTAAGAAGCATTTTGTATAAAAGTATTCTGTACTTCTGTATGACAACTATTAAAGAAACTTGAAACTTGATATAGTTAGTAGATTGTATTGATAGAATATACGTTGTGTAGTATGTCTAGTTTAGGCCTATAGTTATTTATATTTATTCAGTTTATAGTTAAAGTTTATAATTATAGTTATAGTTTGTATAGAATATATGATGTGTATTATATCTAGTTTATAGTTTTAGTTTATAGTAAGCTTGTTCAGTTTATAGTTATAGTTTATAATTATTGTTATAGTTACAGTTTGTATAGATATAATATACATTGTGTATTAGGCCTATGTCTAGTTTATAGTTATTTATAGCTTATTAAGTTTATAGTTATCAGGCTGGGGGCAGGGACTGCTGCCAGGCATCCAACTACAACTACTAGGAACCTAAAAAGGACAATAACACTAACCTTATGCATATTGCACCTTATGTGATACTGTGAATACTGTATATTTCAGTTAGTTAGATAGTTAATTATATTGACTTGTTATATTGTTTACACTGCTTGTTTTTACTACCTTCCCTCCCCCATCCCCCATGCTGCTATGATGCCTGGATTTCCCCAAGGGGATCAATAAAGGAATATCTTATCTTAGTTATAGTTTATAATTATAGTTTATATTTATAGTTATAGTTTGTATAGATAGAATATACGTTGTGTTGTATTATGTTTACAAATCGACTATGGTTGAGGAGCCGGGAAAAACAAGCATCTCACTTTTTCTGGAATGTATGTAGGCCTACATTTAAAAA
>NC_140171.1:15202179-15252179 GCF_963971535.1 Notolepis coatsorum
CTGATTGATTGATTGACTTGAACATTTTATTAACAGATTGCAGAATGGGTACAATACAGTACGGCTCAATACACACAATTGTTAAGGGGATGCAGACCAGAGAAAGACTTTCGTCTTGTTTACATCAGGGTCCCACATTTTCAATTCATCATAACTCATATGACATACATGACATACACAGGTTGACAGTACTGTTACATCTGGACATTTATGACACCAGAGTACAAAAAGAGACTAAAAAGAGAGTATATACATTTGAGGGGAAGAAACTGTACATTGGAGGAGGTGGGGTAGGTGGGGGGGGGGGGGGGGGGGGGGGGGAGACTGTACATTGGAGGTGGTTGGGTTGGGGTGCCTAGACTCAGACCTCCTCCTCCTCCTCCACGCCTAGACTCAGACCTCCTCCTCCTCCTCCTCCTCCTCCTCCTCCTCCTCCACGCCTAGACTCAGACCTCCTCCTCCTCCTCCTCCTCCTCCTCCACGCCTAGACTCAGACCTCCTCCTCCTCCTCCTCCTCCTCCTCCTCCTCCACGCCTAGACTCAGACCTCCTCCTCCTCCTCCTCCTCCTCCTCCTCCACGCCTAGACTCAGACCTCCTCCTCCTCCTCCTCCTCCACGCCTGGACTCAGACCCTCCTCCTCCTCCTCCTCCTCCTCCTCCTCCTCTACGCCTGGACTCAGACCTCCTCCTCCTCCTCCTCCACGCCCTGGACTCAGACCTCCTCCTCCTCCTCCTCCTCCTCCTCTACGCCTGGACTCAGACCTCCTCCTCCTCCTCCTCCTCCACGCCTGGACTCAGACCTCCTCCTCCTCCACGCCTGGACTCAGACCTCCTCCTCCTCCACGCCTGGACTCAGACCTCCTCCTCCTCCTCCTCCTCCACGCCTGGACGCAGACCTCCTCCTCCTCCACGCCTGGACTCAGACCTCCTCCTCCTCCTCCTCCACGCCTGGACTCAGACCTCCTCCTCCTCCTCCACGCCTGGACTCAGACCTCCTCCTCCTCCTCCTCCACGCCTAGACTCAGACCTCCTCCTCCTCCTCCTCCTCCACGCCTGGACTCAGACCTCCTCCTCCTCCTCCTCCTCCACGCCTGGACTCAGACCTCCTCCTCCTCCTCCACGCCTAGACTCAGACCTCCTCCTCCTCCTCCTCCACGCCTGACTCAGACCTCCTCCTCCTCCTCCACGCCTAGACTCAGACCGAGTGCCAACGTGTCGACCTTCCCGCTCTCTCTCTCTCTCTCTCTTTCTCCCCCCGTCAGGGAGGTGTGGTGCCCTCTTTATTATCAGCGGCACGGTGTTGTAGTGGTTAACACTCAGGTCGCCTCACAGCCAGAAGGTCCTGGGTTTGATTCTCGCTTGGTGGACCAGGTTGCCGGGTTGCCAGGAGCAGAGCGCTAATGCTGCCGCGTGTCCCTGACGAAGACGGACAGGAGCGTGTAGGATTGGTCCCCCCCCCCCCCCCCCCGGGAGCGGCCCCCACGCCGCAACCCATGTCTGCTCCCGGCTGCCCAAGGACGATGGGTTCAAACGCAGAGAAGACATTTACCGCGGCGACCCAAAAAGAAGAAATGCATGTGTGTGTTTCCTATGTGTGCCGCCCGTCGCATGAGTGTGTGTCGCTGACTACGTTGCAATGTGTGCTACGAATAAAGACTTCTTCAGTTTAAAGTCCAGTTTAATCTTAATCTTTTAACTTTTAAACAACATACTTTTTTTTCATATACCGCCCCACTATTTTGAGCGGAGATGAGGGTGAATTGGTCTATTCTATGCTAACAGACATAGAGGGCGGCTCTGTACAGCGATGAACCCTTTCACTACCACCCTACGGAAGGTTAACCCTTTACTATCACGTCTGTAGTGTGCTAGTAAAGGGTTAACCTTTTGTAGTGTGGCGGTGAATAGGGGTTAACCCTTTTGTGTCTCGTGGCAGTGAAAGGGTTAACCTTCCGTACTATGTCACAGTGAAAGGGTTAAAACCGTTTGGTGGTGCCGGCGGCAGTGAAAGGGTTAAGGCCCCGAGGGGTCGAGGCTGAAGCCCTCCCTTTGGACCCTGACCCGACGGGAAGCCTCGCAGCAGTAGGCCAGTTAGATAGGTAGGAACGGGGGGAGGAGGTCCCACAACCAAGTTTGTTTTTTCACCCACCCCCCCTCCTCCCCCTCCCCTCCCTCCCCTCCCCCCTGAGGGACCCATCTCCCCCCCTGTAAGGGGAGTGGGCACGTCAACACGGTGTGTTGGAAAACCAGGCGAGTATAACTGCCGCGTCAACCTGCCCGGCAACACACAAAGGTAGGTCTGTAGTGTAGTGTGTGACTGGATGCTAGCAGAGCCGCACAGAGCAGGCCTTGCCTTGGGGGAGAGGAGCACCGCTGGCCGCAGGCTGGTCAGAGACGGGACTCGTTTGTGCTGCGTTAGGAGTTTTAATAGTATACTCCTGGAGGAGTGTTTTAATACCGGTAGTATACTCCTGACAGGAGTGTTTTAATACCATTAGTATACTCGTGGAGGAGTGTTTTAATACCGGTAGTATACTCCTGACAGGAGTGTTTTAATACGGGTAGTATACTCCTGACAGGAGTGTTTTAATAGCGGTAGTATACTCCTGACAGGAGTGTTTTAATACCGTATACTCCTGACACAAGTGTTTTAATACGGGTAGTATACTCCTGACAGGAGTGTTTTAATACGGGTAGTATACTCCTGACAGGAGTGTTTTAATACCGGTAGTATACTCCTGACAGGAGTGTTATAATACTGGTAGTATAATTAGGGATGTCCCGATCGCATTTTTTTGCTCCTGATCCGATCCCGATCATGTGATTTTTTTTATCCACTTTTTTCTCCTCCTATTTTTCTTGTATTTTCCTCCCATCCCAATTTAGTCGCTATGCCAATTCCCCCATCCCCTTCCTGGTCGTTGCGCGCATTTTCCCCCTACTTGCCGGTCTAGGGAGCCCTGAAGTCTATCACATGCTTCCTCCGATACATAGGAGACAGCCAGCAGCCTCTTTTCACCTCTCATTGGGTGAGTGTAACGTGTGGGAGGGCACACTACCTCACCCAGATCCCTTCCTTGCTGTGCAGGCGCCCTGAGCGACCTGTAGAAGTCGCTGTTTACAACGACCAGATTACCACCCACCGGCTTCCCTCCCGCTGACACTGCCAATTGTGTCAGTATGACGACCGGCCAAGCCGGAGGCACCGCTGACAGCTGGATTCGATACCAGTGTCTCTGCGGTGGTAGACAGACGCTTAGTCATGTGATTTTGTGATTTTTCCCGAGCCGATCTTTTGGCAATGCATTAAGAAAAAACTAAAGAAAAAAATGCAATCAAGTTGACCCTTAAGGTTTTTTTTCTATTTAGCAGTACCCAACTATCCATTATATCCAACATGGATATGGCTTTTTTAACAGTACATCCATATTATCCAACATGGATATATAACTTATTTTTTTCACTTATTGCAGCATTGAATCAAAATTCAAAACGAAATAAAAATAAAGCTTATCAGTGGTGCACCACAAAATAACCATGTAAACTAAAACAAATGATGTAATAACAAAGGTAGTGCAGTAACAGAGGTAGCTTGACTAGCTTCACAAGTTCACTTACATAGATAATCATAAATAATCAAATAAAATATAAAATTGGCTTAGTGCAGAATAATTCTAGACTATGAACTATCCGGATTCCCCCCCCCCCCCCCCCCCCCCCCCCGATTCCGATCTTCTGAAAATCACGTGATCGGGACATCCCTAGTTATAATACCTGGAGTATACTAACTAACTTAATATGGTTTTCTTGTGTTATTTTGTAGTAGCAGCAGTATCATCATTTATATAAAGAATAATAATACAATAAACAATCAGATGCCAGATTGACTACTAAGGTCAGGGTTCGGATTAGAAAGAGGAATCCACTGATCTGTGTCGTGGAAATCGTGTCTTCAAAGGTAACCTTTCACGGCCGTGACATCCAGCTCCCGTCCTAACGCCGTCTCCCCCTGTATAGTCTCCCCCTATAGTCTCCCCCTATAGTCTCTCCTCTTGTGTTTCCACCCAGGTCCTGCAGGTGTCCTCGCGTGTATCCCACGTGACTTCCTGTCTCCCAGTCCCACACCAGCCTTTCCTCATCTGTCGTCACTCCCACCCCCAGCCGTTGTCTATTAGCCATTACTCCCCCCTGTGTATTCATGTTCCATTCCCCCAGTCGGTCAGTCGGTCGGTCGGTCAGTCGGTCGGTCGGTCGACGCGTACTGTAGTTCTGTCTTCCTGTCTTCACGTGCGTTTGTTTTGCTGAGGTTGAACCAGGAAGATGGAATCTGGTTCAATAACAGATGTGGTTTGCCTCGTCACTTTAAGTCAAAGGCCTTAATCTCCTCTCCTGGTATCTCTAACCCGTATCTAAGTCAACGGTAGTAAAGTGAGACCCACAAGATTCCTCACCACGCTGGACTGTTACATCAAGCCCATGCAAACTTTAACCCCCGTGATATAACATGTGTACACAGTCACACACACACACACACACGTATGACTTCTGCCTGAGTTTCCACTCCTCCAGGCAAGGGAAGGCACTAAAGTAAAGCTTACGTCCTCCAATCTTTACCTCTCACTTTGTCTTTCTCTCCTTTCGTCTGTCTTTCCATTTTTCTACACCTCTCCGTCTCTGTCACGTTGTCCTCCCGCCCGTCTGTTTTTTCTCCGCGTCATCAATGCCACACTTGTCTTTCATCGTACACAGGATACTTGATATTTACACCGTGTATTACTGTATGATATGATACATACACCATGTACTGACGGCGCTCGGTGGTACTGTTATGTACACCATGCGTGCGCTGTGCTGTTTCAGCGCTTTGAATGAGTCGGTTGGCAAACCTGAAATGGATTCAGCCTTCTAGCAGCCTCTATACCTCTCTGTTTCAGTCCTGTTCTCATTCTAGTAGCCTCCATACCTCTCTGTTTCAGTCCTGTTCACATTCTAGCAGCCTCTATACCTCTCTGTTTCAGTCCTGTTCTCATTCTAGCAGCCTCTATGCCTCTCTGTTTCAGTCCTGTTCACATTCTAGCAGCCTCTATACCTCTCTGTTTCAGTCCTGTTGTCATTCTAGCAGCCTCTATACCTCTCTGTTTCAGTCCTGTTCTCATTCTAGCAGCCTCTATACCTCTCTGTTTCAGTCCTGTTCTCATTCTAGCAGCCTCTATACCTCTCTGTTTCAGTCCTGTTCTCATTCTAGCAGCCTCTATACCTCTCTGTTTCAGTCCTGTTCTCATTCTAGCAGCCTCTATACCTCTCTGTGTCAGTCCTGTTGTCATTCTAGCAGCCTCTATACCTATCTGTGTCAGTCCTGTTCTCATTCTAGCAGCCTCTATACCTCTCTGTCAGTCCTGTTGTCATTCTAGCAGCCTCTATACCTCTCTGTGTCAGTCCTGTTCTCATTCTAGCAGCCTCTATACCTCTGTGTCAGTCCTGTTCTCATTCTAGCAGCCTCTATACCCCTCTGTTTCAGTCCTGTTGTCATTCTAGCAGCCTCTATACCTCTCTGTTTCAGTCCTGTTCTCATTCTAGCAGCCTCTATACCTCTCTGTTTCAGTCCTGTTCTCATTCTAGCAGCCAATATACCTCTGTTTAAGTCCTGTTCTCAATCTAGCAGCCTCTATACCTCTCTGTGTCAGCCCTGTTCTCATTCTAGCAGTCTCTATACCTCTCTGTGTCAGTCCTGTTCTCATTCTAGCAGCCTCTATACCTCTCTGTTTCAGTCCTGTTCACATTCTAGCAGCCTCTATACCTCTCTGTTTCAGTCCTGTTCACATTCTAGCAGCCTCTATACCTCTCTGTGTCAGCCCTGTTCTCATTCTAGCAGCCTCTATACCTCTCTGTTTCAGTCCTGTTCTCATTCTAGCAGCCTCTATACCTCTCTGTTTCAGCCCTGTTCTCATTCTAGCAGCCTCTATACCTCTCTGTTTCAGTCCTGTTCTCATTCTAGCAGCCTCTATACCTCTCTGTTTCAGTCCTGTTCTCATTCTAGCAGCCTCTATACCCCTCTGTGTCAGTCCTGTTGTCATTCTAGCAGCCTCTATACCTCTCTGTATCAGTCCTGTTCTCATTCTAGCAGCCTCTATACCTCTCTGTGTCAGTCCTGTTGTCATTCTAGCAGCCTCTATACCTCTCTGTGTCAGTCCTGTTCTCATTCTAGCAGCCTCTATACCTCTCTGTGTCAGTCCTGTTGTCATTCTAGCAGCCTCTATACCCCTCTGTGTCAGTCCTGTTGTCATTCTAGCAGCCTCTATACCCCTCTGTGTCAGTCCTGTTCTCATTCTAGCAGCCTCTACACCTCTCTGTTTCAGTCCTGTTGTCATTCTAGCAGCCTCTATACCTCTCTGTTTCAGTCCTGTTCTCATTCTAGCAGCCTCTACACCTCTCTGTTTCAGTCCTGTTCTCATTCTAGCAGCCTCTATATCCCTCTGTTTCAGTCCTGTTGTCATTCTAGCAGCCTCTATACCTCTCTGTTTCAGTCCTGTTCTCATTCTAGCAGCCTCTATACCTCTCTGTTTCAGTCCTGTTCTCATTCTAGCAGCCTCTATACCTCACTGTGTCAGTCCTGTTCTCATTCTAGCAGCCTCTATACCTCTCGGTTTCTGTCCTGTTCTCATTCTAGCAGCCTCTATGCCTCTCTGTTTCAGTCCTGTTCTCATTCTAGCAGCCTCTATACCTCTCTGTTTCAGTCCTGTTCTCATTCTAGCAGCCTCTATACCTCTCTGTTTCAGTCCTGTTCTCATTCTAGCAGCCTCTATACCTCTCTGTTTCAGTCCTGTTCTCATTCTAGCAGCCTCTATACCTCTGTTTCAGTCCTGTTCTCAATTTAGCAGCCTCTATACCTCTCTGTTTCAGTCCTGTTCTCATTCTAGCAGCCTCTATACCTCTCTGTTTCAGTCATGTTCTCATTCTAGCAGCCTCTATACCTCTCTGTTTCAGTCCTGTTCTCATTCTAGCAGCCTTTATACCTCTCTGTTTCAGTCCTGTTCACATTCTAGCAGCCCATATACCTCTCTGTTTCAGTCCTGTTCTCATTCTAGTAGCCTCTATACCTCTCTGTTTCAGTCCTGTTCTCATTCTAGCAGCCTCTATACCTCTCTGTTTCAGTCCTGTTCTCATTCTAGCAGCCTCTATATCTCTCTGTTTCAGTCCTGTTCTCATTCTAGCAGCCTCTATACCTCTCTGTTTCAGTCCTGTTCTCATTCTAGCAGCCTCTATACCTCTCTGTTTCAGTCCTGTTCTCATTCTAGCAGCCTCTATACCTCTCTGTTTCAGTCCTGTTCTCATTCTAGCAGCCTCTATATCTCTCTGTGTCAGTCCTGTTCTCATTCTAGCAGCCTCTATACCTCTCTGTTTCAGTCCTGTTCTCATTCTAGCAGCCTCTATACCTCTCTGTTTCAGTCCTGTTCACATTATAGCAGCCTCTATACCTCTCTGTTTCAGTCCTGTTCTCATTCTAGCAGCCTCTACACCTCTCTGTTTCAGTCCTGTTCTCATTCTAGCAGCCTCTATACCTCACTGTTTCACTCCTGTTCTCAACGGCTGTTTCTGTGCCTGTAACAAGCTTTTGTTGTACAAATACGATAATTATCTAGCATGTACCGTCAAATTAAATCCAGATCCAACTTTCAGACTAAACGTTGCAGATCAAATATGACCCAAGATCCAGCAATAGCGTAGCAATCTTGCCGAAGTGTCCCTGACCCGTGGCTGCTCCCGATGAGCCGGTCGGCACCTCGCACGGTCACCTCCGCCGTCTGCGTGTGAATGTGTGAGTGAATGGGTGAATGTGTGAGTGAACGGGTGAATGTGTGAGTGAACGGGTGAATGTGTGAGTGAACGGGTGAATGTGAGGCACAGGTTGTTGTCGTTTTGGATAAAAGCACTATATAAATGCATCATTTACATATTTAACATTTTCTAAGACAACCCCCTCATTCTATAAAAGCAACACACAGGAAAATGCGCCCTTCACAATAGGTCTCCTTTAACCCTTTCACTGCCCCACTACCAAACGGTTTAACCCTTTCACTGCGACAATACAGACGGTTAACCCTTTCACTGCCGCACGACAAAGGGTTAACCCTTTCACTGCCACACTACAGAAGGTTAACCCTTTACTATCACACTACAGACGGTTAACCTTTCACTACCACACTACAGAAGGTTAACCCTTTCACTGCCACACTACAGAAGGTTAACCCTTTCACTACCACACTACAGAAGGTTAACCCTTTCACTGCCATACTACAGAAGGTTAACCCTTTCACTACCACACTGCAGAAGGTTAACCTTTCACTACCACACTACAGAAGGTTAACCCTTTCACTGCCACACTACATAAGGTTAACCCTTTCACTACCACACTACAGAAGGTTAACCCTTTCACTACCACACTACAGATGGTTAACCTTTCACTGCCACACTACAGAAGGTTAACCCTTTCACTACCACACTACAGAATGTTAACATTTCACTACCACACTACAGAAGGTTAACCCTTTCACTACCACACTACAGAAGGTTAACCTTTCACTGCCACACTACAGAAGGTTAACCCTTTCACTGCCACACTACAGAAGGTTAACCCTTTACTATCACACTACAGACGGTTAACCTTTCACTACCACACTACAGAAGGTTAACCCTTTCACTGCCACACTACAGAAGGTTAACCCTTTCACTACCACACTACAGAAGGTTAACCCTTTCACTACCACACTACAGATGGTTAACCTTTCACTGCCACACAACAGAAGGTTAACCCTTTCACTACCACACTATAGAATGTTAACATTTCACTACCACACTACAGAAGGTTAACCCTTTCACTACCACACTACAGAAGGTTAACCTTTCACTGCCACACTACAGAAGGTTAACCCTTTCACTACCACACTACAGAAGGTTAACCCTTTCACTACCACACTACAGATGGTTAACCTTTCACTGCCACACTACAGATGGTTAACCCTTTCACTACCACACTACAGAAGGTTAACCCTTTCACTACCACACTACAGAATGTTAACATTTCACTGCCACACTACAGAAGGTTAACCCTTTCACTACCACACTACAGAAGGTTAACCCTTTCACTGCCACACTACAGAAGGTTAACCCTTTCACTACCACACTACAGAAGGTTAACCCTTTCACTACCACACTACAGATGGTTAACCTTTCACTGCCACACTACAGAAGGTTAACCCTTTCACTACCACACTATAGAATGTTAACATTTCACTACCACACTACAGAAGGTTAACCCTTTCACTACCACACTACAGAAGGTTAACCTTTCACTGCCACACTACAGAAGGTTAACCCTTTCACTACCACACTACAGAAGGTTAACCCTTTCACTACCACACTACAGATGGTTAACCTTTCACTGCCACACTACAGATGGTTAACCCTTTCACTACCACACTACAGAAGGTTAACCTTTCACTGCCACACTACAGAAGGTTAACCCTTTCACTACCACACTACAGAAGGTTAACCCTTTCACTACCACACTACAGAAGGTTAACCCTTTCACTACCACAATACAGAGGGTTAACCTTTCACTGCCACACTACAGAAGGTTAACCCTTTCACTACCACACTACAGATGGTTAACATTTCACTACCACACTACAGAAGGTTAACCCTTTCACTGCCACACTACAGAAGGTTAACCCTTTCACTACCACACTACAGAAGGTTAACCTTTCACTGCCACACTACAGAAGGTTAACCCTTTCACTGCCACACTACAGAAGGTTAACCCTTTACTATCACACTACAGACGGTTAACCTTTCACTACCACACTACAGAAGGTTAACCCTTTCACTGCCACACTACAGAAGGTTAACCCTTTCACTACCACACTACAGAAGGTTAACCCTTTCACTACCACACTACAGATGGTTAACCTTTCACTGCCACACTACAGAAGGTTAACCCTTTCACTACCACACTATAGAATGTTAACATTTCACTACCACACTACAGAAGGTTAACCCTTTCACTACCACACTACAGAAGGTTAACCTTTCACTGCCACACTACAGAAGATTAACCCTTTCACTACCACACTACAGAAGGTTAACCCTTTCACTACCACACTACAGATGGTTAACCTTTCACTGCCACACTACAGATGGTTAACCCTTTCACTACCACACTACAGAAGGTTAACCTTTCACTGCCACACTACAGAAGGTTAACCCTTTCACTACCACACTACAGAAGGTTAACCCTTTCACTACCACACTACAGAAGGTTAACCCTTTCACTACCACACTACAGAGGGTTAACCTTTCACTGCCACACTACAGAAGGTTAACCCTTTCACTACCACACTACAGATGGTTAACCTTTCACTGCCACACTACAGAAGGTTAACCATTTCACTACCACACTACAGAAGGTTAACCCTTTCACTACCACACTACAGAAGGTTAACCCTTTCACTACCACACTACAGAAGGTTAACCCTTTCACTGCCACACTACAGAAGGTTAACCCTTTCACTACCACACTACAGAAGGTTAACATTTCACTACCACACTACAGAAGGTTAACCCTTTCACTACCACACTACAGAAGGTTAACCTTTCACTGCCACACTACAGAAGGTTAACCCTTTCACTGCCACACTACAGAAGGTTAACCCTTTCACTACCACACTACAGACGGTTAACCTTTCACTGCCACACTACAGAAGGTTAACCCTTTCACTGCCACACTACAGAAGGTTAACCCTTTCACTACCACACTACAGATGGTTAACCTTCTGTGGTGTGGTAGTGAAAGGGTTATTAAAGCTAACCTGGGTAGCTTTTGAAACCACAGTGCTGCCACTGGTCTTTCCAGCTCGTCGGCCCCGGTGGTGTGAATAGGACTGCAGGCAGGGCGAGGTTACGCAACCCAGGTCGGGGGGGCGGGGGGCGGGGGGGGAAACCCAGGTGACACAGATCGTAGTAACGTGAACCCGGCCGCGGCGGCGTGTCTCTCCTCGGGCCGCTTCCTGAGCCCCGCGGACGCGGCTTTGTGTGACGGTCGATTCTCACCAGACTAGGGGGTAGGAGCACATAGGAGAAGTATACCTTAGTGACCCCCCCCCCTCCGCCGATTGATACACATGAGAATACATAGCCTGTAATTTTCTGTACAACGGGGGGAACAATGGGATGAGAGAAACCTGAGGCCCGCGAGCGGCGGTGGAGGAGGGCACTCGCCCCCGATGACGAACCGCCTCGCCTGGAACTCACAGGCCTGCGCGCAGCCGGGGAGGAGGGTACATTTACATCACATTTACATTTAGGCATTTAGCTGACGCTTTTATCCAAAGCGACTTACAAGTTCTGTACGACAGGTCATCAGGAAGGGTACAACTCTATCAGCTGAGTAACAATGTTCATCAAAGTGTTGAGTGCTACAGTGTAGGTTAGTTTATTAGGACAAGTGCATGACAGTAAGGTTAGTTAGGGTTAGATTCTTTTTAAATTTTTTATTTTATTATTTCAGATAATGGTTGAAGAAGTGCGTCTTTAGTCGACGACGAACGATTGGACGGGTTCCACCATTGTGCGGCAAGGACTGAGAAAAGGCGGCTTCTCCTTGATGACCCTCCCGGAGCTTGGATAGGAGTGGGTCTGAGACGGACAGAAGATGCAGAGCGTAGGGGTCTTGAGGGTGTGTAGTTAGAGACCATTGACCGGAGGTAGGCGTGAGCGGTTCCCTTTGCCGCACGGTATGCTAGGTCGAGGGCCTTGAAGCGGATTCGTGCCGCAATGGGGAGCCAGTGCAGGTCCCTAAGGGCACGTCCTGTAGAGGAGGGTATACGTCCCCCACGCTTTTCAAAATGTTCAGTTGCTATCGCATGCACTTATCTGTGTTTCATTACACGTATGTGTGCATGCTTACCAACTGTTTCGCCTGTTTTATTGCAACACTACTATCACCGACATCTAAGAAGGGAGATCCCCCCCTTGAATGGCCCTTCTAAGGTTTCTCTCCTCCACATTGCCTGTGGTGCATTTTTTCCTATTGCTAGGTTTTAGTGAGTTTTTACTCACCTTCACGTGGGGTTATGTCTGGGAGTGTTGCATTAATTTATTAAAAAGAAATTGGACTTTATGGTGTTTTTGTTTTGTTCTTGATTTATTGTGATGTTTCTTCTTGACTTGTTTAAAGAAGACGTGTCCGGCCCATGGGGACATTAACATTTGTTGTCGGGCCTTACAAATACATTTGATTTGATTTGATTTGATTTGATTTGATTTGATTTGATTTGACGAACAACCTCACCTGGAACTCCAACAGCAAAACGTGTTTAATGATAAGAGGGAGAAAAATATATATATATATATTCTATTCATATCACTTGCACTGGGCGATTTAAGTGAGATATAAGATAAGAATATAGATGACCTCAAGTATAGAGATCTAGTATAGAGAACTGTTAGGTGTGTCTGACTCTTAACCACCAGAACCTGCACAGACTACCACGTATGACGTATATCATGCCAGTTAGGTTACCTTGTGTATACTGTTTACTCTTACACTTACTCATAGTATATATATTCAGATTCAATTGTTTTTATTGCCTAACGTTATATTTATTGAGAGTAACGTATAATATAACCGATAGGGCATAATTACAGACCCTCATCTGCACCTTTGTTTACACTTTGAATTTTTCTAATATTTTTATATTCAGAGTTAATTATATTGTTTACACTGTTTATTTTTCTCATCTTTTTATATTTTCCGATCTAAATGTATTGCCTATATTTATGTCTTTCTTCTATTACCCTGTCCATACCTGTACCCCCCCCCCCCCCCATGCTGCTATGACGCCCAAATTCAATAAATCAATAAAGGAACATCTTATCTTATCTTATCTTATTGTGTTTCTCGCCCACGTCAGATTCAGCGTGCTGCGCATCGAGGAGGCAAAAAAGGAATGTAATCCTGGACAGAACAACGGGACAGACTACAATATATTTGCATTTGTTAGCAATTCTAATGATCCAATCAATTGCCAAAGCTAGATATTATAGTTTTTTTTTGTATCTACTTTTTCTCCTCCTTTTTCTGTATTTTTCTCCCATCCCAATTTAGTCGTTATGCCCCCCCCCCCCTTCCTGGTCGTTGCGCGCATTTGCCCCCCACTTGCCGGTCTAGGGAGGGTTGAAGCCTATCACATGTCTCCTCCGATACATGTGGAGGCAGCCAGCCGCTTCTTTTCACCTGACAGCGAGGACTCTCATTGGGTGAGTGTAACGCGTGGGAGGCTCACACTACCTCACCCAGATCCCTTCCTCGCTGAGCAGGCGCCCCGACCGACCTGTAGGAGTCGCTGTTTACAACGACCAGGACGCGTGTAACTGTTCCGCAACAGTAAGTGACTTCCGGGGTAGGCCTGATTGGCCCCGACAGGCACGTGACGCGCAACTTTCTCTGCCGCGCGGCAGAGCTTGCGGAATGATGTAACCGTCCAAATCCGCTATGACTTTCATTCAGCGCTTTAGCTCACCTCGCAGAGCAGCGGTCCTGCGATCCTGCGGTCCGTTGTTGACGAGTTCGAATCCCATCGAATTTTTTTTTTTTAACGTGATTTTTTTTTTAACATGTATTCTTTCGCCGGTTAAGGTTAGGCATGGTTAAGGTTAAGGTTAGGCATTGTTTCGGAGTTGGTTAAGGTTAGAACGGTTAAGTTTAGGCGCTGTTAAGGAGCTGGTTAAGGTTAGAGTTTGTGTTAGAGAATGGCAATATTCTTTCTATGGTTAAGGTTAGGCATGGTTAAGGTTAAGGTTAAGGTTAGGCATTGTTTCGGAGTTGGTTAAGGTTAGAACGGTTAAGTTTAGGCGCTGTTAAGGAGCTGGTTAAGGTTAGAGTTTGTGTTAGAGAATGGCAATAGACAGCCTATTTCCGCGCGACAGCTCTCAGCAGCCTCGTTGCGCGTCCTGAGTTTGCCGCGTCACGTGCCTGTCGGGGCCAATCAGGCCTACCCGGAAGTCACTTACTGTTGCGGAACCGGTACACGCGACCAGGACACACACCCCACCGGCTTCCCACCCGCTGACACTGCCAATTGTGTCAATATGGACGACCGACCAAGCCGGAGGTAGCTGGATTCGATCCCACTGTCTCTGCGGTGGTAGGCAGACGCTATAGTTTGTATAGATAGAATATAAGTTGTGTATTATGTTTACAAAACTACTACAGTTGAGGAACCGGGGAAAACAAGCATCTCACGTTTTTCTGAATGTATGTACATTTAAAAAAGCTGTGGCAATAAAATGATCTGGGTCAGGGGGGAGTGTCATGGTTTCTCCATAGAGCTCCATTATACTTTTTGTCAGGGGAGTGTCATGGTTGGTTTCTCCATAGAGATACTTTTAGTCAGGGGAGTCAAGTCAAGGTCAAGGTCAAGTTTATTAGTATATCCCAAACTGGGCAATTCATGTTACAGCAGATAAATAGGAGCTCCAAAAAAAACACAGCAAACATACATAACAAGAAGAACACAGACAGACATGTACAGTACATGGTCGCAGGATCAGATGATGACAACAATCAAACAAGCAACCACAACCATCCCCCCACCCACCCACCCACCTCAAAGCCACCCTCTCCTGCCTCCTCCATTGATGGCACGAAATGGAGGTAGGTATAAATGAGAATATGTATCTATTGTTTTTAGCTGCAGGGGTCTCCAAACGTTGGCCGGAAGGCAATAATTGATACTCTGGATTTAGGGGGTGAGAGCTGTCCGCTCTAATCGATGACGTCTTCCTGAGCACAGGTGCTCGTCATATATATATGACCCAGACAGCTAAATTGTACCCCCACAATCGTGCTAGCCCCCCTCACAATCCCTTTAAGGGCATTCTTTTGTTTAATGCCAAGGTTTCCATACCAACAAATGGCAGCAAAGGAAACAACAGACTCTATGAAGGCCCTATAGAACAAAATCATCCACCTGAAATTTGGCTAGCTTCCTTAGACAGAAGACCTTTCTTACAGACCATTTCAGTATTAAAATCAAATTTCAGATGATTGTCAATAATGGAACCGAGATATTTATAAGTGGTCACCAAATCCACTGTCTGGCCACATTAATGACACTACTCAGAGGAGCTAGTGAAGATCGTCTAAAATCAATGCACATGTCTTTAGTCTTTGTGACATTTAGTTGTAGAAATGCCTCGTCACACCAGGAAACAAAGTCATCTACGACTGGGCCATGGCTGGCCTCATTGTCACTCAGGAGACTAACAATTACAGAATCATCTGCAAATTTGACGATGTGACTATTAGCATGTTGACTTCTACAGTCATTAGTAGTACAGGATATACAAGAGTGGGGAAAGAACACAGCCTTGGGGTGAGCCAGCGGATGATGTTACTAGTTCACCAGACAATTCCCCATTCACCCGTACCCTCTGGGTTCTATGTGTGAGGAGATCAAGAACCCAACCAATAACACCTGAGTCGAAGCCAAAGTTGTTTACTCGTTTTTCAACTAGTATGTGTGGCTGAATGGTGTTACAGGCTGATGCGAAGTCAACGAAAAGCAGCCTAGCATGTTTCTCGCTGACTTCCAGGTGTTTAAATAGAAGGTTCAATAAGGCGATGGTAGCATCAGATACTACTCTCTTAGCCCTGTATGCAAATTGCAAAGGATCCGGGCAACACTTGTTTTTTTCCCAAGAGTGTCATGGTTTCTCCATAGATCTCCATTATACTTTTTTAGTCAGGGGAGTGCCATGGTTTCTCCATAGAGCTCCATTATACTTTTAGTCAGGGGAGTGCCATGGTTTCCCCATAGAACTCCATTATACTTATATTTTTATTTTGATACTTTATTTTGTCAATGAAGTCACTCTACATTTAGGTGTAGTATATGTACACACATACACACACATATACATAGATACACATATCCATACATACATGTATGCATACATACACACGTACATACATACGATACACACACAATTGTACATACGTATATTTTAAATCTTGACACCGTTTTTTAAACGTTTTTTTTTTTACCCATCACCCATACAAAAACATAAGTGCATACATAAACAAAAGAGTGAGTACCAGATGTTACTGATCCTGGACTAGTATACCTATCCATCCATCCATAGTATACATCCAATATCCATCGCTACTCGTCCCCACATACATATCAAAATAAAAAAATAGATAGATGCATTTTTTTTAAATAATAATACAAATGTAAAGAAAGTCCCCCATTATACTTTTAGTCAGAGGAGTGTCATGGTTTCTCCATAGAGCTCCATTATACTTTTAGTCAGAGGAGTGTCATGGTGTCTCCATAGAGCTCCATTATACTTTTAGTCAGGGGAGTGCCATGGTTTCTCCATAGAGCCCCATTATACTTTTAGTCAGGGGAGTGCCATGGTTTCTCCATAGAGCTCCATTATACTTTTAGTCAGGGGAGTGCCATGGTTTCCCCATAGAACTCCATTATACTTATTTTTTTATTTTGATACTTTATTGTGTCAATGAAGTCACTCTACATTTAGGTGTAGTATATGTACACACATACACACACATATACATAGATACACATATCCATACATGTATGCATACATACACACGTACATACATACGATACACACACAATTGTACATACGTATATTTTAAATCTTGACACCGTTTTTTAAATGTTTTTTTTTACCCATCACCCATACAAAAACATAAGTGCATACATAAACAAAAGAGTGAGTACCAGATGTTACTGATCCTGGACTAGTATACCTATCCATCCATCCATAGTATACATCCAATATCCATCGCTACTCGTCCCCACATACATATCAAAATAAAAAAATAGATAGATGCATTTTTTTTTTAAATAATAATACAAATGTAAAGAAAGTCCTCCATTATACTTTTAGTCAGAGGAGTGTCATGGTTTCTCCATATAGCTCCATTATACTTTTAGTCAGAGGAGTGTCATGGTGTCTCCATAGAGCTCCATTATACTTTTAGTCAGGGGAGTGTCATGGTGTCTCCATAGAGCCCCATTATACTTTTAATCAGGGGAGTGTTGTGGTTTCTCCATCGAGCCCCATTGTCCTTCTTTCTTTTTTAGCACAGCAGCTCAACGCAGGTAGAGGGCAACTCAGTCATGTGATTGAGCAAGCGTTGCCGATTGGCTCAAACCACGGTAATGTTTATGAACAAGAAACCCATCTATAATGAAGAACCTGTTTACCTTTCCGGAGGCTTCACTGAATCAATATGTGCACAGCTCTGTGTGATATGTGATCTACGGGTCATGAATGTTAACGTCAAATTTTGCGACGGCGCGACCAGGAGGAGACGCGCTCGTTTTAAAAAGGAAAGTTCGGCGCCCGACGGTGGCGCTAGAGGAGAGGTCACGGGGTCACCAAGAGAGGTCATGTGGGTGGGTCACCAACAGGAGGTCCCAGGTTGACGTGGAGTTCTGGAGAGAGTCGTCTACGTTTGCTCAGTTCCTTTAGGCGTCGCTTCCTGGCCCTTTCTCAGCAGCGTGACAAAGGGAACATCGGGGAAGTGTAGTTTGTTTTGCTGCGCTTCAACACACACACTATCACACACACACACGCGCGCGCATACACACACACACACACACATACTCTCACACACACACACACACACACACACACATACACACGCTCTCACACACACACACACACACACACACACACACACACACACACACACACATACACACATACACACATACTCTCACAACCACACAGACACACACACACATGCATACACACACACACACACACACACACACACACACACACACACACACACACACACACACACACACACACACACACACACACACACACACACACACACACACACACACACACACACACACACACACACACGCACACACACACACACACACACACACACACACACACACACACACACACACACACACACACACACACACACACACACACACACACACAGGGAGGGAGGGAGGAGGGTCACATTCACCTCCCAGCCGGTGAACTGGAGCGTCATGGTGGACGTGGTCCCAGTTTGACACGTCTGTTGACCAGAGGGCAGCTTTTCCAGGGTCTGCTTGACACAGAACACTCCCATACTGCCCTCGGAAGGTGCTGTAAGTGGTATTTATTTAGTTTGATAAAATAATAGCTCTACACTCTGACAGTCATCGCTGATATAGAGCGTTTGGTCAGTAACATGGGTCTCCCAGTCCCCCCGCTCTGCAGTAAACAGAAGATACATGTATTGGTATCCCTCCCCACTTTATCCAATGAGGAGAGAGAACTCCACACTGCAAAGATGGTCTGACAAAAATTATAAATAAAAACGACTCTTAAGCCAATGTGTCCTTGAAACAAGTACAATAATCTACCAGTGCAGTATGCAAATTTGGCATGGCAAGATTTCTCGAAATAAGTAAAAAAAAAAAAAAATCTATGGTTCCCTCTCCTGATTGGATAAAGTAGGAACAAGATACCAGAACATGTATTTTGTGTTTACTGCAGAGCGGAGGGACTGGGGGACCCATACTACTGACCAAACACTCTATACCAGTGATGGCTGTTTACTGCAGAGCGGAGGGACTGGGAGACCCATGTTACTGACCAGACACTCTATATCAGTGATGGCTGTTTACTGCAGAGCGGAGGGACTGGGAGACCCATGTTACTGACCAAACACTCTATACCAGTGATGGCTGTTTACTGCAGAGCGGAGGGACTGGGGGACCCATGTTACTGACCAGACACTCTATATCAGTGATGTCTGTTTACTGCAGAGCGGAGGGACTGGGGGACCCATGTTACTGACCAGACACTCAATATCAGTGATGGCTGTTTACTGCAGAGCGGAGGGACTGGGAGACCCATGTTACTGACCAAACACTCAATATCAGTGATGGCTGTCGGAGTGTATAGAGCACTTAAAAAAGAAAATAATAATAATAAAAAATACCACTTACAGCACCTTTAACTGACATGGTCTAATTAGGACATCTCTTCAGTCTGGGAATAGAAACAAATGTCTAGTGCAAAATGTTGTTTCTATTTCTCAGTCGAACAAGGGCACTCTCTCAGGGATCTAATTAAAGACAAAATGGGCAGGGGCAGTCACCACCCCCTGACCCCCCCCCACCCATCCCCACCCCACCCCTGAACCCCAGAAGACCAGTCACTCAGGCGTAATGTACAAGTGGTAAACTTGACCCATTTGACAGAATACCGTGTGTACCAGAGGGTCTGCCGTGTGCGATGCCTGTGACCCGGGACAAAATTATCCCACAAGGCCCCTCTCACCACTTGGGAGTCATGGCGGGTCTATGGGCCATTAGAGGGCCCACCTGGGACCATCGTGGCTCGGAGCCCAGGACAACGTACCTGCCTTGTCCCTCCATGACACGAGCAGCCCTGCCATGTATGCCCGAGCTTGCGCCGTGTGCATGTACACAGGCTACAGTAGCTCTTAAGATGCAGTAAACACAGGGAGAGAGAGAGAGAGAGAGAGAGAGAGAGAGAGAGAGAGAGAGAGAGAGAGAGAGAGAGAGAGAGAGAGAGAGAGAGAGAGAGAGAGAGAGAGAGAGAGAGAGAGAGAGAGAGAGAGAGAGAGAGAGAGAGAGGAGAGGGAGAGAGAGAGGGAGAGGGGAGAGGGAGAGAGAGAGAGAGAGAGAGTATCACAAACAGTATTGTATTTGCAAATCTGGTATGTCATAAATGTATAGATGTAGCAGTACTGTCTATCTGTGTGTGTCATATATGTTATGATTAATTGAAAATGGGGGACCCTGATGTAAACAAGACGAAAGTCTTTCTCTGGTCTGCATCCCCTTAACAATTGTATGTATTGAGCTGTACTGTACTGTACCCATTCTGCAATCTGTTAATAAACTTTTCAATCAATCAATCAATCAATCAATCAAGAGAGCGAGAGAGAGAGAGAGAGAGAGAGAGAGAGAGAGAGAGAGAGAGAGAGAGAGAGAGAGAGAGAGAGAGAGAGAGAGAGAGAGAGAGAGAGAGGTTCAATATTCAACGAAAGGCCTCACTTCCAGAACCGCTTCGCAGGTATAATACACGAGCTCCACAAATCATGTCAAACCCAGATTCGGCTCAAACAAGGGACTAAACACGTTTTGCAATTATGCCACATCAATGTGGAACGCCCTACCCAAAGCTGTAAAGGAATGTGAATCACTACCCACTTTCAAAACTACTCTCAAAGAACACCTACGGGAGACTGCAATTCGAAACTGGCCCCTGTAAATGTCCTAACACAACCCTCTCCAATGTACAGTAATTTACCTAGTATGGTTTTGTCAATATTCCAATGTACTGTTTTGCTTGTTTGTACATGTCCCCCCCCCCCCCCCCCAACCCCTCCAATGTACAGTAAATTACGTATGGTTGTCAATATTCCAATGTACAGTTTTGCTTGTACAGTTGTACAGTGTTTCCCCCCCCAACCCCTCCTACCCAACCCCCCCCCACCCAACTCCACCCAACCTCCTCCAATGTACAGTTTTTACGTCAAATGTATATACTCCCTTTTCTGGACTCTTTTGGTATCACAAACAGTACTGTATTTGCAAATCTGGTATGTCATAAATGTATAGATGTAGCAGTACTGTCTATCTGTATGCCATGTATGTCATATATGTCCTGATGAATTGAAAATGGGGGACCCTGATGTAAACAAGACGAAAGTCTTTCTCTGGTCTGCATCCCCTTAACAATTGTGTGTGTTGAGCTGTACTGTATTGTACCCATTCTGCAATCTGTTAAAGTTTTCAATTAATCAATCAATCAATCAATCAATCAATCAATCAATCAATCAATCAATCAATTCAATCAGCAAAGCGAAATAGCCTACAACAAACCGAACGAAAACTACAAGTCCCACGAGTCGATAGGAGCGGTGACAGCGGTCACGCCCCCGCCGCGTCTACTACCCTTAACTTAAGAATGACGTGGTTGGTTTAAATGTCCCTGACTGACATCCTCGCCGTCCAATCAGGTGCGGCTCCGCGGCCGGGTTCGCAGTGAGGGGCGAGCGTCCTGCCTGCGCGGAGAAAGTGCCACGACTCCACACTCAGCGGCGTTTCTGAAAGAGTTAACCACAGTTGGTCGGGGTAAGAAAGTCACAATTTTGTCATTATTGCAATTGTAAAAAAAAATATATTATTTGTGTTTAACATTTGATTTGAATATTAGGCATATCTTGACTGTGTTGTTAAGTGTGGCATAGTCAGAGGCGCGTCACGAATACACAATGATTGAGGTTTGAGGAAAATTACCTTTTTTTCTTCCAAAACTGGTGGAAAAGTGGATTTTCGTCTGCGGGGTGTTACTTATTAGTGTGCAGCACTTTGAATTGATTTAGTAATAAGAGCATGTGTTGTTTTTGTTGCGATCCTACCTGAATGAAACTTCTGATTGGCATTCCAACATTTTAGGAATTCGTTTCCTCCTTGTCCTTTTTCTCGGAAACTATAATAGATTCCCTCCTTTACTATCATCCTGACTTCGAGAAAGAAGAACGGATAAAGCGTGTGTATCTAATGTCATATATGATCTAATATCAAACGAGAAATGGACTACGATCGAACTCTCCGATTGATGATTCATTGTATCCGCAACTCGCATAGTTCTTCTCCAAACTAATTGATTGAGTCGAACCAGGATGCGTGTTTAAACATGATCAAAAATAAATATATAACTCCACATATAATTAAAAGCATATTGTGTTAATGATCCCTGTATGGCAACATTTGCATGAGGATTGTCGTTTTGGACTTATAGTTTTGTCAAGGATGTTATAAGTTATTATTATAATGTGGAAAAATCTTAAATTGTTTAGGCCTGCGTTGGCTTTTATGTCTCTTTAGGGTTATTATTGCATGACTGTTTGGACTATTAGTTGGTCAGAATGTTGATATGATGTGAAAAGTGCTGCCTTACTGTACTCCGTTACATAACAAGGGGGTACAGCACAAAGGGTTAATTGTCTGTTAAGACACGTAGCCCCTTCAGCTCTTACAACTTAGGCTACTCCTGTCTGTGTTCAGATCTAGTGTTCAGATCCTATCCTTCTTATTATAGGCTACGTATCCCTAGTATGTGCTTTTTATTATTGTTATTGTTTTTATTATTATTTATTATATTGTCTTACTAAAAGCCAAAGCTAGGTCAGTGTGATTACTTGATATTCATCGAATAACCGATTATTTCAACTCAAACTATATTAGTCGACAAGTCAGTTCGTTGTATTGATTATGTACTCATTGTTTCTTATGGGTATAGGCCTATTATATATATTATAGTTTTGTACAGGGTCACGTGCTGAGTCATTGATTAGGACGCTCCGAGGGGGGCGTGTCTTCTGTAGAGCCTAGTCAGCGCTTATATCCTAATGGGACGACCCCTCGCTGTGTCCTGTACTGTGTGGGATCATAGGATTCTGCTAAACACTTTTATTCTCCCCAAAACTGTGACTTCGGTAGCTCCAACACATATATTCTAGATTTGTTATAATATAATGCTATATATATATATATATATATTGTAACAATCTATATGTGATTAATCATCACTGACCTGTTGCTGTACATTTGCTCACCTTTCGTGTTGGTTATAGTTCCTTCTTAGGCAGTTTGAACAAATTGACCCGTGTGTGTATATCTTTGGAAAATATTAGCCCATTCAAATCCCACTGTATGTCGGTATGTGTGTGTGCGTGCGTATGTATATGATATGTGTGCATAACGTCTCGTGTTTGTGGGCTATTTGCGTCGCCAAAACCTATATAGACACAAAACTGTTCTGAACCTTCATGAAATTAATTCTTCTTGGAATTGAGGACCAGAATTATAGCGAGCTTTTCTTCAGCACACAAGTGGTCTGTGAGACTATATAGCAGGGGTGTCAAACTCATTTTCACAGAGGGCCACATCAGCATTATGGTTGCCCTCAAAGGGCCAAATACCGTATAAATGTTAATGTAATGTAAAATAAATGTAGCTACACATTTACATATTGTTAAACATGGTGTTTCTGTATTTATTACTTATTCAAGTTATACATATTGCATATTCATTTGCATAAATGTAAAAATATATGTTAGCTTATGTTATTTTAACAAATAATTTTAGTTTATCAGAACCCCATATTACTCCACCAATCAATGATCAAACCATTCAAGTAAATAACAAAGAAGAATATCATCAAATACAAGCTATGACATTAAGTTTGTTCAAAACCTTTTTGTCACAGTCAAGAGGGGCAGAACTAACAACTGTGAGCTGCAAAGAACACGTGGGACAGATGTAGCAGATGTTACAAAAACAAATGGCTGCACACAACCTTGCAGAGGCCATACATCCAACTAATGGAAGATAGTTTAATTAACTTTAATTAACAGATTGCAGAATGGGTACAGTACAGTACAGCTCAATACACACAATTGTTAAGGGGATGCAGACCAGAGAAAGACTTTCGACTTGTTTACATCAGGGTCCCCCATTTTCAATTCGTAATGAAATTGCTATTATGTGTCTGCATGAACACACAACTGTAACTGTACTCAAAAATAACAAAATAAGGGTTGTCTCAGTTCACAACTATATTGGTCAAGTTTTGGGTGGGACTTGTTTGCGTCCCTACAGCTTCTTATTCAATTGAGCGAGATGCTCGGTTATGTCACACAGCCAGTTTGCATCTGACAGTTCAGACAATATTTCTTCAACCATTTGTTACCTATTCCGCCTGGATCTTTTTTGTATTTTGGGCTGTAAAATTGTCAAAGAATGTCTGAGGAGTAAGTGCTTTTGGCTTTTTTCCTTTGTTACCTCAGATGTTCAACATACATGTATGTGTAAGAATGTGTAATAACTAAGGCTGTCAAAGTTAAAGCTTTATTAACGCATTAACCCACAATTATTTTAACACTGCTATTTTTTAACCCAATATTAATGTAAAAAAAATAAAAAAATAAAAAAAAAATCTTTTTTTACCTGAGCTCTTGTGGGGCCACATCAAATGACGTGGCGGGCCGGATTTGGCCCGCGGGCCGTGAGTTTGACACCTATGCTATATAGGATGTAGAGAAATTCCATGTCGCACTGAGAATAGCTTCAGCACCAATAAAGTGTGATTGCCCCTACTTCCCTGAGCACGTGCCCTGTGGGCTTTCCCATAGTAATTAAGGAGGACACCAAAGGGCTCGCGGAGAAAACGTTGCCTCTAAGGCTACGTTTAGACGAGCGTTTTGTGAACAGAAACCGCAAAAGTCGTCTTGCGGTTTCACTTTTAATTTTGCGTTTAGACAAGCGTTTTGGGGTGGAATTCTCCGTGCAGACGAGGCTGTAACGACGGAGCCCCGCTGTCACACGATTGGCGCATATGTCACATGACGTGCTGTGAAGACCCGCCCTACTCTGCCTCTGATTCGCAGACTGTGGATGGGGAATGTGATTGGACCAAAGCAGAGTCACTCACAGACAGTGGGTCCACTCACGCCGCGGGACAGATTCTCGTGTATTTAACCCTTTCACTGCCACACGACAGCCTGTTGTGTGATAGTAAAGGGTTAACCTTCTGTCGTGTGGCAGTGAAAGGGTTAAAAGTACTGCTATAACGCTACGTTCGAGGCACCTGCTGGCCCTGTAATTGGAATGAGTACACTTTAAATCCTTTAACGAGGATCCATTGGAGGGCAAGTCTGGTGATCTCCGTTGATATAGTCAGACATACTTGCTTTGTTTACGTCTCGGCTACTGGCGCTTACCTGCTACCTGTGACGTAAGCAGTACGCGCGACCAGAGCCGTGACAACCCTTTCGTCATCGTTTTAACAGATTTATACGGTTTGATAGTTTAGACGAAAGCGCAAAGGTTTTGCGTTTCTAGGAATTCCACCCTGGAAGGTAGTCTCACTTTTTTGCGGTTTCACCCCGTAAAAACGCCGTTTCCGTATAAACGAAAGGCACATCCGTAAAAATATTTTTGCGGATTCACCTGCTAGCGTTTCCGTCTAAACGGGGCCTAAGCTATACACGCTGTCACCGTTGATGGGGATTATTAGATATTGTCTTTGGGGCTACTTGACAGTAGAGAGGTCAGGGCTGCTGTTCTTGACTAAATAACTTCTTAGAGTCGACTAATAATCATACTTTTGTCAACTAATCGATGGGTTGATTTAATCTGTGAAATAGTTCCTATACATGTGGTGGTGCGGGTGTAGCTCCAGATTCTGGGCCCCATGAACGAATGTATTTGTAGGCCCCCAGTGAATGCGAGCGCGCGTTAGCGCGCGAGCAGGTTTTTTTTGGCCATTTTTTTATTGATTAAAACGCATAATATGGTTTTTACCTATACATTCGGATCAGCAGTTCAGCACCTGCACTGTTGGTGGGTGAGCCTAGTAAAGGATGTCGCATTGCGTTCATCTTCAATGCAATGCAATAGTCTACCAAAGCCCCCTCTCTCTCTCTATATATCTCACACACACACACACACCCACACACACCCACACACACACACACACACACTTAACAAACATAGTATCAATGAGAGCATCAATAATACACCTGAGTGATGTCTAGTAAAAAAAAAAAAAAAAAAAAAATTTTTTTGTGTGGGCCCCCTTCCAGTGCTGGGCCCTTGGAATCATCCTAAGCTACCCCCCCCAGCTACGCCCCTGGGTGGTGGTGGTGGTCATATGGAAAGACCACGTTAAAACTAGAGTATACTTATCAGAGGAGGTGGCCTACATAAAGTAGTTTCAAGTTTCAAGTTTGTTTATTATTTGTCACAACAAAATACAGAATACTTTATAATGAAATGCTTGTTCCCGTATGAGCCCCCGGGAGTGTGCTACATACAGTAAAAAGTAAGTAAAAAAATAAAAAATAATTAAGAAGTATAGGTAGTTAAAGTCAATATACATAAATACAGAGTAGAATGAGTAACAGTGAGGTAGAATGCAGAGTTACAAAACTTGGGGTAGGGTGCAAATGAGGTATGAATGTGGTGCCAATCTCTTTAATAATAGATAAATATAAAGTGTGTTAAAGTGAGTGGTAAGGCGAGTGTTTGTTTAAAGTGAGTGTGTACATGTGGATGTGTGTGCACTGCAGTGTGTGTGTGTAGATGATGGGTTGTTACATAGTGTCATTGTCTTTGACATAATTATGTCCTACTTGTCATTTTTCAGGAAATTACTCATCAGCTTGGGGGAAAAACTATTTAAAATCACAGTGGCCCACTGAGCTGGACCAAACTACAGTCAGACAGTAGCACATTGAGCTGGACCAAACTACAGTCAGACAGTAACCCACTGAGCTGGACCAAACTACAGTCAGACAGTAGCACATTGAGCTAAAACAAACTACAGTCAGACAGTAACCCACTGAGCTGGACCAAACTACAGTCAGACAGTAGCACATTGAGCTGGACCAAACTACAGTCAGACAGTAGTACATTGAGCTAAAACAAACTACAGTCAGACAGTAACCCACTGAGCTGGACCAAACTACAGTCAGACAGTAACCCACTGAGCTGGACCAAACTACAGTCAGACAGTAGCACATTGAGCTGGACCAAACTACAGTCAGACAGTAGCCCATTGAGCTGGACCAAACTACAGTCAGACAGTAGCCCATTGAGCTGGACCAAACTACAGTCAGACAGTAGCACATCGAGCTGGACCAAACTACAGTCAGACAGTAGCCCATTTAGCTGGACCAAACTACAGTCAGACAGTAACCCACTGAGCTGGACCAAACTACAGTCAGACAGTAGCACATTGAGCTGGACTAAACTACAGTCAGACAGTATCACATTGAGCTAAAACAAACTACAGTCAGACAGTATCACATTGAGCTGGACCAAACTACAGTCAGACAGTAGCACATTGAGCTAAAACAAACTACAGTCAGACAGTAGCACATTGAGCTAAAACAAACTACAGTCAGACAGTAGGTCATTGAGCTAAAACAAACTACAGTCAGACAGTAGCACATTGAGCTAAAACAAACTACAGTCAGACAGTAGGTCATTGAGCTAAAACAAACTACAGTCAGACAGTAGCACATTGAGCTAAAACAAACTACAGTCAGACAGTAGCCCATTGAGCTAAAACAAACTACAGTCATACAGTAGCCCATTGAGCTAAAACAAACTACAGTCAGACAGTAGCCCATTGAGCTAAAACAAACTACAGTCAGCAGCTTATTGACCTGAAACCAACTACAATACAGTAACAAACTACAGTCAGACAGCAGCCCGCTTTGCTGAAACAAACTATAATAAATCAACAAACTACACATAGACTGTAGCTTACTGAGCTGAAACCAACTACAATACAGTAACACACTACAGTCAGACAGCAGTAGCCCGCTTTGAACAAACTATAATACATTGTAACTGCATCTCTTGCAATGATGACGCAACTCGTCTTTGATCTTTACTGATTGGCTTTATTTCCGTTCGAAGAGAACATCTTTATTCCGAACCGTAAAACTGTGAAAACATACATGAAATACAATCAATCACGGATCAAACCATAACAACATACATACAATTTATCGGTCGTTGCAAGGGTGGTTGTTACCCCAATGAACTTAACTACAAGCGCATTACGGCCCCAAACGTACCTTGTTGACTGCATGCAATATGAGAGGACAGTTATGGAGCTCTGGTGTCAATGTGGCTTGTCTGAAGATGGTGGAGAAGTGAAGGAACGAACCTTCTTCTTCTTCTTATTTGAATTTCCGGCAGAGTAGACGCATCGTGGCGTATTACTGCCCTCCGCAATTCTTTTTATGGGCTCTTCTTCTTCTCCTTCTTCTCCTTCTTCACCTTCTTTTTCTTCTTCTACTGGACCCCGTCATCAACTACATTGTCCATTGGAGTGCAGCTACTGCTGCTACTTCCTGCCTGAGCCCCCCTCCGCGGGACCCTCCTTGCCCCCTGCTATCTTATCCTGGGCTGCTTTGTCCCTCGCAGCCTTGTCCCTCGCAGCCCCCTCAGCCAATTCACTATACACCTCCTTCCAGTCCAGACCTTCCAATCCCAGATGTTGAACCGCTATCCTAACAATCATCTTCACCATCTCTGTTCTACCCTTAGCCTCTGCCATACCAGTAACTACCCCTGCCACGAAGGCCACAATACCTAATTTCTCCTCCCTTCCCCTCTCTCTTTCCACCTGCTCTACCCTCACTGCCAAATGCCCTCCTTCAACCCCCTGCACCCTTTCTTGGCTACCCTGTCCTGCCCTGCTAACCGCCCCAGCATACGTCAACTTACCCTCCCTTCTCTCTCTCTGATCCGCGACCTCCTTCATCATCACCTCGCACCCCCTAAACGCTACACTATGCTCCCCACCACAACTACAGCACTTCGGCTTCACTCCCTCTCCACAATTCCCATATTCATGTTCCCCGCCACACCTAGCGCATCTCAGCCCCTTCCTACACGTGGTAGCTATATGGCCAAACTCCTGGCACCTATAGCACCTAAGAGGATTATGAACAAATTCCCTAACCCTATACATCCTACGCCCTACAAACACCTCCCTAGGAACAACCCCACCCTCAAACGTAATCACTACCGTCCCCGTCACTGCCCTCTCTGCTCCCCTCTTCATCCTTTCTGCACTCTTAACTATGCCATTACGCCCGTTCTCCATTAGCTCTTCCACCCTTATACGGTCTCCCTATTTATACACTATGGGCGATCTATTATGACATCACAATGTTCCATAGCATTCTAGCCTGTTCTAACCGGTTCTATTATGACATCACCGCTGCAGTTACATACATCATCAACAAAACTACAGTAACAGTACAACAACAAACTACAGCCGGACAGTTGGCCCACTGAGCTGAAAGTAACTACAGTCGGATATTAGCTTACAATCATACGATTGCAATGCTGTAGTGGAGCAGGGCTGTAGGAGGCGGCCAGCCCCTAGTCATGAAGTGGCTTTCCCTACTTAAGTGATACGATTTTAGGGGCGGCTACGTGGCGTAGTGGGCAAGGCGCTCGCCACGAATGCTGAGACGCTGGGCTCGCCTGTTCGAGCCCAGCGCTCCACATTTGCTTTCAGTTTAGCTGGTCGTCCGTACTAATACACATTGGCCGTATTAGGGGGTGGGAAACTGATGGGTGGGGATCGGGCGTTGTGGACAGCGACTCCTACAGGTCGGTTGGTGCGCCTGCGCAGTAGAATCAGGAAGTGTCGGGGGCAGCGTGAGCCTCCCACGCGTTACTCCTCGCCACTGAGAGATCGAGCTGCGCAGGTGAAAAGATGCGACTGCTGTTACCTCGAGTACCGGAGGGGACTTGTGCTATGTATGACTTAGTCCACATTGCAGCCGGCTTGTGGGAGGCAAGAAACAGCGTTCGTGACAGGGGAGGGTTGAATTGGATGAAACGAAATTGGGATGGGAGAAAATATAGAAAATGGGAGAAAAAGTGGATAAAAAAAAAAAAGTGATACGATTTTAATAATGCATGCAGGCTTTGTTTTTATCTCTCATTTGGCATCTTAACGACTAATGGGTCATTTTTAACTCCAGTTTATGTAGATCAGGAAGACCGTTTCATGAGGAGTAACCTTCGCCACTGTGCTTTTTGTTTGGCTCCGCTTTCAGGCTTGCAGTGGGACAAAGTGAACCAGACATGGACGTATACGACCCCCAAACCCTGGGCTTCATGGTCTTCGGTGGCTTCATGGTGGTGTCGGCCATCGGTATCGCCCTGGTCTCCACGCTCTCCATGAAGGAGACCTCCTACGAGGAGGCCCTGGCCAAGCAGCGGCGCGAGCTCGGCAGAGCCCCGCCCGCGCGCTCCGAGAAGAAGAAGAAGGACCGCACCGCGGAGAGGAAGGGCAAGGCCAAGAAGAAGGACGACCGACCCAACGGGCAACTCCTGGAAACCGAAGTCGTTGTCGTGGAGCCCGTCAGCGAGCCGGAACCCGAACCGGAGCCCGCCCCGGAACCCGTCGCCGAGCCCGAACCCGAGCCTGAACCTGAACCTGAACCTGAACCTGAGCCCGAGCCCGAGCCCATCATCGTGGTCGCTCCGGAACCCGTCGTAGTCGCCAGCGCCCCGTCCCCGAAGGAGAAGAAGAAGAAGAAGTCGAAGGCGGAGCCTAAGGAAGTACCCATCGTGGCTGTGGAGGTTGCCCCAGTGGCGAGTGCTGCCCCTGCCCCGGTCGCCAGCGAGCCTGCCCCCGTCAAGGTGGAGGAGCCCAAGCCTGAAACCCCCAAGCCGGAAACCCCCAAGCCTGAAGGCCCCTCTAAGAAGAAGAAATCCAAGGCAAAGGCTGAACCAGGTGGGCAGCTTTACTTACCGATGTCCTCCATTTTTTTTTATCTAACACTCCATTGGTTCATTCTAGCTACAACCTTCGCTACGATATAGTACGTTTATCTTTTTGATCCTTTTGAGATCTCGACTAAACTATAAGCTTCAGGAACTTCAAGGTTGATTCTGAGCCCAGATTCTAACAACACTGACGCATCCTTTTGTTAATGATATAATGTGTAAAATGAACGCAGAACAATCTGAAACCAGTGCCGCAGAGTCTACTTGAATTGAACCAAATCAGGACCATGTGAACCTAAATCGAATCCGGTAATCGGTGCCGATATCAACCCAGGCCTATCCTTGCTTGTAGCAAAGCGGTGTTGCCAATAAAGATGCTCTAAAGTCTTAACTGCCACTGAAGAACACCATGTACGGGAGGTTTTGGTGCTTAATTGTTGACCCTCAGTCTACTGAATTCTCATAAATTAGAATGGCATATTTATTAAAGCTGCAATATTTATAATTTTCTGACAGTATTTCTCACCTTTTCAAGACATCTTATGAAGGTCTCATTGAGTCCGACTTGATCAACTCCGCTCCGCCAGCAGCCAGTCTGTTCATTTATTTTCTTTGTTTTCAAAACTCAGCCCAAGCTTTAGCTCCGCCTATTTGATTAACTTGTGCATTTAAAAAGTATTTGTTTCAGTGAATCTCTTTAATTTCATCAGTACGGTATTGTGCTTTCAGAACAGTATTGTGTTTCTAGGTGAAGTATTTAACTACCTTGTTTAACAACCAGGAACACAAGATTGTGTATTTAAAATGACCACTTTTGCGAAAACAAGAGGCTTTTGTTTTGGGAGAAATTAAAGGGTTTGTTTAGAGTGGCTCATTGCTTCCCTCTAGTGGTCAGAAAATAATTATTGCAGCTTTAATTGTATTTTTAAATCCACTTACACCATGAAGGGGGTGTATATGTAGATTGGAAGGATTTTTAAAACCTTGAGACGATGAAAAAATCAATTGTGCAATAGTTAGTCTACTAAACTTTGTTTCCAATAAATATACTTTAACTAGAGATGATCAAGTTCAGTCTTCTCATACGTACACGTAAGGGTTAGGATCAATTCCCTCTCAATTCAGTAAAGTTTCTTTAGAATTCAAATACAGAATAGGTTTTGGCATGAGAAGGTTGCATCATCCAACCTATCGACGGGTAAATAATAACAAATGTTCCATCATGAGCAAGTAAATGGCAATTTATGTTTTTTCCATAGAGGCGTCACACAGAATGCTTAGAATGCCCCTTTGTCCTCCATGTTGGAAGAGAACGGTTGCTATGTGCAAAACAACGGTTGCTAGGTATTGTTATTTGACAAATATATCAATACAACATGTTATAATTTGATGTCTTATAATTACTGGATCTTGTAAACAATTCACAGTGGAACAGTGACATCACTGACCTTTCCAATGTTTCACCTACACTGACACTGCACAGAAGCTAGCAGCGTTGTAAATTGTTCAAAGGTGGTTCCCAACGGTTACAGGCTGCCATGTTGACAAGAGGAGAACTACGAGAGAAGCAAAAGATCTGTCGCAACTTCAACCAAGATGCATGAACTTTTATTATCGAGGGAGAAAAATTCATAGCAACTCTACGGAGGCCAATGGATGCTCTAAAGAAAATGCTCTTTATTTATACGATTAAAACCAACTCGTTTCTGCAACGTGGCGTAACGCGGATGAAGGCAAGTTGGTTTTAATTGTATGAATGAAGAAGGTTAGTTTACATCGACCTCCTAAGTAGCATAATTTATGCCATTATGAATTGAAAATGGGGGACCCTGATGTACCCATTCTGCAAATCTGTTTATAAAATTCTCAATCAATCAACTACACAAACATTCCATGAAAGGCTTCTGTTGATCCAGACCCAGGCACCCTAGGACAGGGGCTCAGGGGGTAGAGCGCTCGTCTGGTAATCGGAAGGTTCCCGGTTTGAGTCCCGCTCCTCCCCGGGGCAGTGTGTCGATGTGTCCTTGAGCAAGACACTTAACCCCTAATTGCTCCCGATGAGCAGGTCGGCACCTTGCGTGGCTGCCTCCGCCGTCGGTGTGTGAGTGAATTGTGAGGAACAAAATTGTAAAGCGCTATATAAAATGCACCAGTTACCCGTCACCTTGCAAAAGTTCTACTGTTTTTTAAAATTCTCATAAAGTACAATGACATATTTCACGCCCTGGTTCTCTCTCTCCGGTAGCGGCTGCTGTTGACCCCGCGGACGCGCCCCTCCTGCTGCCCTACAAGACCCTGCTGTCCACCGTCACCAGCATGTCCTTCAGCGACGGAGAGACGCAGAAGCTCATCGAGGTCCTCAGCGACAAGGCGGGCATCTCCCAGGACTCCTGGCAGCTGGTACGCTGGTCTGATGATGTCATAAGGTTCTCATAGAGCTCTCATAGAGTTCTCATAAAGTGCACAGGACGGTCTTTTCCTTCACCCCAGGTTCGAAGTGTTCAATGTGGCCGACTGGTGAATGCAACAGAGGGCTTTGATTGGTCGGATGTTGATCTAGGAGGGCTATATGTGGATCTAGGAGAGCTATATATGGATCTAGGAGAGCTATATGTGGATCTAGGAGAGCTATATGTGGATCTAGGAGGGATATGTGGATCTAGGAGAGCTATATGTGGATCTAGGAGGGCTATATGTGGATCTAGGAGGGATATATGTGGATCTAGGAGGGATATATATGGATCTAGGAGGATATATGTGGATCTAGGAGAGCTATATGTGGATCTAGGAGAGCTATATGTGGATCTAGGAGAGCTATATGTGGATCTAGGAGAGCTATATGTGGATCTAGGAGAGCTATATGTGGATCTAGGAGGGATATATGTGGATCTAGGAGGGATATATGTGGATCTAGGAGGGGGCTATATGTGGATCTAGGAGGGGGCTATATGTGGATCTAGGAGGGCTATATGTGGATCTAGGAGGGCTATATGTGGATCTAGGAGGGCTATATGTGGATCTAGGAGGATATATGTGGATCTGGGAGATATATATGGATCTATAAGGGATGTATATATGGATCTAGGAGGGATATATGTGGATCTAGAAGGGATATATATGGATCTAGGAGGGATATATATGGATCTAGGAGGGATATATATATGTGGATCTAGGAGGGATATGTGCAAAAGGTGTCAATTGAATTACGTTTATGTAAATCACAATATGATTTAGTTCAGAATTCCGTCTCTGTCTTTAGGCATGGAGAGAGGGGTGAGACCTATGAGGAGAATAGTAAGACAATGATATATAGATATTGACTCGACTGTCTCAAGTAGGGGTGTAACGGTACACAGAAACCACGGTACGGTACGTACCTCGGTTTTGAAGTCAAGGTTCGGTACGGGTTTTCGGTACAGTGGGGGAAAGTTTGGCTTTCCATGTTCCACTCAGGGGTGATGTAGTGTGCAGTAACTAATTCTACTTGTAGGGCTGTCGACATGTATTCTATATTGAAATTAATAATCGACTTGTAATATAAAAAAAAATAAAAAATTATATTAGATTGTGGAAAAAACGAGCCCCCGTGGGCGGTCGTTAGTGGTTAACATACCGTTGTATACACAGCCGTTTGGTTGTACCTTTACACCCCTAGTCTCGAGGTCAGTGGAACAGCAGCACGATGTAACGGAGGCTTGTCTCCCCCCCCCCCCCCCCCCCCTCAGGCGTCTCAGAAGGGAGACCCCCTGGCTGCACTGAAGAAGCAGCTGGAGGAGAAGGACAAGCTGGTGGCCGCTGGGCAGGAGGACGCAGCCGCCGCCAAGAGCCGCGTGAAAGACCTGACCAAGGTGAGTGAGCCGGCCTGGGTCTCGGCAGCAGCAGCAGTAGTAGTAGTAGTGATAGTAGTAGTAGTAGTTGTAGTAATAGTAGTAGTAGTAGTAATAGTTGTAGTAGTAGTAGTAGTTGTAGTAGTAGTAGTAGTAGTAGTAGTAGTAGTAGTAGTAGTAATAGTTGTAGTAGTAGTAATAGTTGTAGTAGTAGTTGTAGTAGTAGTAGTAGTAGCAGTAGTAGTAGTAGTTGTTGTAGTTGTAGTTGTAGTTGTAGTAGTAGTTGTAGTAGTTGTAGTAGTAGTAGTAGTTGTAGTTGTAGTAGTAGTTGTAGTAGTTGTAGTAGTAGTAGTAGTAGTAATAATAGTTGTAGTTGTAGTAGTTGTAGTTGTTGTAGTTGTAGTTGTAGTAGTAGTTGTAGTAGTTGTAGTAGTAGTAGTAGTAGTAGTAGTAGTAGTAGCCAAGAGCCGCGTGAAAGACCTGACCAAAGTGAGTGAGCCAGCCTGGATCGCAGCAGTAGTGATAGTAGTAGTTGTAGTAATAGTAGTAATAGTAGTAGTAGTAATAGTAGTAGTAGTAATAGTAGTATTAGTAGTAGTAGTAGCAGTAATAGTAGTGATAGTAGTAGTAGTAGTAATAGTAGTAATAGTAGTAGTAGTAGTAGTAGTAGTAGTAGTAGTAGTTTAAACTACAAACATTGAGGAAAACGTACTCACCATTAATAGCCACGACTTGTAAACAGTGAACCTTTGTGCGAACAATGTCGCTCCATCCCTCCAGACACTTAGTCCTGTCTAATAATAAATACAAAATGAATGAATGAATGAATGAAAACTTTATTTAACAGATTGCAGAATGGGTACAATACAGTACGGCTCAATACATACAATTGTTAAGGGGATGCAGACCTGAGAAAGACGTTTGTCTTGTTTCCATCAGGGTCCCCCATTTTCAATTCATATAGACATTTATGACATACACAACATACATGACATTTATGGCATAGGGACATATAGGTATTTAGTACTGATACATTTGTGACATAGGCGGTATTCAAATATACAGTACTGTTACCCCTAGATCCTGACAGAGTATATACATATGATGGGGAGGGGACTGTACATTAGGAGGGGGTGGGTGGGTGGGAGGGAAATATACATACGGCGGGGAGGGAATATATACATGCGGTGGGGAGGAGACTGTCTATTAGGAGGTGGTGGGGGTTTTGGGCATTTACGGTGGCCAGTTTCGAATTGCAGCCTCCCGTAGGTGCTCTTTAAGGGCGGTTTTGAATGTGGGCAGGGATTCACATTCCTTTACAGCTTTGGGTAGGGCGTTCCACATTGTTGTGGCATAATTGCGGAACGTGTTTAGTCCCTTGTTTGAGCCGAATCTGGGTTTAACATGATTTGTTGAGCTTCCTCTGGTGTAGTGGTTGTGGTATTCACTGACCTTTGGGAAGTATTTTGACATGTACATGGGCACCCCGGTCGTATAGTGTATCTTGTAGACCAGGCCCATTGCAAGTTGCTGTACTCTGTCGTCTACTCTAAGCCATCCTAGGTTGGCAAAGTGGGCAGGGGTGAGGTGGGTTCTGGGGTTCAGGTCAAGTAGTAGTCTGACCAGTTTGTTTTGTGATGTTTGTAATTTTGTTTTAAGCGCCTTTGAGGTGCTTTGGTACCATGAGGTGCACGCATAGTCATAGTACCCTTGAATGAGTGCTCCTGCCAGAGTCTTCAGGGTATTCTTGTTTACCAGAGAGGAGATCCGGTACAAGAATCTAGTTCGTTGGTTGACTTTTTTTATTACATTGGATGCCATTTTGTCACAGGAAAGATTTGCCTCTAGGATGGAACCCAGGTAGGTAATTTCGTCTTTCCTTGTGACAATATTGTCACCCACTGTAACTGAGAAACCGTCGGTCTTGCTGAGTTTGTTATTTGAACCGAAGAGAATGGACTCTGTTTTGCCCATGTGTAATGATAGTTTGTTATCAGCGAGCCATATGCAGATTTTGCCTAGTTCCGTGCTGAGGGTTTTTTCAACCTGCAATTTGTTCTTGTCAGAGACCAGCAGGGCTGAGTCGTCCGCAAACAGGAACAAGTTGCAGTCACAGGCTGACGACATGTCATTTGCATAAATTAGGAAGAGTAGCGGTCCTAGTATGCTTCCTTGTGGAACACCACAGCTCACTGTGAGGGGGGGGGGATAGAGTACCGTTTACCTCTACCATCTGTTCTCTCCCCTCCAGGTAGGATTGCATCCAGCTCACTGATAGGCTATCAAAACCAATTGCTTTTAGCTTGTCCATTAGAATGGAGTGATTGACAGTGTCGAAGGCCTTTTGTAGGTCCAGCATGACCATGCCGCAGTATTTGCCAGCGTCCACCTCTTGTTTGATGTGGTCGTTCAAATAGAGGAGGCATGTGTCAGTGGAGTGGGACGTTCTGAAGCCAGATTGGAATTCGTAGATTAGGTTTTTTTCCGCCAGGTACTTTTCGACCTGTTCGTAGACTATTTTCTCCATGACTTTCGAGATGGAGGTAAGAATAGAAACAGGGCGGTAGTTGCCTGGGTCTAATTTGCTGCCCTTTTTGTGTAGAGGGGTCACTCTCGCAATTTTGAAGTCCTTGGGGACGTGCCCCTGTCTTATAGAGAGGTTTATTATGTGTGTGATGACTGGGGTGATGGCGGCTGCTGCGTCTCTGAGGAATTTGGAGGGGATGTTGTCATGGCCAGTGGCCTTGTTAGGTTGGAGGGCGCTCAATTTTTTGAGTACCTCATCGGTTGTTACCATTTCAAGTTTGAAGTCGTCTTTGTGGACCCCTAGGTTTTTGTAGTATGCTACTATGTGTTCTACCCCATAATGCCCTGAGTGGGAGGGTAGTTTGTTTACCAGTGTTGTGGCTATGTTTGTGAAGAAGATGTTTAAGTAATTGGCTACATCCAGCTTGTCTGTGATGAGCGTGTTGTCCGTCTTTATGTTTATGTTTGAGAATCTGGTTTTAAGTTTTTTACTGCAGCCTAGTTGATTATTGAGTAATTTCCAAAGTTCGCGGGGTTTGTTTTTGTTTTCCTCCGTTTTGTCGTTGATGAAATTTCTTTTTGCGGTTCTGATCATGATGTTTACGTCATTTCTTAGTCTGTTTCTTTGGATTTTTAGTTCAACCACGTGGGCTTGGAGTTCACTGTTTGAGCTTTTGGAAAGCTTTGTCTGACTTTTATGAAGTTCAGAGCATTTTTTGTCTCTGGTTTTCATAGCGGCCAGTATTTCAGTGTGCATCCATGCCTCAGCGCGATTTTTAACCCTGGTGGTTCTTATCGGTGCCATGTTGTTGAGTATTGCTGTGAATTTGGTTTTGAATCCAAGCCATGTTTCTTCAACCTGTGTACCACTGAGCTCATCTGACCAGTCCAAGCTCCCCAGTTCTAGGTTAAAGGCCTCTCTAGAGTAAGTTTTGAGGTCTCTAGATGTGACTGTTTTGTGACAGCCGGCCTTCTGTTTTAGCTTTTTGCGGGTACAGAAAATCATATAATGATCACTTAACCCGCATGCTATCACCCCTTTACTGGAGATCATGGACTTGTCAGAGGTCAAAATGAGGTCAATGGTGGTTTGTGTTGAATCGCATACCCTTGTGGGTTGTGTGATTAGCTGGCTGAAACCGTGCAGGTCAGAAAATCTACTGAAGGCCTTGAAGACGGGTGCTGATTTACGCAGCATATCCGTGTTCCAGTCCCCAATAAGAATTTTTTCTACCCCCTCCACCCCAGCTAAACACCCATCAAGTGTGTCATAAAACCCACTCTGTTCTGGTGGTCTATAGATTGTGCCTACTAGTACTGGTTTCGCCCTGTCTAATAAGACTATACAGAAACGGATAAGTCAATCAATTGGAACAATTAAAATTGTTTAATTAAAAAAACAACTGCAGACTGGTGAAGTGGTTTTGCTATTCAATTTCAAAGTGCATTGCAAAACGTTCCACATGTCGGGGATTTCCCTAATTCAGTGCAAACTCTGGGGACCCTAAGTGTATAACTATAAGCCAATCACCAGAGTGAGAGTGATGAGGTCCAGAGTTCCAGTCCAGTACTGAAGTAGTGATGGCTTCACACAGAAACGGATGCCAGAGGGCGGCTAAGTGGCACAGTGGGCAAGGTGCTCGCCACTAACGCAGGAAATGCTGGGTAGGTCTCTGCGTTGCTACCAGCTTGGCTGGTCGTTCATACTAACACAATTGGCAGTGTTAGGGGTGGGAAAGCTGGTGGGTGGGGATCGGACGTTGTGAACGGCGACTCCTACATTCACACGCTGCCTGGGAGGAGCTGGAATTGAACCTGGAACCTTCCGGTTACCAGACGACCGCTCTACCTCCTGAGCCACTATCTCCCCCCAATGAATCTCTTGTCGAGAGTGTGTAGTGTCGAGAGTGTAGCGTGGAGAGTGTAGCGTGGAGAGTGTAGCGTGTCGAGAGTGTAGCGTGTCGAGAGTGTTAACGATGGCCAATGTTGTCTCGCAGGAACTCGGAGCTGAGAAATCCAAGATGGCGTCCCAGGAGTCGCGCCTGGCCGGGGAGCTGGGGTCTCGCACCCAGGAGGTCACCGCCCTCCAGGCCCGCATGCAGGCGTCCTACCAGGACCACGTGACCGAGACCCAGCAGCTCAACCTCAAGGTCAGAGGTCACTTCTCTCTCTAATGACCCGATTTTAGTCTTGCCGTCACGGAACCAGTCCAAAAGCATCAAAGTAATATGATTACAATATTTCTTTCAGTGGAAGCCAGGTAATAGTTAAAGGAACATTGTGCTGCTTACCGTATCCTCCAGAGTCGGACAAGAAGATGGATACCAATTCCCTCTCCGTGCGTTCAGTAGAAAAGCTATCCGACTGCAAGCTAGCCTAGCTTAGCACAAATGAATGGAAGCGGATACGGACCAGCTACCCTAGCTGTTGACCAAAAACACCTCTCCCAGAGTTTTAAGCTAGACAAGTGGTTCATATCCGCTTCCTTTCATTTGTGGTAAGCTAGGCTAGTTTGCAGCCGGATAGCTTTCTACTGAACGCACAAGAGAGGACATTGGTATCTTCTATCTTCTTGTCTGACTCTGGAGAAGGAGACATTTGCAATAATGTCGGCATGTTCCTTTAAGATTCTGAATGTAAATCAAAGGTGTAGACAAAGGGATAATTTCTACACGACACGTTCCGATGCGGTCTTCCAATTCTTGGTTCTGACCAGACAGGTCTTCTAACTCTTGGTTCTGACCCGACAGGTCTTCTAACTCTTGGTTCTGACCCGACAGGTCTGGTTCTGACCCGACAGGTCTTCTAACTCTTGGTTCTGACCCCGACAGGTCTTCTAACTCTTGGTTCTGACCCCGACATGTCTTCTAACTCTTGGTTCTGACCCCAACACGTCTTCTAACTCTTGGGTTCTGACCCGACAGGTCTTCTAACTCTTGGTTCTGACCCCGACAGGTCTTCTAACTCTTGGGTTCTGACCCCGACACGTCTTCTAACTCTTGGTTCTGACCCCAACACGTCTTCTAACTCTTGGGTTCTGACCCGACAGGTCTTCTAACTCTTGGTTCTGACCCCGACAGGTCTTCTAACTCTTGGTTCTGACCCGACGGGTCTTCTAACTCTTGGGTTCTGACCCCGACAGGTCTTCTAGCTCTTGGTTCTGACCCAACAGGTCTCCTAACTCTTGGTTCTGACCCGACAGGTCTTCTAACTCTTGGTTCTGTAACTCTTGGTTCTGACCCAACAGGTCTTCTAACTCTTGGTTCTGACCGACAGGTCTTCTAACTCTTGGTTCTGACCCGACAGGTCTTCTAACTCTTGGTTCTGACCCGACAGGTCTTCTAACTCTTGGTTCTGACCCCGACAGGTCTTCTAACTCTTGGGTTCTGACCCCGACAGGTCTTCTAACTCTTGGTTCTGACCCCGACAGGTCTTCTAACTCTTGGTTCTGACCCCGACAGGTCTTCTAACTCTTGGTTCTGACCCAACAGGTCTTCTAACTCTTGGTTCTGACCCGACAGGTCTTCTAACTCTTGGTTCTGACCCCAACACGTCTTCTAACTCTTGGTTCTGACCCCGACAGGTCTTCTAACTCTTGGTTCTGACCGACAGGTCTTCTAACTCTTGGTTCTTCTGACCCGACAGGTCTTCTAACTCTTGGTTCTGACCCCGACAGGTCTTCTAACTCTTGGTTCTGACCCGACAGGTCTTCTAACTCTTGGTTCTGACCCCGACAGGTCTTCTAACTCTTGGTTCTGACCCCGACAGGTCTTCTAACTCTTGGTTCTGACCCCGACAGGTCTTCTAACTCTTGGTTCTGACCCCGACAGGTCTTCTAACTCTTGGTTCTGACCCCGACAGGTCTTCTAACTCTTGGTTCTGACTCCGACAGGTCTTCTAACTCTTGGTTCTGACCGACAGGTCTTCTAACTCTTGGTTCTGACCCCGACAGGTCTTCTAACTCTTGGTTCTGACCCGACAGGTCTTCTAACTCTTGGTTCTGACCCCGACAGGTCTTCTAACTCTTGGTTCTGACCCGACAGGTCTTCTAACTCTTGGTTCTGACCCCGACAGGTCTTCTAACTCTTGGTTCTGACCCGACACGTCTTCTAACTCTTGGTTCTGACCCCGACAGGTCTTCTAACTCTTGGTTCTGACCCCGACAGGTCTTCTAACTCTTGGTTCTGACCCGACAGGTCTTCTAACTCTTGGTTCTGACCCGACAGGTCTTCTAACTCTTGGTTCTGACCCCGACAGGTCTTCTAACTCTTGGTTCTGACCCCGACAGGTCTTCTAACTCTTGGTTCTGACCCGACAGGTCTTCTAACTCTTGGTTCTGACCCCGACAGGTCTTCTAACTCTTGGTTCTGACAGACAGGTCTTCTAACTCTTGGTTCTGACCCGACAGGTCTTCTAACTCTTGGTTCTGACCGACAGGTCTTCTAACTCTTGGTTCAGGTCTTCTAACTCTTGGTTCTGACCCGACAGGTCTTCTAACTCTTGGTTCTGACCCGACAGGTCTTCTAACTCTTGGTTCTGACCCCGACAGGTCTTCTAACTCTTGGTTCTGACCCGACGGGTCTTCTAACTCTTGGTTCTGACCCCGACAGGTCTTCTAACTCTTGGTTCTGACCCCGACAGGTCTTCTAACTCTTGGTTCTGACCCCGACAGGTCTTCTAACTCTTGGTTCTGACCGACAGGTCTTCTAACTCTTGGTTCTGACCCCGACCGGTCTTCTAACTCTTGGTTCTGACCCCGACCGGTCTTCTAACTCTTGGTTCTGACCCGACAGGTCTTCTAACTCTTGGTTCTGACCCCGACAGGTCTTCTAACTCTTGGTTCTGACCCGACAGGTCTTCTAACTCTTGGTTCTGACCCCGACAGGTCTTCTAACTCTTGGTTCTGACCCAGACAGGTCTTACTCTTGGTTCTGACCGACAGGTCTTCTAACTCTTGGTTCTGACCCGACAGGTGGCGAGCCTGCAGGAGCAGCTGGAGAACGGCCCCAACGCCCAGCTGGCCCGTCTGCAGCAGGAGAACTCCATCCTGAGGGACGCCCTGAACCAGGCCACCAGCCAGGCGGAGAGCAGGTACAGGCCGCGAGCACGTCACATGTTTTATTAACGCGTCTCGGAGAGCAGGTACAGGCCGCGAGCACGTCACGTGTTTTATTAACGCGTCTCGGAGAGCAGGTACAGGCCGCGAGCACGTCACATGTTTTATTAACGCGTCTCGGAGAGCAGGTACAGGCCGCGAGCATGTCACATGTTTTATTAACGCGTCTCGGAGAGCAGGTACAGGCCGCGAGCACGTCACATGTTTTATTAACGCGTCTCGGAGAGCAGGTACAGGCCGCGAGCACGTCACGTGTTTTATTAACGTGTCTCGGAGAGCAGGTACAGGCCGCGAGCACGTCACGTGTGTTTTATTAACGCGTCTCGGAGAGCAGGTACAGGCCGCGAGCACGTCACGTGTTTTTATTAACGCGTCTCGGAGAGCAGGTACAGGCCGCGAGCACGTCACGTGTTTTATTAACGTGTCTCGGAGAGCAGGTACAGGCCGCGAGCACGTCACGTGTTTTATTAACGCGTCTCGGAGAGCAGGTACAGGCCGCGAACACGTCACGTGTTTTATTAACGCGTCTCGGAGAGCAGGTACAGGCCGCGAGCACGTCACGTGTTTTATTAACGCGTCTCGGAGAGCAGGTACAGGCCGCGAGCACGTCACATATTTTATTAACGCGCCTCGGAGAGCAGGTACAGGCCGCGAGCACGTCACGTGTTTTATTAACGCGTCTCGGAGAGCAGGTACAGGCCGCGAGCACGTCACGTGTTTTATTGGCGTGTCTCGTCCGTCTCCGTTTGACCGTCTGTAGGTCTGTCCGACTCCCTCCGGCCATCCGTACTCCACAGGAGGCCCTAAATGATAAATGGACCCACTCTCTGACCCCCCCCCCCCCTCTTGGGGAACGTGTGGTCTCTTTCTAGGGGGAGGTGAGGGTCTCTAGTGGGAGGTGGGGGGTCTCTAGTGGGGGGTGAGGGTCTCTAGGGGGAGGTGAGGGTCTCTAGTGGGGGGTGAGGGTCTCTAGGGGGAGGTGAGGGTCTCTAGGGGGGGGTGAGGGTCTCTAGGGGGAGGTGAGGGTCTCTAGGGGGGGGTGAGGGTCTCTAGGGGGAGGTGAGGGTCTCTAGTGGGGGGTGAGGGTCTCTAGGGGGAGGTGAGGGTCTCTAGTGGGGGGTGAGGGTCTCTAGGGGGAGGTGAGGGTCTCTAGGGGGAGGTGGGGGTCTAGTGGGGGTCTCTAGGGGGAGGTGAGAGTCTTTAGGGGGAGGTGGAGGTCTCTAGTGGGAGGTGGAGGTCTCTAGGGGGAGGTGAGGGTCTCTAGGGGGAGGTGGGGGTCTTTAGGGGGGAGGGTGAGGGTCTCTAGGGGGAGGTGGGGGTCCCTAGGGGGAGGTGGGGGTCTCTAGGGGCAGGTGGGGGTCTCTAGGGGCAGGTGGGGGTCTCTAGGGGCAGGTGGGGGTCTCTAGGGGCAGGTGGGGGTCTCTAGGGTGAGGTGGGGATCTCTAGTGGGGGGTGAGGGTCTCTAGGGGGGGGGTGAGGGTTTCTAGGGGGAGGTGGGGGTCTCTAGTGGGGGTCTCTAGGGGGAGGTGAGAGTCTTTAGGGCGAGGTGAGGGTCTCTAGTGGGAGGTGGAGGTCTCTAGGGGGAGGTGGGGGTCTCTAGTGGGGGTCTCTAGGGGGAGGTGAGAGTCTTTAGGGCGAGGTGAGGGTCTCTAGTGGGAGGTGGAGGTCTCTAGGGGGAGGTGGGGGTCTCTAGTGGGGGTCTCTAGGGGGAGGTGGTGGTCTTTAGGGGGGGGGGGGTGAGGGTCTATAGGGGGAGGTGGGGGTCTTTAGGGGGATGGGGAGGGTCTCTAGGGGCAGGTGGGAGTCTCTAGGGGCAGGTGGGAGTCTCTAGGGGGAAGTGGAGGTCCCAGGGAGTCAGTGCTCCAGGAAGGAAGTGGGGGGTCCCAGGGAGGAGGGGGACACGTGATTTAATTAACTTGTAGTAGTACGGGTTAGCTCCGTCTCTGTTCTTCTCACCTTCACTCTGCTACTGTCGTTGTACCGTATCCATCGACCAATCAACCCTTTGATCTTACTAACCCCGCCCCCCCAGGCAGAACGCGGAGCTGGCCAAGCTGAGGCAGGACTGCGTGCGTCTGGGCAGGGAGCTGGGCGAGCGCACAGAGGCTCTGCAGGCGGACGACGAGCGCAGGAGGACCCTGGAGGCCAAGGTGGCCGGTGCCGAGCAGCAGCTGGCTCAGGTCCAGGTGAGGACCCCCCCCCCCCCTCCCCTCTCTCTCTCTCTCTCTCTCTCTCTCTCTCTCTCTCTCTCTCTCTCTCTCTCTCTCTCTCTCTCTCTCTCTCTCTCTCTCCCTCCTTCCTCCCATCCCCCAATTTAGTCGTTCGATCAGAACCAACGGACGTCCGTCCGACATGTCAGTTTGCCTCCCGAGTCCTCCCCTCGTCCAGTTACTACTCGAGGTTTAACCTGCCCCCCCTGAGGCACGGGTCCGCTCCTAGTCCTCCCCTCGTCCAGTTACTACTCAAGGTTTAACCTGCCCCCCCCCGAGGCACGGGTCGGCCCCGCCCACCAAACTATTTCATTACCCAAACAAGCTCCGGCCTCCTCTTTGATCCTCCCACGGTGGAGAAGAGGGCGAGGCGAGAGGTTTAGAGCGATCGTGTTCCTCGTCTGACCTCGGGACAGTCTGGCTCCACCTCTTTCACTGTGTGCGATACGTTTATCTCAGTCGAAATCAACCAGCCTACCAACCAAACCGCACCGCACCTGTGTGTACTGTATACTTTACTTACTCATAGTATATATTCACAGTCTAAGTGTTATTGACTGTAATGTATAATATAACTGATGGGGCAATACAGACTTGACTACTCAAACCTATGATACGAACCTGAAACCAATCCACTCAGTTTAATAAAACGGGCTCTGAAGGTTCTGGACAAGAAGCCAATTCGTCAGCCACAACTGTAACGTCCGACCTACTGTAGATAAACATCACCTTCTAAGCTGGAGCAACAGTGTACAGCTTAACCCTTTCACTGCCGCACTACCAAATGGTTAACCCTTTCACTGTGACGACACTTAATGATGCCAGCCTGGTGTTAAAACATCCACCATGGTCTGGCTCCACAGTCAGAACCGTAATCGAGGGAGACTTTATCGTCCCGGCTGACTCAGAACCGTAGTCGAGGGAGACTTTATCGTCCCGGCTGAGTCAGAACCGTAGTCCAGGGAGACTTTATCATCCCGGCTGACTCAGAACCGTAGTCGAGGGAGACTTTATCGTCCCGGCTGAGTCAGAACCGTAGTCGAGGGAGACTTTATCGTCCCGGCTGACTCAGAACCGTAGTCCAGGGAGACTTTATCATCCCGGCTGACTCAGAACCGTAGTCCAGGGAGACTTTATCGTCCCGGCTGAGTGAGAACCGTAGTCCAGGGAGACTTTATCGTCCCGGCTGACTCAGAACCGTAGTCCAGGGAGACTTTAGTCCAGGCTGAGTGAGAACCGTAGTCCAGGGAGACTTTAGTCCAGGCTGAGTCAGAACCGTAGTCCAGGGAGACTTTATCATCCCGGCTGACTCAGAACCGTAGTCCAGGGAGACTTTATCGTCCCGGCTGAGTGAGAACCGTAGTCCAGGGAGACTTTATCGTCCCGGCTGACTCAGAACCGTAGTCCAGGGAGACTTTATCGTCCCGGCTGAGTGAGAACCGTAGTCCAGGGAGACTTTATCATCCCGGCTGACTCAGAACCGTAGTCGAGGGAGACTTTATCGTCCCGGCTGAGTGAGAACTTAAGCACACTTTTTCAAAACATGGTTATTAGATAACCAGGCATCATGTGACCATAACAACTAGCTTGGCCACTTCCAGCCTCTCAAGCCTTGATCTCTATGTGCCTGTTAGTCTGTGTGTTACTTTGTGTGTGTTGGTAGTTCATTAGTGTTGTGTGTTACTTAATGTATGTCCGTCTGTCTGCCTGTTTGCATGCCTACATGTTGCTGATGTTACATCGTCACTGTCTCGCCTGGCATTTTTCTTTCCTGTATTCTGTATTATATTCTCCCATCCTATTCTGTATTTTCCCCCACTTTACCAATAGCAAATTATGTATTTTATAGCCTTAACCACTTTTAACTATGCTGCTATATTCAAATACTGTTTTAATTATGCTCTTAAAATGTATACAATGCCTTATCTATTCAGTTTTTACCTGGCATTTAACCTCTGTAGCCTAGGGACTACAGTTGAAAACTAGCTACCCAGCTAACACTGGCATATTTACAGTGGTGGTACTCTGTCATTACTGTTGAATAATGTGCACTGTCCCTATTCAAATAAACATAATAATAAGGTAAAAAACGAAACGACTTCCCCCCCCCCCCCCCCCCCCGCATCTGCACCTTTGATCACCGCCTACCTGCTCATTATGTGTATATTCAGAGTTACTTTTCTACTGTACTATAATTCTATTGCCTGTATTTATGTCTTTCTACTATTACCCTGCACATACCTGTACCTCCCCTCCCCCATGCTGCTATGATGTCTGAATTTCCCCAAGGGGATCAATGAAGGACTATTTTTATCTTATCTGATCTAAACATTTAGTTCAACAACGATCCGTCCTCATCAACATTGCTCCGTGGTAGAAGCTAAAAACACACGCTGCACTTTTTAAAAATCGTTTTCTCTTGTCCATGCGGTCCACATCTGCATCTGTAATCGTGCTTTGGGGGGGGGGGAGAAATGGACCAGTGAATAATGAGCCTCTTCCTGTCCGTCCTGTGAGCCCAGGCGAGCCAGGCGGAGGGCGAGCGGGCCTTCCAGCAGAGGCTGGAGGAAGTGGGCCAGGAGCTCAGCAGTCTGTCCCAGGCCAACCAGGAGGTCACCACCGGTCAGTGGAGCTTTTTTATTGAATTACATCTTTATTTCAAACATGAGACAAATTTGAATACTTTATTTTCTTTTTTTTATGTAAAAAGCAACAACAAACTAAAATTGCTCTGATTGGCCAGCGATAATGCGCATGCGCGCGTTACCGGCGTAGGGGAAAACTCACGTGAAACACTGCAGACCACTGATTGGTCAGAAGAGAGACGCGTCACTCGTTGGAGGCTCTCCACAAAAACAGAAAGCCGCCATCTTTAATGTCTCGCATTGGATTTAATTTGCAGTAGGAACAAGTGCAATAAACAAAAGGATACAGTCACTGTGTATTCTGCCTCATTTATTGATGAAACAAAACCGACATCAACACAATTTGCCACCGAGCGGAGAGTTTAGTCTCACAAAAAGATCGCTGACTTGTTAAGCTTGTTGTTAGGTTAGGTGCTAATGTTGTGCTAGCGTTTTAGCATGGCTATCGTACATAGCGTGATCAATATAACTCGCTATTGATTGTTTGTACTAGTAACTAATGGTTAATGCTAGTAGAATAGACGCAACGTGAGGTAATCACCATCCATTTTAAACCGGTTATTACCTAATGCTAACGTTAGCAGATAGACGCGAGACTGGTGCCGTTACAGCTTGTTAGCCTAATGCTAATGCTAACATTAACGTTAGCAGATAGACACGAGAGCCTAGGTAACGTTAAAGCAATGAGAGGTAGCGTTAGCAGAATAGACACAACGAGAGTCTCGTTAATGTTATTATTGATTGATTGATTGATTGATTGAAAACTGTTTTACTCTGGCTTGCGCCTAGCTCGCGGACATAGCTATGCTGGAGCTCTCAGCTGTACACCAGCGGCCCCCGCCTCCCCACAGGGAGACAAGTACGAAATGCGCATGCGCGCGTTACCGGCGTAGGGGGAAAACGAGCGTAGAGGGCTGGCCGATCACTGGCCAATCAGAGCAACGCGGAAGGGCATGTTGGTTGCCGAAAGTATTCACGCAACCCGGACCTCTCAACGAGCAGCACGTTTATCTAATCGGGTGCATTCCACATGGGGGAAATGGGGAAGTAGGGAGGGGCTACATGCACAGAACATGTAAACAACAACATAAATGTTGGACCCGCCAAAACAAGTCAATAATTATTTTTGGGTGGGGAAGCACTACTTTTATTCTGCACTTTTCTAAAAGCTCTGTAGATGTATTATTATTATTTTTAATAATGATCAGTCTTCATGAAAGCGTTACCTATAGCACCTTTTAAAAGTTTTAAAATGGAAAATGTTTACCACCATCTCCCCTCCCAGAGCTGCGGGAGCGTGTGAACTCCACCGAGGCTGAACTGACGGAGCGCTGTGCTGAGCTGGAGGCCCTCAAGGCCCAACTGGAGCAACAGGCCCAGGAGGTCACCGAGGTGGAGGCGGCCATGACGGAGGCCACTGCGGAGGAGGAAGCTCTGGACTCTTCAGAACCTCTGGTACGGGTTTGATCAGGATCCCTGTTAGCTCCGGTCTCCTCAGAACCTCCGGTACAGGTTTGATCAGGATCCCTGTTAGCTCCGGTCTCCTCAGAACCTCCGGTACAGGTTTTTATCAGGATCCCTGTTAGCTCCGGTCTCCTCAGAACCTCCAGTACAGGTTTTTATCAGGATTCCTGTTAGCTCTGGTCTCCTTAGAACCTCCAGTACAGGTTTTATCAGGATCCCTGTTAGCTCCGGTCTCCTCAGAAGCTCCGGTACAGGTTATCAGGATCCCTGTTAGCTCCGGTCTCCTCAGAATCTCCGGTACAGGTTTTTATCAGGATCCCTGTTAGCACCGGTCTCCTCAGAACCTCCGGTACGGGTTTTATGCACTAAATTCACAAGCAGTGAGAAAACATAAACATACATACATATATACTACAGTCTTTTACCCTGATTCATAGGTACTGGATATACATACAAAATAAACTCTTACCACCTATTTGTAAAGGCTATTGATATTCCTATCAACTATCACTAAAATAAACAACTATAGATTTTTGAACGTAGTCGTTATTTTGAGGCTTGAGCTGTGATCTTTTTTTCAACAGGTTGACTTGTCATCTGAAGTGGAGGAGCTCACGAACTGGTATACCGTTTTCTTTTTATTAAAATCAATTCAGATTTTAGTTTTGTAAGGACAATTTCACAGATGTAACAAAAGAAGAATATAGTGGAACACTAAAAAGCTTGTGTTCTCTGTCAGTTTGATAGCAAGGGAGAGCAAGGTGATGATCCTGGAGGCGGAGTTGGAGCAGCTGAAGGAGGAGCTGGAGGAGGTGAAATCGGCTAGGTACGTTGTGTTGCTCCTCTGGGACAATGTCTCCCTCGTGAGGCTACAGGGAGGTACTGCACGGGGTACGCGAGAAGATTTCTTATACAGGTGCATCTCAATAAATTATAATGAGGACATATATCGGCTGCCTCCATGCCACGCCGCATTGATTCACGCAAAAGGAGCCTCGACCAAGTATTGAGTGCATATTAGGGATGTCCGATATTATCGATATTGGCATTAAAATGTAATATCGGAAATGATCGGTATCTGCTTAAATAATAATATATATATATATTTTTTTACATTTATTTACCCAGGCAAGCAAGTAAGAACACATTTTTATTTTATTTATTGTCAAAAGTATGCATAATGTTGTGTTAATTCCATGACAAGAGATATGTAATGTTAATTACCTGAAATTATTCAGTTTTTTTGGGGGGGAAACCCCGCATATATCGGTATCGGTTGATATCGGTTTTGGAAATTAAGAGTTGGACAATATCGGTATATCGGATATCGGTAACAAAGCCAATATCGAACATCCCTACACTGCATATATTTTTCAGTAGGCAGACATTTCTGTAATATATATATATATTTTTTTGTATTGGTCTTATGTAATATTATAATTTTCTCAGATACTTGAAATATTTCACTCTGTGTGTAATGAATCTATATATAATAATATGAATCTAATATATGATTTTCACTTTTTGAATTGAATTACTGAAATAAATTAACTTTTCCTCGATATTCTAATTGATTGAGATGCACCTGTATATACATATATTCATTCAAACCCTTTATTTAAACTCGAAAGGCAACTGAGGTTTGCCTCATTTACAGTCACGTCGAGTGTACATACAGAGTTAAGCAAAAAGGCATAAAATCACACAGCATATCACTAACAACTAAGGATAACGATCAATTAAAACACGTACAACTTGATTGACAAAGGTTGGAGATCAAGGTTTTAAACTCT